>NC_056726.1:113912934-114252934 GCF_019279795.1 Protopterus annectens | reverse complement strand
AAGTTTTATTGTACTATCCTCAATTTGGTTTATGTTCTAGTAAATGCTTTTACTGCCTTTTACTGTACATATATTTTTTATTAATTAAAATGTGAAGAGGGGTTCAGTTTTTGATAAAGGTTGATAAGTGGACCAAAGCAGTAGAAGGTTCCAGTGAAGGGGTAATATTGGATCCCCACACACTTCTTACCATAACATCAGGACACATCTTGTCTGCACCTAAGTTTCTGTTGCTTGTTTGAATATCTTAAAAAGCACATAATGTGGTGACTGTTCAAAAGAGGAGTGGAAACAGCATGTTTCTGTAGAAGTTACATCAAATGCTCTGTATAACAAGCATTATAAATCTCTCATTGGGTCAAGCAGGATTCATAATAAACTTAGCCACCCATAAACAAGGATCAGTAGTAAAAAGAAGCAGCATTTTGAGTAAATGGAATATGCATATGCAATGTGCCAGGGAGGTAGTAGCTGAAATATAACTAAGCATTTCAAAAATTGAGCTACTTGACAGGCTAAGAGGTCCTTATTGATGGACTTTATTATTTGCTGCTCTGAATGGAAAAAAGAACAATTACTACTGATAGAATAAGCAAACAAATCTCATACTTGGTCATCAAACAAGACCATGCATCTGTCCAAATGTCACCTTCAAGCACATTCTAATGCCTTGGTACTAAATCTATGATTGTCTATGGTAAAATAATTTGCTGATGCCCAGTTTGGCAACATGTATAGGAATGACAATCTGGTATTTGCAAAGAGATCCGCGGTGGTGTTGCTGCGGTAGCATTGTCGCCTCACAGTAAGACGCTGTCCGGTTCGATTCTCAGCTAGAGCATCTTCTGCGTGGAAACATGCGTGAATGGGCGTACCTTCATTGAAGGTTGTGCGTCAGGGCTGGTAACTTGGCACGTAAAAATCAACTACCAATCATTAGTGGACCGGAGTTCCACTGTGGCGACCCCTAACCGGGAAAAGCCGAAAGACACACAACAAAGGCAATACTAAACATGTTGTTTTTATGGGGCAGTGCCCCCATAACTGTTGTGGGGGGCCTTACTCCTTTTCTAATTACAAAGTCACTCCATGTCAAGGAAAGTGAACTCCCTGACCACAGGTAGAAAGATGCCTTACAGGCTTCAGCAAGCACAATGTTAGTGAATCAGTCTGAAATTAATAGAAATTGTAGATTAGACACCACCATGTGGTAAATAATCTCAAACAACAAAAATGCAGAGACTAAACATAAACAACCAAAACATTTCCTTGACCATGAAAGCTACAGATAAACATATTACCTGCAGTAAATATGACTCCACAGGCAAAAAACTTCTATCTAATCAGTTTTGCAAAACTGCTGCTGATTTTGCTCTCCATAACCTTTTTAATTCAGTATGTACTTTGGCAAATACTTTCAATAGGTAAATAGGTAGGGTCTACCCACAAAGCACTAGCAATAACGTGGTTTTAGCTTGGACAGCAGCTTGGCTTATGCTGTCCCCCACATACAAATCCTGTCCATTACCATACGTCGCTACCATGATACACCTGGCAGAGTTCCACTGGTTGTTGTCAGCTGTTGATACACAGAGGCAGTATACTCAAACATTTTTGTAATATGGCATGTAGCACAAAGCTTTGCATTATGGGATCAGTTGAACATTTTAATGTTAAATAATTCCAGTGTTACATAATTTACAGTAAGTTTATTTTAGTTATGTATTTATTTTTACATTTACTATACACATCTGTGTTAGCTGGTGTTTTGGATGCTACAGTTATATGTGATACTAGATATTAATCATGGCACTTCATTTCTATGGTGTAAATTATAAGAAACTAAACTTATCCCTCAAGAATATACACAGAAGCTTAATTCCAAGTCTGCTATAAAAACACCAAATAGATTTGTTGGGGGGAGTGGATAGTTACTGGATGATCTTAGAGAAACATTTACCCCTGTTCTTATGGTCAGCACCTGGATGAAAAGGGTCCAAGAAGGACTAATTTCTTTACATTGTTAATAAAGCTAGAGAGAGGTTTGCATACCCCACCGCCATGACACAGATGCATGAACAAATATGCTTCAAGAAAGGTTGTACATTTTTAAAACTATTTTTTACTGAATTACCATGTAGACTAAGCAGCACAAATGCGGTGGTGCAGCGGTAACATTGTTGCCTCACAGCAAGAGGTTCTCCCGTTCGATTCCTGGTTGGCCTGCGGGGAGTGCCTTCTGTGTGGAGTCTGCATGTCCTCCCCGCGGTTGGGTGGGCATTCGAAAGACATGCTTAAATGGGCGTGCCTTCATTGAAGTTTGAACATTGAGCTGGCATCTCGGCGTTCGTAAAAATCTACTGCTAGTCATTAGCGGACCGGAGTTCCACTGTGGCGACCCCTAACCGGGAAAAAGCCGAAAGACAAACAACAACAGCAACCATGTAGACTAAGCAGTTACTTCGGGGCAGAGTGGCTTTTGGTATATGCCATAAAAGTGCTGCTTTCTACAAACAGAGGCAATCTTGAACATAAGCAGAGTATTAGGGAATGGACTACTTTAGATTGATGAGCATTGGTACTACAGTGCCTTGGTAGCTATACAGCAAAGATACTTTTGTTTCTACTTTTCACATATAGTATTAGCACACCTTTTTTGATCATTGAATGCACTAGTCATTTGTCCTTTGATTGTGACCTCTCTTCATCAGAAGACACCTTAAACTGAGGTTCTGTTTGCCAAAGTCAGTAGTGGCTCAGATAAATGTTAGGGATTCTATGGCACTTATTAAAAAAAGCATGTGGAAATGTCAGTATTCTGACAAAATTATCCCAGTCAGTATAAATACAGTACTATATTAAGTCCCCTTGAAACTAGTATAGCAACCTGGTCAACAAAAATGATTAAATAGATAAACATAAATAAATGAAGCACATGAAATAGGGTCTAGCAGCGTGATCAGCTGTACACTTGCCAAGCAAATGTAATCTGATGTGTTGAAATGCAAATCAGCTCAGGGTGTTCATGGGTGTATGAAAGTAAAGGAACTGGGCAGTTTCTTGACAAGATTAGTGTACCTAAGGGTTAATATTTTCCATCTAGCACCATTAGTGGAAATGCTTCAAAACTGTCCTGTTTATGCTCTAGCTTGCAGCCCTCATAACAGACAATGAAATGAAAGTTGCATAAGTTACTTCAAGTGAAATTCATATCTAGCTTGCATTGATTTAATGTCTTATAATCAGACTGATGGGATGGTTTTAAAAAGACAAAGATTCCACAGCATTACATTTTTGTAGTTCTCTGCTGTCCCCACCCACATGGCACTGTTTGAATTACAGCACAGTGAATGTGAATGCAAATGTCCTCACTATAAAGTGAAAAGCAAGCTGACAGTTTAATTTCCTTCAAAGATTCTTTAAAATAGTTGCTGATTCCAAATTTTTCAAAAACTCCATAAATTTAAGATAAGACCACAAGTTACAATGACTAGCGAATGGATGTTACTACTGAATGGTGCCCACACCGTCTATGGCTCTTCCTGACTACACTGCTTCTCTCTTCCCATACTTGTATTACTGCTCTCACACAGCCTTACAGTATCCCACCTTTGGTTGACATTCTTGCTTGCTAGTTCTTTTCTGCTGCTTTCGCTTCTCTGACAATGATTCAAAGAGGCAGCAGACTTAATGCTAGTTGGTGCTGTGGTGGGGGGCTGGGGTACAGACTGCCCAGAGCCTAATAGTCTGAACTGATGGAAACAACAAGCAGTAGGGGCAAGGAGAGGAGATGCTTTATACTGACAGAAATGCCTGTAAGTACAGGGGTAGCATGTGCCTTCCCCAGTATGTGTAAATTAAAAAAAAAAAACAAAAGCTAAACCTCGCCACAACAATAAATAGAACATGCTGGAGGGATAGATTCCTGTCACAGAGACTCCCCATGCTTTGGAACAAAATTCCTAACTACATTAGGCAGAGCCCCTCACTAACACTCTTCAAGAGAAACCTTGATGAGTGGATGGGTAACAGAAAATACACCCCTGGGATCACTTCATTGGCTCTTCTTGACAGAGGCTCAGTTAATTAATCAATGGGATGGCGAAAGCTGGCACACTCTGGCTAGGCTTATAAATGCCCTCGAGCAGATAGCCTAGTACCTACCTATGAACCTATGAACCTATAAAACAGGAAACTGTTTAAATTAAATACATTTAATAAATACTCTGCCTGACCATAAAACTGGGCTGCTTGAGCTCTCTGAGCCAAAGTGCAGGGCACTTCATACACTGTCAGTAGTTCTGCTACTGGGGCACTTGTTTTCATATTTATGTTTTTAGTATCTTTGAATGCTTTTATTATCCCCATGCCTGCTAACCATCTAGCTCTTTCCACTTCACCCAAACTTATTCATTTGAAGCAAGATCCAGTTCTAGAGGCCATCATTCAAACAACCATAAGGAATTTTTCCTTAAATGACCTAACTCTCGACCCTTGTAGCTGACATAGCTAATATTTTTCCTCACAAACATAACTACTATGTTTTCCCAGAGTGTGTGTGTGTGTGTGTGTGTGTGTGTGTGTGTGTGTGTGTGTGTGTGTGTGTGTGTGTGTGTGTGTGCTTTCACATATGTTTAAGAATGCTACTGCATGAATGAGGCTTGGAAATGTCAAGTTGACTAAGCAACTACACTTCAGAAAAAAAAAAAAAAACTCATACAACCTGAAGCACTACTCACAAGCCATACCAATTCTCATTAACCTAGAACCAAATTCCGCACCACTGCACATGCTTTCTCCTCTCAGCTGCCTAATCTTTGACAAGCTCTCCTATCAACATTAAGGAAATCAGCACTTATTCGAAATTCAAGGTGAGCATGGTCAAGAGGGTAAACTGTTAACACCAACAGGAATCTGGTCTGCTATTTTAAATTTATGTCTGACAGGATTTTTTACTTCAGAAACATGGTACGCTTTTTAAACTTGAAGGAAAATTACTTAAGAAGCTATTAGAAAAGAATATCTAAAAAAAATTATTTTGTGTTATACTTTTTCTATCGGCATTATTTAAAAAAGTCTCACTCCTGGTCATTCAAAATGAGTCATCTGAAATCAGCAATTAAAAAATAACCGCTGTCTTTACTTAGCAACATGCATTAAAATAGACTAGATAAAAAGAAGTTATGTCTTACCATAACGTTTCATCTGTGTTGTAGATCTTTATTCATTTATTGCTGTTAGGACTTTGGTTCTGTCCTTGGAACTGACATGGCCGTTACCAAGTTCGTGCCAGCCAAAAACACTCAGCTAAGACCTACCTACAATGCCCCTCTCATAGTCTCTTCAGATTGAGTTTGCCCACCATTATAGTATAGAAGCAATAATAGTGATAGTAGGAGGCTCTGTCTGAGCATATACCTTAACTAATAAGGAAATCCTAAAGTCCACCAGGAGTCCAGGCAAGGGGAAGGAGGGTGGGAAGTAATAAATGAATAAAGATCTACAACACAGATGGAACGTTATGGTAAGACATAACTTCTTTACCTGATGTTGTAAACCTTTATTCATTCCTTACTGTTAGGACTGAGTCCCCAGCTACTTGAGTCCTGGGTGGCCATAAGGAAGGACATTCCTGAGCACCATAGAACCAAAAGATGCTCATCCCCTGGAGGCCAAATCCAATCTGTAATGAGTGATTAAGGTATGATGTCTTGCCCAAGTGGCTGCTGCGCAGATATCATCCATAGAGGCTCTGGAATGAAAAGCCACAGAAGTAGCCATCGATCTAGTAGAGTGACCCTTTATTCTGGAACATAAAGACACTTTGCTCCGATGGTAAATGAAAGTAATGACGTTTCTGAGACAAGAAGATAAAGTCATTTTAGAAACAGGCTTACCCAATCTGGGTCCTGCAAAGGCCACAAACAACTGATCCATTTTTTCTGAAAGATTTAGTTTTGTCCAAGTAGAAACGAAGTTGCCTATGAACATCAAGGGTATGCAGAAGGTATTCCCCTCTATTTGAATGGTGAGGAAAGAAAACCAGTAGGTCAATGGACTGATTAATGGAAAACCCAGAAATGACCTTGGGCAAAAAGGAGGGGTCAGTAAGTAGGGACACTCTTTCCCTATGAAAAATCAGGTAAGGTCTCCTGACACTCAAGGTTTGCAACTCAGATACTCTTCCCGCTGAGGTAAGGGCTACTAGAAGTAGAGTTTTCCAAGACAAAAATGTTATATCACAGGAGTTAGAGGGCTCAAAGGGAGGACTTGTTAATGACTGAAGCACCAAAGACAAGTCCCATGGCTCTATAGGACGCTTGACTGGAGGTTTAATATGTAATACTCCTTTCATGAAGGTTTTGCACAGTGGTGTTACATAACAGATGAATTGTCAATTCCATTGTGAAAATTTGCAATAGCTGCTAAATGCACTGTAATTGTCGATGCTGAAGCTCCTGCATGCAATAGGGTAGTCAGGTATTGTAGGATCTTCTGAATAGGCATGGAAGCGGGGTCTATGTTATGTTCTTTGGACCATCTAGAGAACCTAATCCACTTACTAGAATAAATTTTCCTGGTGTAAGGTTTTTGCGAAGCCAGAAGAATCTCGTGAACTGGGTATGAAATATCAAGTAGCCTGGCAATCATTGGAAGTGGAGAAACCAAGCTGTGAGCTTGAGGCTGTGGAGAATGGGGTGAATCAGTCCCTGAGAATGAGACAGCAGACCTTGGTATTGAATCTGGATCCATGGAATGTGAATCAGATAAGGCCATAGGAAAGGGAACCAGACTTGACATGGCCAGTAAGGGGCAATGAGTATCACTCTGCTTCTCAATCTTTGTGCTTTCTGGTGGAATTTCGGGATGAAGGGAAACAGGAGAAAGGCATACAGCAGACCCGGGGACCAATCATGCATCAGAGCATCCCTCGGTGACTCCCCCTGAGGGGGGATCAGGGCAAAATAGCTTCTGCATTTGTTGTTTAGGGGAGAAGCAAACAGGTCGCAGCAAGGCCTGCCCCAACAGCGGAAGATCTGATCCGCTACTATAGGATTGAGGGATCACTCATGAGGCATCAAAATGTTCCTGCTCAGATTATCTGCAATAAAATTAGAATCCCCAGGAATGTGCATTGCTATGAGAAAGCAATTGGAAGCCATCACCCAGTGCCAAATTCTCATTGCTTCCCAACACAGGGGGTAAGATCTGGTTCTGCATAGTTTGTTGCTGTACCAGACGACTGACATGTTGTCCGATTGAATTGCAATGGTCCCAGAAGGAAGGGATGTGTGGAACACTTGCAACGCTAAGAGAACTGCCCTCAATTCCAGGACATTTAGCCTCCATGGGGGACCAGGTGCCTTGGACTGTCTTTCCCTGGAAATGCCCCCCCCCCCAACAGGGAAGCAGCCGTGGTCACCATAGTCCTGGGCTGGGGAAGGCAGAATGGTTGACATCAAAGATTTGTTTCTGGCTTCATCCACCATAGCATTTCTTTCTTGCAAAGGTTTGTAAGGTGTATCATGTGGTCGAGTGGGTGGGTTAAGATGGACCATTATGATGAAAGGAGCCATTGTAATAGTCTCATGTGCAACCTCACCAGTGGTACTAAGGTAACGGTTGCGGCCATAGAGCCCAATAGTTGTAGTACAAGGGCATGCTGGTACAAATGTCTGTGGAAGGAAGACTTGAATCTGGCTTCTTATTTCTGAAAGTCTGTGACGATTGTGTCGAAGATCTCTCCAATGATTTCCAGTGCTCTTTTTGGAGACATGTGTGATTTGTCCATGTTGATCGCTATACCTAGGCAAAGAGCAAGGCCTTGAGTGTAAGACAGACTGAGAATGAGAAGATTCCTGGTCATGGTAGTAAGGAGCCAATTGTTTAGATATGGAAACACCTGGAATCCTTGTAGTCGGAGAAGAGCTACTACGACTGCCATACATTTAATGAACACACTGGGGTCTGTTGAGAGACCAAATGGCAGTACCCTGAACTGATAGTGATTGGCTCCCAGCCAGAAGCGGAGAAATCTCCAGGAGCGTTTGTCTATCTGTATGTGGTAATACGCGTCCTGGAGGTCTACAGAGCACATCCAGTTGTCCTTCCCCAGAAAGGGGAGAATGGACTGTACCATGACCATCCGGAAATTCTGAGGTTTTATGAATTTGTTTAGTAAGCTGAGATCCAGGGTTGGTCTCCAGTCCCCTGTCTTTTTTTGGCACTAAAAAGAACCTCGAGTAAAACTCGGATCCTCTCTGGTTTGGTGGGACTGGTTGGATGACTCTTTTTTTTAGCAGCTTTTCAATTTCTATGGCTGCAGCCTCCCTCTGACTGGGTGAAACATCAGGGATTTGTTTTACGGGTCTGGGAGTAAGGTTGAATGTGATAGGATAGCTTCTGGATATTGTTCTCTGCACCCATGCATCCATTGTTATGAGTTGCCAGGCCTGTAGGTGCAGAGAAAATTGACCCCCAACTGCTTCCAGAAGAAAGCAATCAGGCTGCTGTTCAGGAGCTCTGGAAGGGTTGGACAAAGAAGGAATCTCCAGCGCCCTGGTTGCACGGACCCCCTCTGCTGCAAAAGGGGTGTCTTCCAGGTAAGTTACCCCCTCTGCCCTGGGACCAAAAAGGGAAGATTCATCAACAGGTGCATTGACAAAGGAAGATTTAAAGGGGTCCGCGAAATCACACAAATGCATCCAAGCATGCTGTCTCATGACGATGCCTGATGCAGCTGCTCAAGCTGCCCCCTCGGTAGTGGGAGAGATCAAGAGCATTGAGGAGTTCAAGATGGATTCCAGGGTAGCTAGCTGAGATGCAACAGTATCATGCACCTCCTCAGGCAGCACTCCCGTCAAAGAGGCAGACATTTCTGAGATTAGGTCTCTTTGGAGGCGAGTAAAGTGTGCCAGGTAATTCAGTGACTGAATGGCAAAGGTTGCTGAAGCATAGACCCACTTTCCCAGTCTGTCCATAGCCCAAGACTCCCTATTCAGAGGATGAACAGTGGAACTATCTTCTGCCAGTTCCCTCTTGGTGGCCGCTGCCATGACCATGGAATAAACTACCAGTTGTTTGGACCAGTTGGGTTGGTCTTCAGGAGTGGATAAAATTTTACCTGGCCTCTGTGTGACAGGTTCTATGTTGTCTGGGGCCTTCCAGGCATGCTGCACAATAAGTCTAATGAGCTCATCCACAGGTGGGGTCACCCAGGAAGTAGATGGCTGAGCACGGAAAGCCTGCAAGAACACCAATTTCTCCTAAGAAAGGTTGGAGGGCTTCCAGTCTCCCCTCTGCTTGAGGATCTTGAGAACATCTCCAAAGGAGATGTCGTCCGGGGGAGACCATGGGGACCCTTCTCCCTCATCGCAATCGGTGTCTCTGATGATGGATTCTTCAGGGGAATCAAGATTCTTCTTCTTGCAAAGTTTCTTCCAGGGTTGCTCCCCAGTGGGATCCTCTGAGGAGGACTCTGGAGAAAGGATTCCCTTCAAGGATAGGTCTTGCAGCTCCCATGCTCAGGATCCCAGAGTAGGGGGTTGGAACAGCTGCATGCTAGAGGGGGGTTCTGGTGTCGATGCCAATGGTGCCAACTGTGAGCCTGTTGAAGCAAGGACCCTCTCCGTCACCTTGAAAGCAGGCCTGCCTGAGGAGGGATGGGAGCTCAGAACCAAGAAGGATGACCTCAGAACTGGGGTCACATCCTGTCCTGAGGAGCCTGTCTCCAGGTGAGTAGCTCCGAGTGGACCAGTAGCTGCCAGGAGAGCCATACCCGTAGATGGCGCCACCAAAAAAATAGGCACTGAACTAGGAGCCATGGTGCCGATAGCCCAATCACTGCTCTGAGAGTGCACCAGTTCCAAAGGAACCATTGCACCAAGAGTAATCAGTGCTGACAGGGAAGCCTCGGTTCTCAGAGCCAAGACAGAATGCACTGGGATGGCCATCGGTAGCAAAGTCCCCGAGACCTGTGAGGAAGCCAGAGGAGGATATACAGGTGAATACACCATGACAGCTTCCATTCCAAGAGGGAGGGAAGACCTAGCCAGGGTGGGTAATCCTCTAGCTGCCAAAAGCTGGTCCACAACCCTCACTACATCTTGTTCCAAAAGACTCCTGGTGGATCTGAAGGACACTGCCGATGAAGATTATGGTCTCTCAAGAAATGGATTAAATTATTGTCACAAAAAGGGGTCATAAGAGGGAGAATACCTGGTTCTGGGAAGGTGCTCAACCTTCTGCACCGATGGTGTCAGTATCAGTGGAGCCATGTAAGACATCGGCATCATGGCCGGGGATGGTGCTGATGCAGGTACAGTGGTCGGAGCCTGTGTCAAAAACAAGGTCAGCACTGAGGGGGATGGTGCCGAAGCTGGTACAGTGGTTGGAGTCTGAGTCAGAATTAAGGGCGGTACTGAGGGAGAAGACAGGGACACTGGTGCTGAAGCTGTCTGTGCCGAAGGTGTAGTTGAAGCCCAGTGTCGACTCAGTTCTGAGGAGGATGGGGATGTCGGAACTGAAGGACTCCATTTCTCCTTATGCTTTTTAACATCCTTATGCTTAGGAGGTGGTGAGACCTCCATCCGAGAAAGAGCCTCTGTGAAGGGTAATTTCAACATACCCTTTAGAATAAGTTTGTTTTTGCATTTAGCCAAAGTACGGTTGCTGAAGCTAGAACAAATGTTACAAGAAACGTTAATGTGGTCAACGCCCAAACAATAAACACACTGGGCGTGACCATCAGAGTTGGGCATTTTACGTCTGCACTTATCACACTGCTTGAACCCAAGCTTGGCTTTATCTGACATTATAACACACTAATACTACCACACAATAAACTAAACTACCAAACAAGAAGATAAAGGGATAGTGAAAAAACTTTTTTTTTTTTTTTTTTTTTTATTATACAGAAGGCTAGGAAAGAGTACCAACAATGATAATACAAAATACCAAAAAGGTAAGAGAAGGGCCTACTAGGTAGGGAAGAGGGAGTAGTACCAACGATGGTATGAAAGAACTACCAAGGTAGTGGTAGGGTTTAGTCAGAAAATAAGAAAGGTAGAGGTGAGAAATAACCTTAGATTAGAAAAAAAAACTGGCTAATAAACACTAAGAGCTAGAAAAACCACAAAAAGCTACACTTAGCTGGAGAGAAGGCTTGGCACGTCTGACGTGGAATGTGGCAAACGAGATCTGAAGAGACTATGAGAGGTGCATTGTGGGTAGGTCTTAGCTGTGAGATTTTGGCTGGCGCGAGCTTGGTAACGACCGTGTTCATTCCGAGGATGGAACAGAAGTCCTAACAGTAAGGAATGAATAAAGATTTACAAATTCAGATAAATAGTTACAACTTTTTTACACTTCCCATAATCCTTTCCACGGTATAACATCTTCCAACTAGAGGAGCCATGATTTTGATTTTCTAGCCCAGTTTTGAGCATATCCATGATTCCTTGCAGTAGTGTACACACTAAGTTAAAAGTTGATTTGTGGTATAAAACTTTAATATTTTTTTTTCCTCATGTTAAAGGCTTGTAAAGTGTAGAAATATTTAGCTATGACTGCAGGAGCTGATTTAACCTACAGTTTTTTTCTGGTGCTTTTAAAGTACATATTTTCAGCTTTGAAATCTTTTTAGCAATGAATATAGACAGATACTGACCGAATAATCATTTTAAGACATTAAATGGGCTTCTATATGCAGAATTATTTGATCAAATCTAAATGTAGTAGTGTTTCCTGAGAACAAACCATGCTTTGGAGCTTGTCTGCTGTATTTGCCATTCATTGTGTTATGCAATTATATTTGTTTTTTTTTTTTCTTGTTTCTGATGAACCATATGTTTTTACTGGTTCTATTGGTCATTTAAAGTGCATTGAATATATCAGATAAGTGCTACTATTCTTACTTAACCTGCTTTTGCTAAACATACAAATAAGCTTAGCTTTTTCAGATGTGATACTGGCGAACCATATTTTAATTGTGTTGGATGGAATTTTCTTTATACTGTAATGAATATATAAAATAGGCATTAATTTCTTCCTACTTAATCTAAGAGACTTGATTAATTTGTCCCACAGGGAAATTACACACCTGGACAATCACTGTGTTAATCTGACAGGTATTTAATGTCTCCTCTTGTTCTCTTTATATACTATCTCTTACAATTACTATGGTTGCCAACCTGCATCCTGGTATTTTTAGTATTATAGGACCATACGATCATATGAGGTTACTAGGCTAATGGCACTGGGGCCCTTACAAGCCTAGCCAAGAGTTTATTCCCAAAAAAAAACTTCAGTCAGCACCTTTGCCTTTGTCAATGAGGGGCACAGGTGGAACCCCTGGGACAAATTTGTGGTTTCCCATCCAGTCATCAAGGTTGCGTTTGAAGAGGGTCAGCAAGGTACTCTGTTTGACATATAGAACATCTGTTCCAGAGACAGGGCAGCCTCTGGGAGACAAACCTGTCTCTCCTGCATGTTTTGTTGATGTTGCATATTAGATTTAGGCCTTTTAAGCTGGTAATGCGCAAGGAGTTAGACTTATGGATATGGAGCATCTGTAGTAGGGCAGGGTCTGATAATGCCTTGTAGGCGAGAAACAGATCACCTCTGCACAATCTGTATGATACCAAATAGCATGATCGTTATTTGAGCCTGTCTGCAGAGGACAGATGTAGGAGGCCATGGATTCTCTTTGTGAGGTATTTCTGTGTTTTTCCAGTTGGTGCAGGTGTTTGGAGAGGTACATATGAAATGCGGTGTTATACTCAATTATTGGTCTAATGAGGGAGGAGTACAAAGAGGTAATAACCTCCTTTTTTCTGGATGCAATTCCTTTACTTATAAGATGAACCAAGTAAGGCCTTTCTGACCACTGCTGCTACATTGTTGTCAAATGTGAGATTGTTGTCAACCTGAGTACGCAAGTCTGTCACCCCAGGTTGTGTGCTTAGGTGTTTGCCATTGATGTGGTAATCAGTAGGGGCCGTGTTTTTGATGAATGATATAATTATACATTTTTTGCATTTAACTTAAGGCCATGACTTTGGTACCAGTCATTTGTTGCTGTGAGACCCTCTTGCAGTATGTTAACATCATTTGGGGAGTCAAAGACAGCACCTTACTTACAGTCATCTGCAAACTTGGTCAGCCACAGGCCTTTTGTCTTTGCCTGGACCTCTGAGAAATAGAAGGCAAACAGTAGAGGTCCCTGGACAGATCCCTGGGGATCACCACTAGTGACAGGTCTGCTGTCAGAGGTGGAGGTGCCTACTTTGACCTTGTGGCTCCTGTCGGTGAGCCAGCTGGCCACCCACCTGATGATAGGGGTTTACTCCAAGTTAATTTAGCTTTTCAATGATGCCTAAGTGAAGGATTGTGTCAAAGGCCCTAGCCAAGTCAAGGTAAGCTGTATGTGCTGACTTTCCCTCATCCAGGGCCTTGATGACAATCCCAAAGAAGTCAACCAGGTTCAACAGGCAAGATCTGCCCTTGACGAATCTGAACTGAGTGGGATCAATTGCTTAGAGATTGCCTATATCCTTGTTTATGAGAGCCATAATAATACAATCCATGACTTTACAGATCAGACTTGTCAAGCTAATGGGGCGATAGTCTCCATGGTCAGTAGTGGCACCACCTTTGTGCAATGGGATGACAATGTTAGTTCTCCACTCTGCTGGAATGAAGCCTGTACTTGGGCTGTGGTTTAATAGGGTGCTCAATGGTGAAGCTAGTTCTTGCTGGAGATGGAAAAGAATACAGCCTGGGATACTATCAGATCCCACAAAAGCTATGTTCTTTGCCTTGGATAGGTCCTTTAAAACTTGATACATATCTCTTTAACTATCCCTGGCAAGTGACTGTTGTAGTACAAGGCACAGCAATTTATATATCTGAAATTGACATGGATTTGTGTAATTATTTCAAAGTGCCTAAACCTTTAATTCCTATTACACAGGGACTTGCAAAAGTTCATAAGAACTCTAAGTTTCCCCCTCTAAGACCCATAGTATCAGAGTGTTATTGGTCAATGGAACCCTTATCAATTTATATTGAGAAATCTCTCAGACCAATTGTAGATAGGAATCATTCTATTTTGAAAGATTCTAAGGAATTTTTGGAGGACTTATACGATTTTGCGCAAACATTTGATGTAAGTAGTGATTTGATTTTGTTAGTGACTCTAGATGTACATTCATTGTTCACTTCCATTCCCAATGAAACAGGCCTTGAGATGCTTAGGCAGATGGTAATTATGACCATAGGGGCATAGATTTAATATGCTTTCTTATTGGGTTAGTTCTGGACAATAATGTTATGCTTTTCAATCATAGGTTCATAGGTTCATAGGTTGGTACTAGGCTATTGACCCTAGGGCCTATACAAGCCTAGCCATAACAATTCCCTGGCTATTTCTTCCCACAGTATTTACTTCCCTGGACCCCTGTCTAGCAGGGTGACTGACGTGATCCCTGGGGTGAATTTCCTATCTCCAATCCAATCATCAAGTTTCCTTTTGAAGAGGGCCAAAGAGGCACTCTGTTTGACATGTATGGACAGTCTGTTCCAGAGTCTGGGGAGTCTCTGGGTTAGGAACCTATCCCTCCAGCATGTTTTGTACATTGGGATGACAAGGCGTAGATCCCTGGAGTGTGTGTCTCTGAGGGATTGGGATTTCTTTAAGTGCAGCATGTCCAACAGCTCTGGGTTTGACATGACCTTGTATGTTAAGCAGAGATTGCCTCTAAGTAGATGATATGCGACAGAGTATAGGTGGAGTTTTTTTTGACAGTCAGCATATGGCATCTGCTTTAGGCCTGTGATTCTTTTAGTGAGGTATTTCTGCGGCCTTTCCAGTTGTTGCAGATGTCCTGAGAGGTACATACCAAACGGGGTGTTGTATTCTATAATGGGTCTAATGAGGGATGAGTACAGTGGGACAATGACCTCCTTTTTTCTGGATGAAAAGCCCTTAGTGATGAGGTGTGCCACATAGAAAGATTTCCTGACTGTTGTAGTGATGTGGTTATCGAAGGTGAGACCACTGTTCTCCTGTGTCCCTAAGTCTCTTATCACACTTTCACTGTTTAGTGTACTGCCACCTATGTGGTAATTCACGGGTACATGTTTTTTCCCAAAGGGGATAACTATACATTTCTTGGCATTGAGCTTGAGCCCATGGCTCTGGCACCAAGCATCTGTTTCTGTAAGGCCCTTTTGTAGAATATCCACATCATTTGAGGATTCAGTAATGGCTCTCAGTTTGCAGTCATCTGCAAACTTTGTTAGCCAGAGTCCCTTAGTGTTGGCCTGTACTTCAGAGAAGTAGATGCCAAACAAGAGCGGTCCCAGGACTGAACCCTGAGGTACTCCACTTGTCACTTGTCTGGAGCTGGATTTGGAGTCGGCTACTTTTACAGTCTGGGTTCTGTCAGTAAGCCAGTTGCAACCCATCGAGCGACATAGGGATAAATGCCCAGCTTATTAAATTTATCTATGATTCTAGAGTGAGGGATGGTGCCGATAGCCTTGGCGAGGTCCAGATAGGCTGTGTGGACCACCTTACCCTTGTCCACGGCTCTGGAGACTGATTCGAAGAAGTCAATCAGGTTCAGGAGACAAGATTGCCCCTTCACGAACCCAAACTGCATGGAGGTCCAGTGTTTAAAGGATGCCACTGTCTTTGTTTATAAGTTCCATGATAATACGTTCCATGGCCTTGCAGATCAGACTCATCATACTGATGGGGCGGTAGTTCCGAGGATCCAAGGTGGATCCCCCCTTGTGGAGTGGGATAACAGTAGCTGTGCACAACTCAGTGGGCATGAAGCCTGAGGTGAGGCTATGATTAAACATGACACTTAGGTGAGGTGCCAGTTCATTTTGTAGTTCATGTAGTACACAGCCTGGGATATCATCTGGTCCTATGGATGCTGAATTCTTAGCTTTGGAGAGTGCGTTTTTTACCTGTGTGGTCATTATTACTGGAATTTGGCAATCTTTTGGTATTGAGATGGGCCCTTTAGGGGGTGAGAGGGGGGGGTGAAGTTTTCACAGAATCGATCTGCCAGGATATTGCCAATATCCTTGGGATCAGTATATTTAATGCCATTCTGTTGTAGCTCAGAGCAACTCTGAGCATTGCCATCTAGATTCTTGACATAGCTATAGAATGTCTTGTGGTTGTCTTTGGAATCTTTGATAATATTATTTTTGTAACTAGCTTTGGAGGATTTTATGAAGGATCTCAGCTTCTTACTGAGGCTGGTAAGGGAGTTTTTTGCATCCTGGGATTTTCCTCTTTTCTACAACAGTTTCTTCCTTTTGTTGTAAAGTTTGTTTATGGCAAGGGACCACCAGATTGGCTTCCTTTTTTTTGAGGAGAGCATCTTGGTTCTATTGGGGATGGCACGATTCATGCACAAATGGATGTGCTCATACAGTGCCTTAGTGAGGATTCAGCAGTAGAACTTTCAGTTCCTGTCTGTGTGGGTGTCATGACGTTTGTCACTTCTGACTTGAATAGCATGAAGTTGGCTTTGGAGAAGTTTTTTTCAGAGGTTTCCTTACTGAGGGGTGGAGGTGGGATGTGGATGTCAAGGGTGATTAGCTTATGGTCACTCCTGATCAACGAGGGGGTGACCATAGGTGTGGAGCATCGATTTCCCATGTTGGCAATGACCAGGTCTAGGATAGTGGAGCCCCTGGTGGGACTAAGGATTAGTTGATCCAGGGCACTGGAATTTATGAATTCCAAGACCTGTTGGGCAAAGGTGTTGGTACATGAGTAGTTTTCACAGTTAATGGCAGGGTAGTTGAAATCACCCAGTATTAGGATGTTTGTTTGTATCTTAATATTTTTCAGTATGTTTAGAAAGGTGTAGCGAGAATCTTGGGCATGGTGGGGGATCTGCAGCAAGCTACAATTTGGATTGCAGTCTTACCTAGTTAGTTGTACCTGGAGAATTTCAGACACGTTGTGTTGGGCAACTAGCCTGATGTTGTGAATATCCTTGGGTGAATATGGACACTCCTCCACCTTTAGTGTTTTGGTCCTGGTTTGGTGGCTGATAAGTGTGGTTATTTATATTTGCAGAAAGATGGTGTGGCCATAGGCACATCAAGTGCCAATAGTTACGCCAACTTGGTCATGGCCACTTGGGAAAATAATCAGATTCTGGGATCTAACAGATGGCATCAGATAGCATTTTATAGACACTTTGTAGATGACCTCTTTTTGTTATTGTGTGGGAGTCAGACTGAGTTACAACTCTTTCACCAAAAGATTAATAAGAGTACAACTTTTCTTAAATTTGATCTCAGTAGTTCACAGGATGAGATTGAGTTTTTGGATGTAAAGGTTTTTAAGAACCAAGGAAAAGGTTTCTCCACTAGAATATATAGGAAAGAATGTCAGAGGAATGCACTCCTACATAGGAGATGCATGCATCCAAAACGTGTTCAGGAATGTGGTTAAAGGACAGGCTCTGAGGGTCTCTAGATTATCAGCTAATGATAGTGACTTTAAGAATGAGTTAGCAGACCTCAAGGAGAGGTTTGCAGAGGGAGGTTATACGGATGTCACTACTTGTAAGGTGTTATAAGAGACAATGACCCAGAGGGATGACATAGGTAAACCATACTTTTCCTCATGTAGAGAGGTTCAAAAGGAGGATAGGGGGACCCAGAGAAAAATGATTCAAGTACCTACATATTTTTTCAAATAATGTCAATATAGTAATGGATGTGATGAAGAAATACTGTCCAGTTTTAACACATGATTCTGAAATTAGGAGCATAGTAGGGGATAGACCTAGTTTTTGATTCAAGAACAAAAAATCTCTTAAGAGACTACTATGCTATCTTAAAGGGAGTATGGAAGCTATGCCAACTGATGTTGGGAAGGGGACTTTTTCATGTACTAAGTGCAATCAGTGCAAATGCATAGATGTTACCAACAGGTTTATACATCCAGATTTAGGCATAGAGTTTAAGTTCAATGTGACAGCTGACTGCAACACCTCTAATGTGGTATATTTGGCAGTGTGTAATTCCTGTCCGGCTTTCTATGTAGGTAAGACTAACAGGAAAATGAGATTCAGAATTAGCGAACATCTTTTGAATATCAGGAATGCTGTCATAACCAATGCCTTGGCTAAACATGTTTCCGTGAAAGGATCTACACAGTCTTTCAGGTTCCTTGTGAATGAAAAGATTTGGGAAAATGAAAGAGGGGAATATGTTGTTAATTTAACTGAGACTTCTGAAACTAGATGGATTATTAGGCTGAGAGCAGATAGAGAAAAGGGATTAAATGACAGAATTCCTTTGAAGCCTATTTTAAAAAAATAGGATGCTTTTTAAATAGTTATACAAATACTCACTTTATGTTTATTTTTTATAATCTTTGTTATAATGTATATGTGAATTGTGTACATGTTTTAGACGTTAATTAGGTTTTATTCAGGTTTTAAGCAGTTAATAATGAATGGATTAATTGATTGATTTTTGATTGGTTGTTGGTTTAAGTGAGAGCAGTATATATTCAGACTTTGTTACAAATGCAGTGATGGTCTGATGAAGTGGTGTGTTATTACTATGAAAGTACTTACCTTATTTACAATAAATTTGATTGTTTTTATATGTACTGTGACTTCCTAATTCATTGGTTGATCCATTGGATGTTGCTGTGGATCAGACTATATTTAGTACTGTATCATATATGTATAAATGTGAGACATTAATTGCTGCCTAGAATGAGTGCTGAAGACATAAGTATTTTGTGTTTTGGAGCATACAAAATTCTGGGTTAAAGTACTCTAGTTTTAAAAATCTGGGTTAAACTCTGCTTTTTTAAAGGTACTAACTCGTTTACCTTCTAGCAAATTTGTTCACTGTCCTGTACTTTCCATACACACCCTGAAGTCTGTGCAAAGGTGTTTATTAATCATATGCCAAAGGACCTCATGGAACAGTGGTGAAGATAGGTATATATTTGTGAATATTTTCTTAACTTCTTCAACAATTTTCAATATAAAGAACAGTTTAAATGTAATTGTTCTTCCCTCCTCTGTTAACTATGTTGTACACTGTCTATTTCTTCTCTTTCAACTGTAGACAGTAAAACTAAATATTTATATAGCGCATCACCATCCACCTTCCTGAAAACTTTGCCGGTATACTCTGTGCAACCAGTTGTTTACAACCAAGCCCCCCCATGGAAAAGAACATTTAAAGTATGATTAATGTTCAACTCATAATCATAACTACTGATATAATCTCTGTGCTTTATTACAGTGTGCACACTATTAGAGGGGTCCAGCCCCTTCCACTAAAACTAAATCAATATAATTTTCTTTCACCCAATAGTTACTTATAGCATATCCTGTAAATAAGCATTAGAAAAACATATTGCTTAAGCACCCTATTTATAACAGTAACATATTATACTAGGTGGAAAGTCTAAAAAACAAACAAAAAGGCACACCTGTGTTACAGTTCCCAGGAATAAAAAAGAAAACTTGTGGACAAGTCAGTTGCCAAACTTAAATCAAGCCTAGTAATATAGTTTTCCTCAATATACTGGCTGACATAGTACTGTTTGCTGCTATTTTCTTTACCATCAGAAACACTGGCACAAAATACACCTTGCTTGTGAAATATTAATTCCTGTAATATTGCCTTCATAAGCTCACCTTACTTCTAAATGCAGCTCCACTGATTCTTGCTCTTGAGAATACAATACACTGTGTGTGGACTCCACTCCATTAGACTGCCTACCCTACCCTCAATTGTCACCCACCCCAATACACCTACATTTATACTTTCCAACTCATGCATGCCTTTCACAATTAACTAATAACCAACACTAGCAACACTTCCCCACCATCCATCACTATTAAGACTGTGTAGTATATGTTTAGGGTGGTTAGTGTGTATTATTGAAGATCTAATAGTCTTGCAACTTCAATAATACACCATAACCACCCAAGCATACACTACACAATAACCTAGCCATCCTGCAATGCAACAAACACTACTCCCACTATCATGAAGTAAATCACATATCTTACATTCCTTTCAAGAGCAAAACTTTCTTTTGCAATCACCATAATACTACTCACCCTTCTCACAAACATCACAATCTTACAATCCCAGTTACATCCACACAGTTTTTATCCCACAAATCCGCAACCACAAAAGTCCTCTAACACACCACATTTTCTCCATATCTCCTTAACAATATCCACACTCACTACAAAACACAAGTGTCTTTAAACACTTAAAGTTCAGTAAGTCATCATTCTCCACCTACATGCATGCGCATAAAAGGCTAGATATTTCTACATATATCTGCATACATAGCTAAGCATGCCCAAAGTGGGGGCATCCACCCAACCCTGGCCCAAGCACCAGTATATAGTCAGAACCAAACATAGCCCTCCAGGATGACACAAATCAGTTCACAACCCATTTCCACTAAACATAAATTTTCAAAGCATATGAAAACAAGATCTAAGATCTCCACACAACCCTCTCACATTGTAACCTAACATGCTTATAGCTATTGAAATCTGGCTAAAGGCAGAAATAACAGTAATGAAATACTTCTTCTTGGATATAATATAGTCAAATCGGACAGACAAACAAAAAGAGGAGGTGGAATAGCAATAATTTGTAAAAACACCCTAGAAGTAATACAACATCCTCAAACTACCCCAATATTTCAAAACCATGAAATTCTCATTACCCAACTCAGATTCAATAACAGTTAATCAATCTGCCTAGTAGGACTATACATTCCCCCTGAAAACAATCTAGCCATAATTGAAGAAGTTCTTCAGTGACTGTATTACAATATAAAAAAAGGGGGGCCATAACTTGGACAGCATAGTGGTATAGTGGTAGCATTGTCACCTCACAGCAGGAGGTTCTCCAGTTCAATTCTCACCTGGATTGCTTTCTGTGTGGAGTATGCATGTCGTCACTGTGTTTGTGTGGGTTTTCTATGGGTACTCCGGTTTCCTCCCACATTACAAAGACATGCACCTGGAGCATTGCTCCCCGGGCCTCCACTGAAAATTGGCTTTGTTCCAAGTTGGACTTTCCCAGTAAACAAATATTAAATAAATAAATAAATAAATAAGTTAAACCTTAGGTGATATAAACATTGACTGGAAACAAATAAATACCTCACCTGACCTAAATTTATTCAGATATTCACAGTTATTAAACATCACTATCAAGACTCACAAAACATCTAGCAAAGAAACCACACTATATTGGATTCTTTAAAATGAGCCCCACAACATCAATGCCACTAGAAGCTTACCAGCCAGTATTAGTAACCATCTACCCACCTATGCAATCAGACAGCAGCTAAACATTCAGAAGCAAGTGACATACAACAAAAGTCTATAATCTGTAGAATTTAAACCCTGAATGCTTTAGAATAACTACAAAGCAATATAACTGGAAGTGTCTAAAAACATTATCGCTAGATGAAGCAGCTACTCATTTTAATCATATCTTCCTAAACATATTAAATAAGCAGGCTCCAATCAGAAACAAAACAGTCAAATCCATTTTATTACCTTGGCTAACAAAGACTACTTAGCAACTACTATTAAACAGAGACTGGGCCTGGAAAATAAATACAAAAAATAAAACTCATTTAAACCTGCAGAACTGTAGATATCTCAGAAATCTCATCAAAAAGCAAATACTTAATGGCAAGAAAGAATATTTTACATACCTACAAAATACCCCCAAACTGTTCTGGCAGTTCTTAAAGTCACTGCTCAAACCCTGACAGCCCTCTACTCCCAGCCCACCACAACATTTAATTACTCAGATAATACAACTCAATTCAACACCCACTTTGTAAATTCTGTCTTATCACCAACCAAACTCTACCTCACCCCTCACCAATCCACATCCCCCACCAACAACAAACTATTTTTTAAACTTGATAGTGTACCCACTTCAACAAAAAAAAAAAACTACTAAAAATAAAACCAACCACCTTGATAGTTAAGAAATTATCAGCGAATATCTTAAAGTAGCAGCAGAAGCTATAGCATTCACAGTCTCCATACTTATATCTGGAAGATATCATACATCTTCCCTCTACATAAAGGCAGGAAATTCTACCAGTCTTAACAACTACTAAACAATAGCCATCCTCTATTCCCTGTCCAAGATATTATAAAAATGTATCCACATACAATTGCTCAAAAACCTCACCAACCATAACATACTTTTCCTAACTCAACAGGGCTTTCAGCCTAATCATTGCAGTGCTACTACCCTTCTAAACTTCACAAACACTGTTAATCAACTCCAAAACAATGGTAACCTAGTTTCAAGAGTCTTCCTAGACCTATCTAGAGTGTTTAATACTGTATTACACCAGAAGTTTCCTGAGTAACTAGCCTCTCCAGACTTCAATACCACCTCACTAATCTAGTTCCACAGCTACTTATCCATTAGGAAACAAGCCATGACATTGCAAAAAGAGTATTCTGATTTCCACACATAGTCAGTATCCCTCAGGGATCAGTTTTAGGACCCTACTTTTCAATATCTTTATCAGTAACCTACACTCTACCAGTAAACAAGTTACCCTGGTAGAAAATGCAGATGATGCCACGCTCACCTGCACAGCCAGAACACTAGCCTCCCTACAAGAATATACCCAAAAGTCCTTTCTAGCCAGAGAATCTTGTCTAGATAGTTCAGATTTGCTCTTAAATGCTAAAAACACAAGTGATGCTTTTCACCCCTTATATCTATTCAAAACAAAAACAATCTTTTTATATCCTATCAGTCAAACAAATCAAAAATAGAAAATGTCCCACAGACAAAACTTCTTGGACTAATACTCAGTGATAATCTCATATATGACCAACACCTACTCCTAGCCATCAAAAAATAAACTGCAGGGCGGAGCCTAGATGGCCAACTGATAGCAGCAGTTTTTCAGAGCTCCATGAAACTAATATAAAAAAATATATTTTAGCAAAAATACTTACAATTGATATATGAAAGTATAAACTATATTATTAGTAACTTTGGTGAACTTAGGAATTTTTTTTCCTGTCAAACTATAAAGGAGAATATATCATTTGTGGAGATGAGCACTTCAAAGACTTCTCATTCTGACATGGCTTTAAAAAATGCAGTTTGTGACATCTGCTCTACAAGAACTCTCACTAAAAATGGATGATTTTAAGGAGAATTTATAAAACCTCAAGGAAAACTGTCAGAAACAAACAGATTCACTCAAGGAACTTATACAGCAGCATCAATCCAGAATAATAAACTTAGAAGCATCCCTGGGTGATCTTGATGGAAGACTGAAAGAAGAAGAAAGTCAGAAAGATTTCCTCATCAAACAAAACACCTGGCTTCTCAATAAAGTGGATGATCTAGAAAACAGGGAGAGAAGGTCAGATATAAGGATTTTTGGAATCCCTAAGAGAGCTGAAGGAGAATATATAATTTATTTTCTGAATACCTGGATTCCAGAGATCTTAGATTTAAAGGAGGGTCTTTCCTTTGGTACTGAAAGGGCTCATAGAGCTTTAGGAAAGCCAGTGTCAACATCCTCCTCTACTCCTCCCTGATCAATTGTCATAAAGTTTCTATCTTATTTGGACAAGGAGTTGGTCCTAAAATCTGCCTGGAGGAAAAGTCCATTAAAATTTAATCAAAACCCAATTAGGTTTGACAACGACTATTCTACTAGGGTTCTGGAACAGAAGAAACAAGCTTGGCCATTAATAAAACTGTTAAAGCAGAATAACATCAAAACTCAGCTTGTCTTTCCTGTCAGAATAGAAATTCTATATCAGAATGAAATGAGATCATTTAATACCCTAGAGGAAGCCACTGCCTTTATTAAAAACAATAACATTATTTCCTTACCTGAAGATATGGAATGGGCATCTGCATCTCTGAAGAGAGTTACTGATAAATCTACTTGAACTGATGTTAAAAAGAAAAAAACAAAAAACTGAATCAAAGATTGCTGTTCCCACTAAATCTCTCAAAGCATCTACTGCAACTTGACTCTAATTTGTTTTCTTCTCCTTCTTTTGGCTGCTCCTGTTAGGGGTCGCCACAGCAGATCAACTGTTTCCATTTCTTCCTGTCCTCTGCATCTTGGTCTGTCACACCAACCACCTGCATGTCCTGTCTCACCACATCCATAAACCTTATCTTAGGCCTTCCTCTTTTCCTGTTACCTGGTAGCTTCATCCTTAGCATCTTTTTTCCCAATATACTCTGCATCCCTCCTCAGCACATGTCCAAACCAATGTAATCTTGCCTCTCTGGCTTTGTCTCCAAACCTTCCAACCTGGGCTGACCCTCTAATATACTTATTCCTAATCCTGTCCATCCCCAGTGCAAATCTTAACTTCTTCAACTCTGCCACGTCAAATGGACTCCTGCCTTTTTGTCAATGCCACTGTCTCCAACCCGTATAACATAGCTGGTCTCACTACCCTCTTGTAGACCTTCCCTTTCACTCTTACTGGTACTCATCTGTCACAAATCACTCCTGACACTCTTCTCCACCCACTCCATCCAGCCTGTACTCTCTTCTTCACCTCTCTTCCACACTCACCATTACTCTGTACTGTTGATCCCAAGTACTTAAACTCATTCACCTTCGCCACCTCTACTCCCTGCATCCTCACCATTCCTCTATCCTCCCTCTCATTCACACACATATATTCTGTCTTAGTCCTATTGACCTTCATTCCTCTTCTCTCTAGAGCATATCTCCACCTCTCCAGGGTCTGCTCCACCTGTTCCCTACTCTCACTACAGATCACAATGTCATCTGCAAACATCATAGTCCACGGGGACTCCTGTCTGATCTCGTCTGTTGACCTGTCCATCACCATTGCAAATAAGAATAGGCTCAGAGCTGATCCTTGATGTAATCCCACCTCCACCTTAAATGCATCCATCACTCCCACCGCAGACCTCACCGCTGTCACACTACCCTCGCACATATCCTGTACCACTCTTACATACTTCTCAGACACTCCCGACTTCCTCATAGAATACCACAACTCCTCTCTAGGCACCCTGTCATATGCTTTCTCTAAATCCACAAAGACACAATGCAACTCCTTCTGACCTTCTCTATACTTCTCCATCAACACTCTCAGAGCAAACATCGCATCTGTAGTGCTCTTTCCTGGCATGAAACCATACTGCTGATCACTAATCATCATCTCCCTTCTTAACCTAGCTTCCACTACTCTTTCCCATAACTTCATGCTGTGACTGATCAGTTTAATCCCTCTGTAGTTACTACAGCTCTGCACATCACCCTTATTCTTAAAAATCGGTACCAAAACACTTTTTCTCCATTCCTCAGGCATCCTCTCACTTTCCAAGATTTCATTAAACAATTTAGTTAAAAACTCCACTGCCATTTCACCTAAACACCCCCATGCTTCCACCTTCCATCTGGACCAACAGCCTTTCCGTTCTTCATCCTCTTCATAGCTATCCTTACTTCCTCATTGCTAATCCACTGCACTTCATGATTCACTATCCGCACATCATCCAACCTTCTCTCCCTCTCATTCTCTTCATTCATCAACCCCTCAAAGTACTCTTTCCATCTGCTCAACACACTCTCCTCACTTGTGAGTACGTTTCCCTCATTATCCTTTATCACCCTTACCTGCTGCACATCTTTACTAGCTCGGTCCCTCTGTCTGGCCAATCGGTACAGGTCCTTTTCTCCCTCCTTAGTGTCCAACCTTTTATACAACTCTTCATATGACTTATCCTTAGCCTTCACCACCTCTCTCTGTGCCATGCACCGCATCTCCTTATACTCTTGTCTACTTTCTTCATTTCTTTGACAATCCCACTTCTTCTTCGCCAACCTCTTTCTCTGTATACTCTCCTGAATTTCTTCATTCCACCACCAGGTCTCCTTGTCCTCCTTCCTCTTTCCAGATGTCCCACCAAGCACCCTTCTAGCCATCTCTCTTACTAGCTCTGCTTTAGTTACCCAGCTATTCAGTAACTCTTCACTGCCACCCAGTGCCTGTCTTAAATCTTCCCTTAACATCACCTCACAATTACCCTTTTTCAATTTCCACCATTTGATTCTTGGTGCTGCCCTCACACTCATCCTCCTCTTCTTGATCACCAATGTCATCCTACAAACCACCATCCTATGCTGCCTAACTACACTTTCCCCTGCCACCACTTTACAGTCTCCAATCTCCTTCAGATTGGCCCTTCCACATAAGATATAATCCACCTGTGTGCATCTTCCTCCACTATTGTATGTCACCCTATGCTCCTCCCTCTTGTCAAAATACGTATCCATCACAGCTATGTCCATCCTTTTCGCAAAATCCACTACCATCTGACCTTCTGCATTCTTTTGCTTAACACCATACCTACCCATCACTTCCTCATCCCCTCTGTTCCCTTCACCAACATGCTCATTGAAATCTGCACCAGTCACCAGTCTCTCACCCTTGGGTACAGTCAATCACCACTTCATCCAACTCACTCCAAAATGTTTCTTTCTCATCCATCGCACACCCAACTTGTGGAGCATATGCACCAGCAACATTCATCATTACACAATCAATTTCCAGCTTCACAAACATCACTCTATCCGACACTCTTTTCACCTCCAAAACACTCTTGACTCTAATTTGTTTTATACTTGCTAAATTTTCAAGTAAGGTATGTTATGATAATATTTTTTATATTGTCTTTCTTTCTCTTTTTTCTCTTTTCATTTCTATATCTTTTTTTTTTTTGTTCATATACAAATTAAATAACTGCTTATGCTTTTTAGTATATGAATACAATATTACTGGTTTATTGAGTGATATAATTGAAAAGTAAACTATCTTTGCTTTTATGACCTTAAGATGGCATGCTTCACATCAAATAATATATAGCCCTTGCTCTGTTAAATGCTCTTCTCAGTTATTACACAGGCATAGTCACTGCTTAGATTAATTTATCAAAACTGTTTTAGATACCATGGGATAACAGGGCATATCTATGATTTAGTATATATTAACTAGTTTCTTTATTATTCATAACTTCTGATTATTTTAAGAATAAATATTGGTACCTCTGTGAACAAAAAGCTGGCTTTTGACATAAATTGGGGGTCTCTGACAGTTATATGCTTGTATGTTTTATGGCACAAGGTTTTTAAATGGTTACAAGTTATGTTCCTGCAGAGTTTAATGTTAAAGTACTATTTTGTCTCTTATCGGCAACAAATTTGCTATATTCAGTTTTGAATAGCAAAAACGACTACTTTTTTTTCTGTTACAACAAACAGCACAAGGGCGTTCGAGCAGCCTTTTACTTCTTTAGAGCAAACTCTTGAGGAATGCTCAGAATACCAATTTCTTTCCCTGGGAAAAGTGTCGGTGTAACTACACACAAAACCTGGAAAAGTAATCGATACCCTGTTCACACACTTTCAAACATTACAATGTGGGGGGCTCTGCCCCTCCAACTAAATATACCAACTCTGAGATCACATTGTGGGAAAGGGGCAAACACATGAGATTAAATGCCTTTTTGCTGTTGTAATATAGACCCATTTTTAGCAGTATGTATCTCTTGTATAGCTACTTAGCAGCAGAGGTTTATTGCTAGATGTAAATGACTGTATTTAAAATAAAGAATGATGACATGAATTTATGGTCTGTTCTGCCTAATAAATTAGATGCCTTAGCTGGGATGTGCAAGTTTCTATGTAATAGTTATATAGAGTTTAGTTATGGGAATGGTTGTAGTAGTATGGTTTGTGATGTCCGGAGGTGATTTCTTGTGTGGTGAATGTTAATTTACTGATTGGAAGTATCTGACAGTTAAACGTTACATGTGTTACTGTAAATAAGCAGACTTTGTGATACAGTTAAAATGAGGTGACATCATGCATTATCTGCATGCAGATCAGATTACATTACAACTAATGTGTATATGCAAGCCTAAATGTGAATGTCAAGACTCTGATTTATAAGAATTATGAGCTACACTGACTGCAAACATATTTACTGTTCCCTTTTATAATAGTGACTATATTTTGTGATCACATATATACAGAAATGTTATTTTTTTCCTTACAAACTGTTAATTATAGCCACTATTTCTTGTGAATATACTGGATTTCTTATAACTAAATCTTTATAAATAACTTTCCCATGCAGTTAGCAAGTGTTTAGTATAGGCTTATACATTACAGAAAATGCTTATGGCTAATGGTAATAACTGTAAGGATACTTGAATACCATACTAATTCCTAGACAATATATGTGTGAATAATTTTAATTGAGCTATAATTATTTTGCATTTAATATGATGAATTTCATATTGTATCTTAGATATTATTTTATGTTTCAGATGTCATGTTCTTAGTTATTATAATGTCATGTTTTTTAGTATATTAGCATTTTATGACAGGGAAAGAGCTTAGTAATATTTATGACTTGTGATAACACAACAAAGAAGTTACACGTTTCACTATTACCCTATTATAATGGTAGATATTTACAGCTAACCCTGTCTTAATTCTGCCTTTGAGTCATTCACTTTTAAGACCTGTTAGGCACAGTAAGTTTTATATAAAAAATGTTTTTTACTAATTTTTGTCATATTAACTGTCAGTTAATTATTATTGATTCTTAGTCAGTCATTTAAACATCTGCTGTTCCAAAAAGTTTGGGAGTTAATTGAAGACAAGTATGTCTTATGGAATATTTCTAAGAATCGATGTTAACATCTATTGTTGATTGTTTTTGTGATTGTGATGTTTTTATTTAGTGGGAGATTGTCATGATAAGATTTATTCAGAGGGCAAGTAAATATAAATACTAAATGATTCTTTGATTTGTTCTGTCATTTAGAAGTTTTTAATAGAACTAATACAGATGACATGCTTAGGTATATTGGGTAATCATTCAGTTTGTTAATAAAGCTAATGTTTCTTTAAACTTTTAAGCACTAAATTCTGATCATATATATCCTAACGTGTCTCTTGCTTCCTTAGTGAATAATTACTGTATAAATATTTAATGTTTCTAATAATAGTGTATGTAATCTATCTCTAAAATCTAGGTGGATTCAATATCTGATTAGTCACTTATCACTACTATTTTTCTCTTAATTTATAATATATTCCCCATTTTTTATTTTGTTTTCATGGGCTCGAACCAACAAAGATCGATGGTTGGGATAGGTAGTCTTGCAGATTTAGTTTTGTTTGCTAGACTAGGAATGTATCTCATTCTATGTATAGGGTGTACTGAAGTTTATACCAGAGTTAAATATGCTAATTTTTTGTTATTTAACTGTTTTTCTAGTTTTGAAATGGCTGACACAATTGTTTTACTTTTATCTTTCATGGGCAAAGTTATTTGGATTGAGATAAATAGAAATACAACAATTGATATTCTGTTGTCTATTCAGGAACATTATTATGTATACTGGATTGCATTGATACAAGTTGTTGTGCCTTTCGGCTTTTCCCGGTTAGGGGTCGCCACAGCGGAACTCTGGTCCGCTAATGATTGGCAGTAGATTTTTACATGTCGTGTTGCCGGCCCTGATGCACAACCTTCAACGAAGGTATGCCCATTCATGCATGTCTCCACATAGAAGATGCTCTAGCTGAGAATCGAACAGGACAATGTCTTACTGTTAGGCGACAACGCTACTGCAGCACTACCACAAGTACTTTTATTATTTGCTATCTTTAAAGAATTCTGATATGAATTTAACCTTGATGTCCTTAAATACTAATGGCTTAAACAATCCACATATGAGAGCTAACCTATTAAGATATCTTAAACTAAACAAGGCTCAAGTAGCTTTTTTTCAAGAGACACACTTTAAAATAAATGACACATTTATATGGGAACCTAAGGAATACATAATACTAGCCCAATCTTCTTAAAAAACAAGACCAGAGGAGTAACAATTCTATGGAAAAAGACTTTCTTAAATCCCCAAATTATTTACACACATGTAGATAATGATAGACTCATGGCCTTAGTTATACTTAAGTTTAACAATAGAATTTGGACCCTGATTAATTTATATTGGTTCCCGGGTATGGGGGTTGGACTTGCTAAGAAACACTTAGACTTTATTACAACTACTTCTAAAGGTACTATTATACTAGGAGGTGATTTCATCTTTATTACAGATATTACAGATGCTACCAATAGGAAATCTCCTAGACTATCGTCCTCAGCCAAAGAGTTAAAAAATGGACAGAAATGTTTAAATTAAAAGACACCTTTAATGCTTTGGGACCAAATTCTTTACTATTCTCACACCAAGGCTATTGATATGGTACCCAAACTAGAATAGATAAAATTTATATCTCACAAGATCTTTATTCTAAAATCTTGAATATTTCAAATCAACCTTGTCCCTTTTCAGATCATAATTCCCTGCTGCTAACAATACACTTGGAAGTCAATCTGTTAGTTATTACTTCAAGGATTCCTTCATATATCACAACAAATAAAGACTGTAAATCTTGGTTAAATTCTGAACTTCAACTTTTCTTAGAGGTTAATTATAAACCTGAAGCAACCACAATTATGGTTTGGGATTCCCTTAAGGCCTATCTTTATGGCAAAACCATTAGCTGGTACAAAGATAAAATTAAAGAATGGGACTCAGAATTACAGCAACTCCAAAATCAAATATTATCTCTTAAATTTAATAAGAACTTAATTGCTACAGATAATAATACGAAAATAGAAGAAGCAAATAAGAACTACAATGACATATTATCCCATAAAATTAATTTAGCTATGGAAAAACTTAAATTAAATTCTTATGCTACTTCTCCTAAGCAGCTTCATAACCTATCTATGAAAGTTAAGAAACAATCAAACATTAATAATATTGATAATATCTTTCATGAAGGGAAATTAAAAAAAGTCTTGGACATAGGGGACATTCTGGAGGCTTTTAGTTATCATTATGCAGAGCATCATAAAGATAAAATAAGTACAAATGAATGTGAGAAGTTGGAGAATATAGTTCCCAATATAACAAGAATTCCTGAGGAACTTAAGCTAGATTTACAAAAACCTATTTCTCCAAAGGAAATTATAGATGGGATTAAAGGAAGTAAGTCTAATAAAGCACCTGGAATAAATGGCTTAATTAACAAAATTTATAGAGTGTTCCCTTCTTCTATAATCTCTCTCCTACATAAAACCTTTCTTGAAGTTCAAACATTAGCAAAAATTCCTCCTTCTTAGAGATATTCTCTAATTTCCCTTATATTAAAAGAGAATAAGGATCCTAATCATTGCAACTCATATAGACCAATTTCTTTGTTGAATAATGATTATAAATTATTCATGTCAGTTATGGTCAACAGATTGAAAATACCCATATCTAAAATAAGTAATGAAGACCAAACTGGTTTCATACATAACAGACATGCATAGGATAATATTAAAAGAGTATTAATACCGATAGATTACCTCAATAGAGGAAACAATGAAGCATTGATAATAGGTCTAAATATTCAAAAGGACCTTACTCCTTAAATTGGGATTATTTATTTACAATCTTACAGTTATTTGATTCCCCCTATTTTATAACAATGATAAAGAAAATCTATGAGAATAATCTAGCTTATGCCAAATTAGGTCCCTTTACTTCCAAAGCAATCCAAATCACTAGAGGTACTAGACAAGGATGTCCCATGTCCCCTATCCTATTTGCTCTGGCCATATAAATACTTGCCATCTTATACGTAATAACCCAAAGATAAGAGGTATAAATATATATGACCAATATATATCTAAAACAATGATGTTTGCTGATGATGTCTTACTTACCTTACCCAGCTCTAAGGAAGTGTTAGGTGAAGTGGATATAGTAACAACAAATTTCCAAAAAATCTCAGGGCTCTCTTTCAACAAATCTAAACCAAAATATTTATTATTAAATAAAAAAAGAACATGCAGGTTCCAGTTAATCATATTATTGGAAACTAAGTTTCAACTCTAGACTATTTAGGAATAGTCCTAGGTAAGAATATAAGGGAAACATTACAACTTAACTATGCTAAAGCCATAGACTTAATCAAGACATTGGTAAGCAAATGGAATAATTTGTTTATAACATTTGATGATAGGTTACAACTGATAAAAATGGTTTTGTTACCTAAAATATTATATATAGCACAAGCCATTATACTTCCACCAGAAAAGAGAATGCTTAAAGAAATCACATCAATTTTGATGAAATTCCTATGATACCCCAAAAGAAATAGAGTGGCATATTCTCATCATATCGGAAAATGGGAACAAGGGGGGTTAAATTTCCAGAGACTGAAACTTATATAAAGGCATCTATAATTAAAATAGTGATGAATTGGATAAATCCTAGATACACTTCCAATTGGAAACAGTTACACTACATTATACTAATGAATGAAAATTATTTATCAAAAAATGCTTTGGTAACTGGCAAAGGTAACAAGATATGGCACTATTTAAGTTTAAATTTACAGTATAGTGCAACAAAATTAACTAACACTAATAAACAATATTGTTGATGTTTTTCGAAAATTCATCAACACAAATTTAGATATAAAACTGTGGTATAGATTTTAATACCATTTACTATTACAACGGATTTCCCTGATAAAACACATAGAGAGATTTTTGGATTATGGGAGGATAATAACCTATTTTGTTAGTGGCAATATATTGAAAACCAACAAGCTTTGAACACACAGTGTATATTGTCAACCTATGGCCTAACCCTAATGACTGGTTGGTTCTTCAGAGTGTCACAGAATATACTAAGGATCTGTGTAGAATAATACACAACTCATCTTTCACAACCGTACCAAAAATTATGTTTTTTTTTAATCCTATATAATAATATCAATATTAAGAATAAACTATCATATCTAGATAATACTTTAATTGTCTATAAGACAGCTCCTAAAGATTCTTACTGGCAATACCTAACTAAAGGGTTTCAAATATCATTATCAATGGAAGATAAAACAAGCATTTTATTTTCAGTTAAACTAACTTCTTTGTCACAATTCTGGAGGATTTTCCATTGGAAATTTCTACACATATCCTTTTTGACACCTGAGAAACTCTCAAAAATGAACCCTTCAAACAGCAAGTTATGTTGGAGATGTCACATATTTTTATGACTGTACTAATATTAAACCATATTGAAATGAGATTAACAAATTTCTTCAAGCTATCTATACAGATGTATTTGTTTTGACAAAGTCTTTAATTTTATCGAATGTTGTTAATAGTAATAATATGAAGAAAGATGACCTGCATTTGTTGTGGACCATGTTAGCAATAGCCAGAAAATGGATAAGTAGAAGATGGAACTCTAATGTAGCACCCACAATGGAGGAATTCCTATCATCACTGAAGAAATGCATACTAATGGAGAAAAGAACTAAAGAGCTAAGAACTTTTCCTAAGCCATTGGGTAATAGTCCGTGGACGAAAGTTTTGAATTTGATTGATACCCTACAGATGGAACCACACTCTTCCCAACTATCATAGTTTACATATTAACTAATTATTTATTTACAAATGTTTTATCTGAATCCTTTTTGTCAGGCTGAATGTAAATACTGTAAATAGTTATTGAATGTTATGAATGTATTAAAACATTGTGTTATTTCATCAAAATAAAAATAATTTGAGTAAAAAAATAAACTGCAAAATAAGATTCCTCTACAGAGCTAGGAAATTCCTCACTAATAACACCAGAAAAAACATAGCACAAACATACCTACTTCCATCCCTATTCCATGACTCACCCATCATTACAAATATTAACTTATACATCAAACATAAACTAGAGACAGCCTACAACAAAATTGCAAAAGTTGCTGCAAATAGTTCTCAATGCACTAAAAAGCCTTAACTGGCAAGAACTTAAAAAGCACCTCAAATAGAATTAACTTATTACAGACCATAAACTAATAAAATCCCCAGAAAATGCCCAGCTCTAAAAGGAATACTACAACCATGTACCACTAATCAAGTATCATGATACAACAAAAAAGCTTTTCTACCCATCAAAAAATCAAAAAAGCAGCACAGGAGACTCTCTATGCTCTAACCTGGTAGAAAAAGTCTGGAACCAAATCCTCCCTGAATTAAGACAGGTAGACACTGCATGGTTTCAAAAACATCATTAAAGAAACACCTGTTAAATAACTGGCTGTGGTCATGCACTGCCTCAGGCTGACCCCCCCCCCCCCCCCGTACTGAACATAACCTCCACCATCAAAGTTATGCTGCATTTACTTAACCTGTATGTACCCTAATCATATACATGTAACTTCATAACCCTATCACTAATCACTAAGAAATCTCACTGTATGTTCTCCTACAACTGTCATTTATACTATTCTTCTATATAATACCAATCCACTCTCTACCTACTTTCTCTCCTACAAAACTTCCATTTCCCTGGTAACTACCATAACCTCCATTTTCTTTAATACATGTATATGAAAACTCTCTACCTCAATCTACCTAATGTTTCATATAACTACTTGTCCTCTTAAGTTCTGTCTTCTACTAAATTTATTGCTGCCTTCGCTACCCGTCTTTGTACTTCCAGCTGATAAACACATTACATCTATCTTTGTAATTTCTCTTTAACTAACTACCGTGTGAAAAAAATTATTTCTGTAAATTCATGGGTTACTTTATGCTATAGAATGTGTTCCAGATGTTTTTGTATAACTGTGTTTTCATGTAAACTCAATGTATTTTACAAAATGTCATTTTTTAACTTTAAATGTACTTGCCTAATATGTGGAGCTTTTTTCCCCAAGCCTCTGCTGAAAATGGGAGAAACTCCAATCAGAACTTCCTAGTAAACAAAGAGAAATATAATACATTTAAAGAAGAATGCAACACAAAATTGAAATGTTAAATGAAATAGTTAAACAACAGAAAACCCAGATATCCAGAATGGAAAAAGCACTAAATGACAATAATGGAAGAGTAAACAAAGAAGAAAACCACAATGAATTTCTTTTAAAGCAAAATAACTTATTATTGGATAAAACAGATGACCTTGAAAACAGATCTAGGAAAACAATATCAAAATGTATGTATTATCTGGAAAACAAGAGGGGGATGACATGATAAATTTCTTAACATCTTGGCATCCAAAAATCTTAAATTTACCAGCTGCTTTATATTTTATTTATTTATTTATTTATTTATTGACATTTGTTTACTGGGAAAGTCCACTGAGTTGAAAACCCATTTTAAGTGGAGGCCCGGGTAGAAAAGCTTCACAAAGTATTACACAAACGCAAGTATAAACATGGGTATAATGAGATACCATTGTTTAAAAGCAGAGATATGCAATTTAGTACAGTACAGAGATTATATTATTAAACCTTTGGGATCACAAATACAGGCATGGCAAGATATACAAAATTACCAGTTATACTAGAAAATGAAAAAGAAAAAAAAATTTAATTAACTGTATACAAGACAGTTTTTGTATATCCTGCTATCAGACATTTTTCATATCATAAATAAAGACAGCTCTATGGTGGTTTGCCAGTGTTGCAGGGACAAGAGGAGTTATTTAGGTAATATGCTTTTAGTGTTAATTTAAAGGTTTTTATACAGTCAATTTGGGTTATGAGGGGGGAATGGAATTCCAAAGTTTTGCAATGCTATGGGAGTACAGACATTGTCCTGCTCTTTTGTTGGCTTTGGTTATATTTAATAGTTGTTTGCATGAGAACCTTAGTATTCGCATAGGAGTATACGTTTGTAGGATGGAATTAAGTGCTGGGCAGGTGTTGGGTTTATAAATTAGTTTGTGGGCTAATGTTAGTTGGGTATAGTACAGATGGTAGGAGAATTCGAGCCAATTTAGTTCTGAAATAGCATGGCAATGGTGTGAGCGGTTAGGCTTTCCTGAGGCGAATTTAGGCATTTTATAATAGCAGAATTGGAGCTTATTACTAAGGGTTAAGTGAAGGTTAGTAAAGATGGCACTACCATATAGAAGGGAAGGGATGAGTAGGGTGCTAGCAAGTTTAGTTTTGGTGTGATTGTCTAGGTATAGTTTGTAACAATAAATTTTGCTTAATTTATAGTGTGTTTTCTTTATTGTGCTGAAAATATGTGGTTCAAATGAGAGTTTCTCATCTATAGTCATGCTTAGCAATTTAGCTGTTTTCACTATTTCAATTTCAGTGCTATCTTTAGAAAAGATTTTGCAATTTATATCTGGTGATTTTGTAGAGAATAGTAAAAGTTTAGTTTTTGGGGGGTTTAACAGCAGTTTTGCATTGTTTAGCCATGATTCAATTGATGTGAAAGTATTTTGTGTAGCAGTAAGAAGGTCTGAGAAGTTTTTGGAGGTAGATATTACTGTTGAATCATTGGCATACTGGATGAGATTACCTACTAGGGAGACTTTGTGAAGATCATTGATGAAGGTATTAAAGAATAGTGGCCCTAGAGTTGATCCTTCGGACTCCTATATTGTTTTTTTGATAGATTGTATATTATTCCATCTTACTGTTTGTTCTCTGTTGTTTAGATAAGAGTCAAACCAGCAGAGAGATTTAGAGGAGCATCCTAGTTTAGATAGTTGGTTTAGTAGTTCAACATGTGATACTGTGTTGAAAACCTTAGATAGATCCAGTAATATTACTGAAGTGGGGTGACCAGCATCTAAGGCTTTGTTGACAGTATCAGTGAATGAGAGCAGGGTTGTGATAGTGTTATGGCCTGGCTGGAAGCCATGTTGGGTTGGAGCAAGAAGAGCATTCTCAGAGAGTTATTTAAGTAATTGTGTATGAACACATGTTTCTAAGATTTTAGATAATGGAGAAAGACTAGAGATGGGGTGATAGAGAGTTCTTGAGAATTTCCCCTTTGTATAATGGTGTAATAATAGATTTTTTCCATAGTTGGGGACATAGCATTCTGAGATAGAGCGATTTATAAGAATACTAATTGGATATGCTATTGCATTCGCTGCTAGTTGTAGATATTCTGGGAGCGGGTTATCTGGGAAAGGGAGCAGGGTTTGAGTTTGTTTAGAAGTTTGAGTATAAGAGAGGTGGGTACAGACTGAATAGTGAATGAGGGAGCTAAGGGAGTTTTTGTAGAGTTATCTGAGTAAGTGGGTTCGTTGTGTGAGGAACTGAAGGTATAGTGAGAGTTTGAGTTTATATTTGTAGAGGAGTCTTTGATTAACTTTTGAATTGTAGTAATGACATGGGTGTTGAAGTCATGGGAAATTTGTTGTGGAGTCTTATCTGGTGCAGGGGATGAGTTTTGTAAGGTGCCAGGATTAAGAAGTGAAGAGACAGATGGCTTAGTGGTTAAGGTCTTTGCCTCCCATGCACAAGGTACAAGGTTTGATCCTGACCTTCAACCAATGCCTGGTTGGAGTTTGCATGTTCTCCTTGTGTCTACATGGGGTTTCTCCCATGTCTGAAAAACATGCTGAGTATTTCCATCTGAAACTCACCAATGAATGGAGCTGTGGGCAGCAGCACAGACTCTACATGGTGCCCCATAGGGGGAAGAGTTGTACAGACCAACTGCTTTGGGCATCTACTGTGGTGCACAGTATCCTCGAGATAGGAGAACACAGATCACAGACTGTGCATCGTGGCAGGGCTAGCCACTGAACAGTGTAAAATATGGCTCTAGGTGATTCAGTTATGTTGACTAATGTTGCCAAAAATGGGCATGGGTAGTTACCGGTGATAAGTGGGTTGAAGACCTGGCCTACTCTGACCCACGCCGGGGACCCGTGCTAATGGTGGGAGGGTTATATGTGTCCCTATTGGCCAGTGTGTGCCTGCCATAAAGCCCAGCAGCCCTGGGTCAATAAGATACTGGCTGGCCATTATTTAGTTACCCAGCCTGGGTTACCTGGGATAGCTCTGTTGAGTGAAAGCTGGATGTAAAACCAACTTGCCAAACATGAACTGAGAATTGCAACACTTAATGTAGGTTCACTGACAGGATGCAGCTTGGAAGTGGATGACATGATGATACAGAAGAGGCTGGACATCCTATGTATCCAGGAGACGTGATGGAAGGGCAGAGCAGCAAAGCCACTTGGCTTGGGATCCAGAGTTTACAACTCAGGTGGAGGGTGGGCTAGAAATGGTATAGGAACTGTGGTGAGAGAGAGGATTCAGAAGGCAGTAAGGGATATCATCAGAATTAATGGCAGACTCATGCCAGTCAGACTCCAGTGTAATGATAGGACAGTATTCATAATCTCAGCCTATGCCCCACATCAGGGCTATGATAGTGAGGAAAAGAGTGCATTCAGACAGCAGTTGCATTGCAGGACCTACTAGATAAAGCAGGACAACATGAATTGGTGTTGATAATGAGTGACTTGAATGCACATATCAGGACAGACAGAACAGGATATGAGGACTGCCTGGGTCCACATGGGTGGGACAACAGGAATAAAGAAGGAGAAGCCATTCTAAGACTTCTGTCTGGCAAATGGCTTGATAGTAGCCAACACATGGTTCAGAAAGAGAGACAGTCACAAGAACACATACAAGAGTAGTCAACATGCAACTCAGGTAAACTTCCTCCTAGTAAGGAAAAGGCACTGGGGCAGAATCCATGATTGCAAAGTCATCCCCAGTGAAACAGTTGGCCCACAGCATAAACCACTAGTTGACACAATCATCTGCAAGCAGTGGTCAGAGAAGGCTCTAAGGTCAACAGAGACCAGGCTGAAGACCTGGAAGTTGACTGGAGAGAAAGTCCAACAGTTCAAGGAATTACTCAGGGCTCTAGCACCCAAAGAAGAGGAGGCAATAGGTGGAGTTGAAGAAGAATGGCAGCACCTAAAAACAGCATGTGTTGGGATTATAGAAAAGATATGTGGCCGGGCCAGGTATGCAAATAAGGTACATAAGGCAAGCTGGTGGTGGAATGCAGAAGTCCAGGAAGACATCAAAAGAAAAAGGAGTGTAGGAAAAAGGGAAAGACAGAAATGACTGGCCAGGCTAGGAAGGACTACTGGTTGGCTAACACAGAAGCTAGGAAAGAAGTTGCAATAGCAAAGAATAGGGCATCGGAGGCACTGTACCAACTTCTGGAAAGTGACTCAGTAAGGGGCGCAAAGAAACTATATCAGGTTGCAAGGCAAAGACAGAAAGATAAAGAAGATAGTCAGACACCCTTCATAAGGGATGCCAGCAACAACCTGCTCACCAGCCTAGAGAACATCAAAGGCAGATGGAAGGAATATTTCCCTGCAGCTTCTGAATGAAAAAGCTCCACAGAAGCTCTACTGCCCTAGACACAGCCTACAATGAGAGAAGAAGAGGAGCCCACCCTACTAGAAGTAAAAACATCACTAAGGAAGATGAAGTCAGGGAAAGCAGCAGGCTCAGATGAGGTCACAGTAGGTATGATAAAGATGCTGGGTGAGATAGGGGAGAAATGGCTCCTGAGGGTACTAATAGCAGTGTTACAAAAAAGGTGTATCCCAGCTGACTGGAGAATAAGCATACTCATGCCAGTGTACAAGAACAAAGGGGACATCCACAACTGTGGGCAGTACAGCAGCATCAAACTCCTATCACACTGCATGATAGTTCTGGAGAGGGTGAGTGATAAATGGATACGCAGAGTAGTAGAATGTAAGATGGGAGATGAGCAGTTTGGATTCAGATCAGGATGCAGCACAATTGATCTAATGTTTGTACTGAGACATATAGTTGAGAAGAAGCTAGAGGTGAGGAGAGACTCCAACTGGGCATTCCTAGACTTGGAGAAAGCATATGACAAGGTCCCAAGAAAGCTGAACTGGGCAGTACTGAGGTAGTTTGAAGTCCCAGAAATATTGGTAGAATTAGTGCAGGCTATGTACAAGGACCCAGTGACTGAAGTATGAATAGTGTTTGGCCTCACAGAGGGTTCCCAGTGGGTGTACATCAGGGTTCAGCTCTGAGCCCACTGCTGTTCATACTGGTGATGGACTACATTAGCAAACAGGCTGGAGGAGACAGATCAACAATGCTGCTGTATACAGATGATGTGACAGTACAGGCAGACTCTGAGCTAGAACTTCAGCAAAGGATAGGAGAATGGAATGCAAATCTGAAGGGACATAGGAAGAAACTAAGCACAGATAAGACAGTGGTAATGGCAGCAAATTGGGGAAATCAGAAAAGCTGAGAATAGAGATAGAAGGGAAGATAGTGGAACAGGTAAACAGTTTCATGTATCTGAGAGGAGTAGTTTAGGAGAAGGGTAGTCTGAATGAAGAGGTCAAAGCGAGAATCAGAGGGGCTGCAGCCAACTGGCATAGAGTATCAGGAGTAGTCTATGACAGAAGAATGCCAGAAGCTGAAAAGTAAGGTGTACAAGACAGTGGTGTGACCAATACTACTGTATGGCACAGAAACCTGGGCAGTAAAAGCAGAACAGTTGAAGAAGCTAGAGCTGATGGAAATGAAGTGCCTCAGAAAGGTGACAGGATGCAGACTGTGGGACAGACAAAGAAATGAGAACATAAGAGCAGAAGCCAAAGTAGCTCCAGTTGCAGAAAAAATCAAAGCGAACAGATTATGGTGGTTTGGGCACGTGTAGAAAAGCAGAAGACAATCTGGTGAGGAAGATTTGGGACAGACAGGAAGACGGTAGGAGGAAGGGAGGACATCCAGCAAAGAAGTGAATGGATTGTGTAAAAGACGATGTGAGACAGTCAGGCATGAGTGTTGAAGAAGGCAGGAGTGTGGCACTGAATCGAGAGAGTTGGCAACAGTAAACATGATACCCCAACCCCATGTAGAAAAAATGGGAAAAGAGGGCTGATGATGATGATGATGATGATGATGAGACAGACTTCCAGAACTTTTTGGATTGTTGTTTAAGGAGGATAGCTAAGAGGAGAAATATATATTTTTTTATCTTGTATGACTAGCTTTTTGGCTTTATTACACAATTGTTTGTAGTTAAGTTCATTTAGTTTTGTTTTATTTTTCTACCATATTTTCCATACTCTGTCTCTAAGTAGGAGTGTTTGTTTTATCTGTTTTGTTAACTATGGGGCATGATTAGCTTTTGTTCACTTGGTTCGTGTTGGAGCCAAGCTGTTGAAGATATCCATGAAACGTTTGTTAAAGTAGTTAACAGCTTCGTCTAATGGGAGTGTTTTTAGTGGGACCCAGTTTTGAGCTTTTAAAATGCTTATGAATGTATTTTAGTTGAAATGGGTGAGGTTCCTGGATGTTTTGTAGGAGTGTGTTTAGATTGTTTGAGTGTGGGTCCTATGGGTATATGCTGGGAGGTAGTCACTTAGTATGTTGGGTAGGGTACTTGAGTTTGAGTAATTGTGAGGGTGTGATACTAATATCCAGTCTAAGGTAGATTCAGATGGGGTAGGAGTACTGATAAGCTGTGTGAAGCTATGGATATTTATACTATTGACTGGAGAGGTGGAAGTCAGATTTTGCCAATTTATGTTGGTGTCCCCAAGGATTATGGTCTCTTGTGAGACATTTTGGTTTATCCAGGATAGAAAATCCTCTAGAATGGGAATATTATATCCGGGGGGGATGTAAACTACTGCAATACTTAGAAGTTTGTTGTAATTAATATGTAGAGATGTTAGTAGAAATTCTAGATTTCCAAAGGAAGGGACTGGTTTGGGGTAGGTTGTAATATTTAGTAAGTTTTGGTATAATAATGCTACACCGCCTCCCTTTTTGTGGATTCTATTGGAGGTAATAATATTATAGCCTGGTGGAAGGATTTCAGTGTTAGCAATATGTGGTTTTAGCCATGTCTCAGTTACTGCAATGATATTTGGGGCATAAGTATTTATCCTAGCATGAAATTCGGTGATTTTATTACAAATACTGTGTACGTTTATTGTTATGAACTGTAGATGTTGTTGTTTTGGATCGGGGTGGGTTTTGGTCTATGATGTGGGCCAGGATTGGGGTGGATGTCCCCACATTGTGTTAAAGAGAGGAGGAGGTTAATAATAGTTTGGTTTTCTTGACTCTGTGAGAAGGGTTTGTGTTGGTATAATGGATAGAATCTATACTTAGAGTTTGTAGGGAGTGATTTTAATTTGGCTGTATTGTAGATACATATCACAAATAATGAGGGTGAAATGTCTGAGTAACTATGCAATCAGTTTGTGGAAGGGTTTGGGTACTGGATGTTGGTATAAATAATTTTAAGGTGGTATATGTGGAGATAGCTTCGGTCAGTAGGGTTAAGAAAACAGTGAAGGTGATAATAAAAAGTATTAATGTGATGTGATGGAGTGTGTTGATGGGGGGAGCCATTGGAAGGAGGGTGTGAGTGTGATGTGTAGGAGTATGGGGGTGGGTCTTAGGTATCTAATTGTTTGAGGGTTGCTATTGGTGAGTAACTCTATGGGGTGGGAGTAAAGAGAGTATAAATGTAATTGATTAGGGGTGGGTGAGAATTGGGGTAGAGTAGGGGAGCGGAGTGAGCCCAGAGCGAAGCGGAGGGCGAATGGAGCGGGTAGCACCAGATCCAACAAGCCATGAAAAAAAGAAAAAAACAATCTCCACCCAGAAACAGCAAGGTGAGTGAAAGGAAGTTAGGAAAGTGACCAGGAATAAATTGCTATGCAGGGGTATGTCAAAGGACACACTTTCAGTGAAAGAGAAAATATTTTACTGGGATAAAGGTTTAGAAGGCCAATATGCTGCTAAGAAAAATCACTGATTAAAAAGCCTCAACATACTTAAAAGGCTAGACTCTTTCTAGCTTCATGAATGTGTGGCATGGCTGAGGGATAGACTTGTAATGTAGGAAAGGGGTGGGCAGGTATAGTATCTAGAGGTTACTGAGGGTTTCTAGCAGCATGCTCCCAATACAGTATTACACAGGAGGTTAAAAGGTGTACAACAATAAAACATAAACATACATTTATTTGTTGCTTGGGAGATCTGATTCCCATGCTGTGCCTCGTGAACACAAAAGTGTGGATTAATGGACAGTGGCTCTATTTGGAGTTGCCTTCACAATTCTGCAGAAGTTAGGGGAACTGTAAAAGACAATAGTGTAAGGGTGATGGGCAAACCAAAAACAACTGAATACATAAAGAGAGACTCAATACAGATATATTAGCAGTCACCACTGTTACCTACATGCATTTTATAATTGAAGAGTGACTAGATAAAAATTCCCTCTACAAAGGAGAATTCTCCACCAAGGTTTGTCAGTGTCAGATTTATTTCATGCCAGGATAAGCAATTAATATTAAAAACTGCATAGTCTAATTCTATCAAAATGGGGAAAACATAGTAAAATTTTGCAATAATTACTCAGCTCTAGTGATAACAAAATGAAAAGCCTATTTACCATTAATAAAAGAACTAAAAGAAGAAATTAAAACACATCTACTGTTCCTTATGCCAGGTAAAAATCTTTTTTTCCAGACAGGCAGAAGATGTTTCCCACTGTAGAGTATGCTTTACAGACATTAAAAAAAAAAAGATTTTAGACCAAATGGAAGACATGGGTTGGAGCATTATAACACTGAAGAGATAAGCAGAAAGAAATGGTTAGAAAAACAGTGAAATAAATAAGAATTTAAAGGGCAAATGAATAATACACGGTTCTTACTTTGAACATTCAACTTAACTTATTTTAAACTATAATACTGTGACTTCGAATTCTGGACTTTACTATTATAAAGAAGTAAAACAACCTACCTTTACCTGAAAATCAGAAAATATATAACTGTATATATATTTCTGCTGTTTTTCTTCCTTCCAAAAGTATATATACGTATGTATGTGTGTGTGCGTGTGTATATATACATATATAGATATATGTGTGTCTGTGCGCGCGCGCACACACACACACACACACACACACACATATATCTATATATATATATATATATATATATATATATATATATATATATATATATATATATATGGGTCTACTTTCTTTCTCTGAATCTCATTTCACTGAATTTCATTTCACCCCGACCACTTCGCTGAAAACTCAAATTACTGAAAACTCATTTCACTGCACTGCAGTTAGTATATTTATGGTACTGTGTAGAGTACTGTAAGGCAAGTAAAAGCTGTATGCCCTTTTCCCCACTGTAGTAAAATCCTGGAGTTAGTATATACATACATATATATTTATATATATATATATATATATATATATATATATATATATATATATATATATATATGGGTGTGTGGGGGTGTAGCAGTTTGAGTACATATTGCCTTCTGGAGAGAGTTAATCATTGGTGTTGTAAATATGCATGTCTATTGCATAAAATGTATTGTTTTGAAGTTTTTGGTAAAATACAATATAAAACAAAGTGCCCCCCCAACTATATATACTAACTCATATATATATATATATATATATATATATATATATATATATATATATATACATGCATACATGCTCTGTATGTGAGTTTATACGTCTATATGGGACTACTTCAGAAGACTCACAAACCAAAAGACTGAATCCCAAAAGACTGGAAATTCAAAATACTGAACACATTATTAATGCAAGGGACAAGCCCCCCTGCACCCCTCACATGGGGGGGGGGGGTGAACCCTTGCTAACTATATATACCAACTCCAAGATTATAAAACAGCGGAGAAGGGTCAAATTCCATCATTCGGTATCTTGAATAATCAGTCTTTTGTTTTTTTCAGTCTTCTGAAGTAGACCCATCTATATATGTTTATATATTAAAATATGTATGATGTTGGTGTATATTTGCGTTTCTATGTGTGTATTGTATGATATGTGAACAGCTTGACTTTATATGCGTGTGTGTGTGTGTGTGTGTGTGTGTGTGTGTGTGTGTGTGTGTGTGTGTGTGCGTGTGTGTGTGTCTGTGTATATCTATCTCTATATATTTATATAGATCTACATACATATATATATATATATATATATATATATATATATATATATACATACATACATGTATTTATATATACATATATATATAACAATGGTATACAGAGCTTATTTTAGAAATGTTATTATTGTTTCTAATAACTCTAAAGCAATTTAACAGACCCCGGGAACTATCGCCTTATAAGCCTGACTAGCTTGGTCTGCAAGACTATGGAGTGCATCATCATGGAAATCATTAACAGAAACATTGGGAACCTCCAAACACTGGACACTATCCAATTTGGCTTTGTTAAGGGCAGATCATGCCTCCTGAACCTGGTGAACTTCTTTGAGACAATTACCAAGGCTATAGTCAAGGGTACCTAGACCTCGCAAAGGCCTTCAACACCATTTCCCATTCTGGTATTATAGACAAGCTCACCAGCCTGAACATAAACCCCTACATCACAAGATGGGTTGCCAACTGGCTCACGGACAGAACCCACATGGTGAGAGTTGAGGGAGCTAGGTCAGACTCTTAATCAGTTACACGTGGCATTCCCCAGGGCTCAGTCCTAGGACCCCTCCTGTTCGACATATACTTCTCAGAGGTACAGGCAAGCACAGGAGGACTATGGCTGACCAAGTTTGCAGACGACTGCAAATTACAGGCTATAATTGACTCTCCGGCTGACACAGACATCCTCCAAAAGGGTCTCACTGAGACAGATACCTGGTGTCATAATCATGGCTTCAAGCAAAATGCCAAAAAGTGCATAGTCATCCCCCTTGGAAAAAACATAGTACTCACAAACTACCACATAGGTGGTAGTCCCCTAAATATGGAAGATGTAATAAGGGATCTGGGGACCCAAGTAGATAGTAATCTCTCGTTTGATAATCACATTGCCAAAGTGGTTAGAAAATCCTTCTATGTGGCCCACCTAATCAAAAAAGGGTTCGCATCCAGATCAAAAGAGGTCATTGTGCCCCTCTTCTCATCACTCATCAGACACATCATAGAGTACAACGCCCCTTTTTGGATGTACCTTACAAGACACCTGCAACAGCTGGAAAGACCACAGAAGTACCTCACCAAGAAGATCACTGGCCTCAAACAGATGCCCTATGCAGCTCGACTGAAGAAACTCCAGCTGTACTCAATTGCATACCGCCTACTCAGAGGAGATCTCTGTCTGAAATACAAGGCCATGTCCAACCCAGAATTGATGGACATGCTCCACCTAAAGAAAACCATATCCCCTCGAGCCACACGCTCTAGGAATCTAAACCTCGCCACAACAATAAATAGGATATGCTGGAGGGACAGACTCCTGTCCCAGAGACTTCCCATGGTTTGGAACAAGATTCCAATCTACATTAGGCAGAGCTCCTCACTAACACTCTTCAAGGGAAACCTTTAAGAGTGGATGGGAAACAGAAAGTTTACCCAGGGATCACTTCAGTGGCTCTGCTGGAAAGAGGCGCAGGGAACTAATCTAAGGGGGCGGCGAAAGCCAACACATTCCTGCTAGGCTTATAAATGCCTTCGGGCAGATAGCCTAGTACCTACCTATGAGCCTATTCTGTAGATAGTTTAAATAATATATCTGATACATATTTATAGATTCTTGTCTTTTCCTTTATATATTTCCATTTAGAGATGTATAGTATTTTGACAGGTAGTCTGGGCTCTTTCTGGCTGTGCTAACTTACTGAATGATACATAAAGATGAGTTGTTTCTTGGGTTGTTTATGGTTTGACAGCTTCTTGTTTGCTACAATGGATGGGTGCAATTTTTGGAGGGTTATTTGGTGTGTTTAACTTGTGCTTTTTTTGAATGGTATTATCACTTTGGTTTGCAGTTTAGATGTCTTTCTTGTTTTGCAGACAAGTATGATGCTGAGTAGAGCCCATCTTATTCTGTTTGCAATTGACAGGCTTTCTTTTGACTGTGGTGAGTTGTACACTTTCTAGAGGAGCATTTTGGTTTATTTGTAGAGAACGTGTATATGCCTTGTGATTGTTAGTAGTGTGTATTTGTTTTTTTTTGTTTGTGCATTGCTCGTCAGAGGTATTGCAAGATGTGGTTGGGTCATGTAGCCATTTTGGTGTGGTGGTGTTGATTTGGTAGGAGTGTGTGGAGAATATTAAAAAGATACAGTACGAGGATTTTAAACCGGTTGTCTTTTAACTTACATGCTTATGCTATTAATAGATGATACTGTCAGTGGTCATATGTGCCACTTAGCAAGCAAGTATTTCTCTTTTTTTTTTTCTTGAAAAGGAATTGACTTTTACATCTGTTTTCCTGCCAAGCTCTTGAGCAGATAAATGTATTTCACTTTCAGAATTGTAGGTTTGAGGAAACTCTTGCAGACATACATCAGGATGACAAAAATGAGGCGTGCGATCAAAGGCATAAGCAACACATAGTATCTTACAGTAAGATACAGACAAGGAAGTGTAAAAATGATTTTATAATAACTTTATATAAGTGTACTCAAATTTAAAGTCTTGTGAATAATGAATGCTGTTTCTATTGTGCAAAATATGTTTATTGTGTGTGTGTGTGTGTGTGTGTGTGTGTGTGTGTGTGTGTGTGTGTGTGTGTGTGTGTGTGTGTGTGTGTGTGTGTGTAACTAAAAAGATATACATATATATAAAGATATATATATATATATATATATATATATATATATATATATATATAGATATAGATATATATATAGATATATATATAGAAAAAGAGAGAAAGAGAGAGATATAGATGTAATATATATATATATATATATATATATATATATATATATATATATATATATGTGGGTCTACTTTGACCCATTGAATTTACGTTTAAGCAAAACTCAGTTTCGCTAGTCCAGTTTCGCGAAAGTGCATTCCTCTGGAAATGCACTTTCATGAAACTACAGTTCACCGAAGTTGTTGTTGGAGATTGAGGTACAGTGGGGATAAGGGAAATTTCCCTTTTCCCCACTGTAGTGCGATCTTGGAGTTGGTATATATTAGTAACAGGGTGGGGGGGGCAGCCCCCCTGCATAATTTAGTGTAGTCTTATTCGTTTTTGTTTTTTTCAGTAAACTGTTGTTTCGCAGAAGTGCATTTTCAGAGAATTTCACTTTTGTGAAACTTAACTAGCAAAAACGTAAATCTGATAGGTCAAACTAGACACACACACACATATATCTATATATATATATATATATATATATATATATATATATATATATATATATATACATGCATACATGCTCTCTATGTGAGTTTATACGTCTATATAGGACTACTTCAGAAGACTGACAAACCAAAGACTAAATCCCAAAAGACTGAAAATTCAAAATACTGAACTCCTTTGTAATGCAGGAGGCAAGCCACCATGCACCCCTCACATGGGGGGGTGACCCCCTGCTAACTATATATACTAACTCCAAGATCCTACAACAGTGGAGAAGGGTCAAATTCCATCATTCGGTATTTTGAATAGTCAGTCTTTTGTTTTTTTCAGTTTTCTGAAGTATATATGTTTATATATTAACATATGTATGATGTTGGTGTATGTTTGTGTGTCTAAGTGTACATTTTGTGATATGTGAACAGCTTGACTTTTTATGCATGTGTGTCTATATATATACATATATATATATATATATATATATATATATATATATATATATATATATATATATGTGTGTGTGTGTGTGTGTGTGTGTTTGTGTATCTGTCTCTCTCTCTCTCTATATATATATATATATATATATATATATATATATATATATACACACACACACACACACACACACACACACACATATATATATATATATATATATATATATATATACACATACACATATATGTATTTATATATACATATATATATATAACAATGGTATACAGAGCTTATTTTAGAAATGTTATTATTGTTTTTAATAACTCTAAAGCAATTTAACAGACCCCTGGAACTATTGCCCTATAAGCCTGACTAGCTTGGTCTGCAAGGCTATGGAGTGCATCATCACGGAACTCATTAACAGAGACATTGGGAACCTCCAAACAAAGTACCCAACCCAGTTCAGCTTTGTTAAGGGCAGATCATGCCTCCTGAATCTTGTGGACTTATTTGAAACAGTTGCCAAGGCTATAGACTAGGGAAAGGTGGTCCACAGAGCCTACCTAGACCTCGCAAAGGCCTTCAACACCATTCCTCATTCTGGTATTATAGACAAGCTCACCAGCTTGAACATAAACCCCTACATCACAAGATGGGTTGCCAACTAGCTCACGGACAGAACCCACATGGTGAGAGTTGCGGGAGCTAGGTCCGACTCTAAACAGGTTACAAGTGGCATTCCCCAGGGCTCAGTCCTAGGACCCCTCCTGTTCGGCATATACTTCTCAGAGGTACAGGCAAGCACAGGAGGACTAAGGCTGACCAAGTTCGCAGACGACTGCAAACTAGGGGCTATAATTGACTCTCAGGCTGACACAGAAATCCTCCAAAAGGGTCTCACTGAGACAGATACCTGGTGTCAAAATCATGGCCTCAAGCTAAATGCCAAAAAGTGCATAGTCATCCCCCTTGGAAAAAACAAAGTACCCACAAACTACCACATAGGTGGTAGTCCCCTAAATATGGTAGACGTAATAAGGGATCTGGGGACCCAAGTAGATAGTAATCTTTCCTTTGATAATCACATTGCCAAAGTGGTTAGAAAATCCTTCTATGTGGCCCACCTAATCACAAAAGGGTTTGCATCTGGATCAAAAGAGGTCATTGTGCCCCTCTACTCATCACTCATCAGACCCATCATAGAGTACAACGCCCCATTTGGGATGTACCTTACGAGACACCTGCAACAGCTGGAAAGACCACAGAAGTACCTCACCAAGAGGATCACTGGCCTCAAACAGATGCCCTATGCAGCTCGACTGAAGAAACTCCAGCTGTACTTGGTTGCATACCGCCTACTCAGAGGTGATCTCTGCCTGACATACAAGGCCATGTCCAACCCAGACTTGATGGACATGCTCCACCTAAAGAAAATCATATCCCCTCGAGCCACACGTTCTAGGAATCTAATCCTCACCACAACAATAAATAGGACATGCTGGAGGGATAATTTCCTGTCCCAGAGACTTCCCATGGTTTGGAACAAGATTCCAATCTACATTAGGCAGAGCTTCTCGCTAACACTCTTCAAGAGAAACCTTGACGAGTGGATGGGAAACAGAAAGTTTACCCGGGGATCACTTTAGTGGCTCTGCTGGACAGAGGCACAGGGAACTAATCTAAGGGGGCGGTGAAAGCCAACATATTCTGGCTAGGCTTATAAACGCCTTCGGGCAGATAGCCTAGTACCTACCTATGAACCTATGAACCTATTCTGTAGATAGTTTAAATAATATATCTGATACACATTTTTAGATTCTTGTCTTTTCCTTTATATATTTCCAATTAGAGATGTATACTATTTTGACAGGTAGTCTGTGCTCTTTCTGGCTGTGCTAACTCACTGAATGATACATAAAGATGAGTTGTTTCTTGGGTTGTGTGTAGTCTGACAGCTTCTTGTTTGCTTCAATGGATGGGTGCATTTTTTGGAGGGTTATTTGGTGTGTTTAACTTGTTCTTTTTTGAATGGTATTATCTCTTTGGTTTACAGTTTAGATGTTTTTCTTGTTTTGCAGACAAGTTTGATGCTGAGTAGAGTCCATCTTATTCTGTTTGGAGAGGTGCAATTGACAAGCTTTGTTTTGACTGCGGTGAGTTGTACACTTTCTAGAGGAGCATTTTGGTTTATTTGTAGAGAACATCTATATGCCTTGTGATTGTTAGTAGTGTGTATTTGTTTTTTTTTGTTTGTGCATTGCTCGTCAGAGGTATTGCAAGATGTGGTTGGGTCATGTAGCTATTTTGGTGTGGTGGTGTTGATTTGGTAGGAGTCTGTGGAGAATATTAAAAAGATACAGTAGGAGGATTTTAAAGTGGTTGTCTTTTAACTTACATGCTCATGCTATTAATAGATGATACTGTCAGTGGTCATATGTGCCACCTAGCAAGCAGGTCTTTCTCTTTTTTTTTTCTTGAAAAGGAATTGAATTTTAGATCTGTTTTCCTACCAAGATCTTGAGCAGATAAACGTATTTCACTTTCAGAACTATGGGTTTGGGGAAACCCTTGCAGACATACATCAGGATGACAAAAATGAGGCGTGCGATCAAAGGTGATAAGCAACACATAGTATCTTACATTAAGATACAGACAAGAAAGTGTAAAAATGATTTTATAATAACTTTATATAGGTGTACTCAAATTTAAATTCTTGTGAATAATGAATGATGTTTCTATTGTGCAAAATATGTTTAATTTGTGTTTTTGTGTGTGTGTGTATAACTATAAAGATATACATACATATAAATATATATATATATATATATATATATATATATATATATATATATATATACATATATAGAAAAAGAGAGAAAGAGAGAGATATAGATGTAATATATATATATATATATATATATATATATATATATATATATATATATATATATATATATATATATATATATATATATGTGGGTCTACTTTGACCCACTGAATTTACATTTAAGCAAAACTCAGTTTCGCTAGTCCAGTTTTGCAAAAGTGCATTCCTCTGGAAATGCACTTTCATGAAACACACAGTTCATTGAGGTTGTTGTTGGAGATCATGGTACAGTGGGGATAAGGGAATTTTCCCTTTTCCCCACTGTAGTGTGATCTCGGAGTTGGTATATATTAGTAGCAGGGGTGTGGGGGGGCAGCCCCCCTGCATAATTTAGTGTAGTTTATTTGTTTTTGTTTTTTTCAGTAAACTGTTGTTTCGCAGAAGTGCATTTTCAGATAAATGCACTTTCGTGGAACTTAACTAGCAAAAACGTAAATATATATATATATATATATATATATATATATATATATATATATATATATATATATATATATATATATATATGGTTCCAGGACGTTTCATTGGATGATCCATTAAGCGCGAGCATACTTATGTGAAAGTGCTTTTCGCCGAAGAAGCACTTTCGCCTAAGTATGCCTGTTGCCGAGGCCATACTATGGTGCGGATAAAGGAAACTTCCCTTTTCCCCACTGTAGTGCAGTCTCGGAGGGAAAAGCCCCCCTGCAAAACGTAAATATAGTGGTTTTTTTTTTTTTTTTATTGACATGCTTTAACGAAAGCGCTTTTTTGGTTAAAGTGCTTTTGTTAAAGCGTGTTTGGTGGTTATAGATTCGGACATTTGATCATTCGATCAAACATCTTAGATCCATATATATATATATATATATATATATATATATATATATATATATAGTGGATATAAAAAGTTTGCACACCCCTGTTAAAATGCCAGCTTTTTGTGATATAAAAAATGAGACCAGAATAAATAATTTCAAAAATTTTCCCACCTGTAATGTTATCTATAACCTGTAGAATTCAATTGAAAAACAAACAAATCTGTTAGGAAAAAAAATATAAAAAATAAAAAATGTGCAATAAGCTGGTTGCATAAGTGTGCACACCCTTAAACTAATACTTTGTTGAAGCACCTTTTGATTTAATTACAGCATTCAGTCTTTTTAGATAGGAGTTTATCAGCATGGCACATCTTGACTTGGCAATATTTCCCCACTCTCCTTTGCAAATGTGCTCCAAATCTTTCAGATTGTGAAGGCATCACTTGTGCACAACCTTCTTGAGGTCACCCCACAGATTTTCCATTGGATTTAGGTCTGGGTTCTGGCTGGGCAATTCCAAAACTTTAATTTTCTTCTGGTGAAGCCATTCTTTTTTTGAATTGGATGTATTCTTGGGGTCTTTATTTTTTATTATTTATTTTATTTTACATTTGTTAACCGGGATGGTCCGACTGGATACATGTCCTTTTTCAGCAGAGGCCCGGGGAGAAAAGCTCCAACAGAGTTACATTGATAATTAGGTACAGTAAATGAGCTGAAAGAACTTAACAAAAACATAGGCTATTTACATACAAGTACAAGACTGCCATTACTATTTCTGAGATTACTACAAATGTAACATTAATAACATATTAGCAAGGACGGTAGGCAGTATAATGACATAGAGTTAAACAGGATACATATTTCTTTATCACAGTATACAAAGTACTTATCATCTTAGCTAGTTGTTTATGTTTTAGTTAATGGCACAGAGCTAGTCTGGGTTTGAGCAAGGACATAGCCAGTGTGACTTGAAGTGGAGTTTTAGACTATTTTTGAATTGACTTAGAGAAGTTGCAAGCGTGATGTTATTTGGGAGAGAGTTCCATATTTTACCAGTGGTGCTGGCAAATAGCGCGTCACCACCTAGGTTGAGAGATTTAGTTGTTTGGATAAGGAGTCTGTTTGCTGAGCAAAGGCAGCTTAGATTGGAGTAGGGAGTCATTAAGCTTTTTAGTGCTGGGGTATTCTCAGGTTGTTTAAGGATTTTAAGGCCTCTATGAGTTGGGACTGGTGAAGAAGGTGTGGGAATTCTATCCATCCAAGCTTTTTCAGGTTAGTACAGTGGTGTGTTCTGTAGGGTAGGCCTGTAACGAACCTGGCAATGTGATTATAGCAGGATGAGAGCTTGGCCAGATCAGATTTGTTAAGGTGAGTGAGGACAGGAGAGGCATATAGTAGGGTAGAGAGAAGGTGTGGCGGCTGTGGCTGCCCTGGCATTCGGGTAAGGAAGGCTTTAATTCTATATAGGGTCCCAAGTTTCTTGTTGACTGACTTAATGGCTTGGTTGATATGTATATCAAATCTGAGTTTATTGTCAATGTTTACTCCTAATAGCTTTGTATAGGTGTCTGGGGAGATGATGGTCCCATTATTGGATTTTATAGTGAAGTTTTCAGTCGGAGATCTATTGGTTGGGTAGAAGAGAAGTAACTTGGTTTTGTTTGGATTTAAGATCAGGAGATGGTTGGAAAGCCAGTTTTCGACTTTGGTGAAGCTATGTTGGGTGGTAGTTAGTAGATTTGCAAGAGAGGCATTGGAACATATTATAGTCGAGTCATCTGCATATTGAATGTAGGTGGCTTCAGGGATGACTGTTTGGATGTCATTTATGAAGACTGAAAAGAGGAGAGGTCCTAATATGGAACCTTGAGGAACTCCTATGGTATTTGGTAGTAGGCAGGAGAGCTTGTTTTGCCACATTACTGCTTGTTGTCTCCCAGTGAGGTAAGCTTGAAACCAGTCAAGGGCTGGAGTATCTAGATACAGGGTTTTTAAAGTATATAGAAGTAACTGATGGTTTACCATATCGAAGGCTTTCGATAGGTCCAGGAAGAGAGCGGAGGATAATTTTTTATTATTCCGGTTAAGATTAATGTTTTCAGTAAAAGAGAGGAGGGCAGTGGTTGTACTATGATGGGGTCTGAATCCATGTTGAGAGTATGTGAGTAGTTTATTTTGGGTTAGATAGAGCATTAGTTGGTTGTGCATGCACTTTTCCATAATTTTGGCAAGTGGTGATAGTATGGCTATAGGTCTATAGTTGGATAGTTCTGTGGATGAGCCTCCTTTGTGGAGTGGAATAACATAGGATATTTTTCAAATTGAGGGGATTGAGGCCTCGGTTATGGTTCTGTTAATTAGGATTGAGATAGGGTAGGCTACGACATCTGCAGCAATTTGCAGGTATTCAGCCGGCAGAAGATATATATATATACCTCAGAGGTATTGCAAGATGTGGTTGGGTCATGTAGCTATTTTGGTGTGGTGGTGTTGATTTGGTAGGAGTCTGTGGAGAATATTAAAAAGATACAGTAGGAGGATTTTAAAGTGGTTGTCTTTTAACTTACATGCTTATGCTATTAATAGATGATACTGTCAGTGGTCATATGTGCCACCTAGCAAGCAGGTCTTTCTCTTTTTTTTTTCTTGAAAAGGAATTGAATTTTAGATCTGTTTTCCTACCAAGATCTTGAGCAGATAAACGTATTTCACTTTCAGAATTGTAGGTTTGAGGAAACTCTTGCAGACATACATCAGGATGATAAAAATGAGGCGTGCGATCAAAGGCATAAGCAACACATAGTATCTTACATTAAGATACAGACAAGGAAGTGTAAAAATGATTTTATAATAACTTTATACAAGTGTACTCAAATTTAAAGTCTTGTGAATAATGAATGCTGTTTCTATTGTGCAAAATATGTTTATTGTGTGTGTGTGTGTGTGTGTGTGTGTGTGTGTGTGTGTGTGTGTGTGTGTGTAACTAAAAAGATATACATATATATAAAGATATATATATATATATATATATATATATATATATATATAGATATAGATATATAGATATAGATATATATATATAGATATATATATAGAAAAAGAGAGAAAGAGAGAGATATAGATGTAATATATATATATATATATATATATATATATATATATATATATATATATATATGTGTGTGTGGGTCTACTTTGACCCATTGAATTTACGTTTAAGCAAAACTCAGTTTCGCTAGTCCAGTTACATGATTTGAGTTCAAGTTGAAATTTAGTTGGGTCAAAGTTTTTCTTGGATCTGATAGACCTATAAATAGGTAAGCTTGTACAATTAATTTTGTCTTTCATGATGTATGTGAGCAGGTGATCACTAAGATCATTAGGGAGAGTTCCAGACATATAGTTCTGGGGATGACTGTTGGTGAGTATCCAGTCTAGTATACTCTTTTTGGTTATTGTTACGTGTGGTAGATGATATTATCTACGAGAATCCATGTAGGTTAACAGGGATGGGGTTGGACTGTGCTGTGCATTGGTTCCAGTCAATATTAACATCGCCCAGGACAATGGTTTCTTGAGGGTAGTTGTTGGCTATCCAATGTAGAATTACTTCTAGTGTTTCTACATTGTTCCCAGGGGGAATATAGGTGACAATTAGGTTAATGCCCTTATGATTATTTAGTAGAATTTTTAGAGCTAGTATTTCAGCGTTAGAGACCTGGGGTGGTTGTAAAGGGTTAGTTATGATGTTAAGTGTGCTATTATATAAGACAGCTATTCCACCTCCTCTTTTCTTTACTCTATCTGTCCTAAGTATATTGTAACCAGGAGGCAGGATCTCATTGTCTTTGGTTGATGGCCGGAGCCATGTTTCAGATAGACACATTATGTTGGGGAGGTATGAGCATGCAGGCTATGTATCTTATTGTTTAGGCTTCTAATGTTTAAGTGGCATATTAGGAGGGAGTTGACCAGTCGGTGGGAGAGTGGTGGGCTGGTAGGATTTAGAGTTAAGGTTGGGCCTAGATTAGGATGGATGTCCCCATCTTTGGTTATGTTTTTTCTTAGATACGCTAGTAGTCTAATAACTTTGAATAGTAGTTTTAGTTCATATTTGGATTTTGGTGTTGATTGGAGTGGTTTTTTTAGAAGTGGTTGGAATTTATAATTTTTGGGGTAGTGTAGTAGTGGGCAAGTTCTGCATTCAGTGGAGGTAGGGGGGTCTTGGTTTGGCATTTTGGATAAGAGAAACCTACGAATGTGAGATTTTCATAGCTAGTAAGAAAGTATGGCAGAATTAAGAGTGGTAAGATAAGAGGAAGGAGTTTATAATTATTTATAGACATGTTATATGTCATCAATGGGTGGGGTCAATGTGCTTCAGAGGAATAGTAGTAGTTAAACAGTAAAATGGTGGGGGGGGGAGGAAATTGGAGAGGAAGTTATGTAGGTTGGAGAGGAAGTAGGGGTGTGGCCTAGTGGCTATAAATGTAGGCACAGTGGGGGCGGGTGGGATAAGGGGGCAGGGAGGGAGGCGAGCGAGCATAGCAGCTTAGATTGGAGTAGGTCCCAGTTTTTGGTCCTATGAGTGGGGTAAATAGTCTGATAGTGTAAGTAAGCAGATTGGAGTACAGGCTTGAAATTCAACATAAACATATACAGTTGTAAAATGTCTAATACAATTCAACATAAATAGGCATTTACAGTTGTAAAACACTTACTGGAGAGACACTGAACCTTCATGGGGCCTGTAGCAGAGTGGATTGTAGTTTTACAAATGGTGCCTGCCACAGGTAATATTTATTAACTCTGGGATTGTCTTAAGGTAATAAACAGGGAAGGGGAGGGGAGAACAAGGGTGTGAGCAGGCAGTTCTTTGTACTGCTGCTAATGAGCCAAAGCAAGACAAGTATGTGTTAAGAACAATCACAATTGACCAAGGACTGCTCTGAAACTGTAAGTCTTGTCTTAATTTCTCAGGTGGAAAACCAGGATAACCTTGTATCAGTAGGCTACTGTGGTATAGTTTAAATAAACAAACACACGGTATTGATCAGTTATTGATACTATTTGCTACAGAAGGGAATAAGAGAAAGTGGAAGATGTGTGTGTGTGTGTGTGTGTGGTGGTGGTGGTGGTGGGGGGGCTGCTTACAGCCAAAGCACAGTGCTCTCCAGGGGAAAATGAAGATTGGCTCAAACAGTTAGACACATACTCAAAGTTAACTGTAGCTGTTTGCAGACAGTTTGTTGTGTTGAAAGGTGAAATTCCTCTTCATCTTCAGCTTTCTAGCAGACGCCTGAAGGTTTTGGGACAAAAATGACTGGTATTTGGAAATATTCATAATTACCTCCACCTTGACTAAAGCCGCAGTTCTAGCCGAAGAAAGGCAACCCCAAAGCATGATACTGCCACCATCATGCTTCACTGTGGGGATGGGGTTCTTTTGGTGATGGGAAGTGTTGTTTTTGTGTCAAACATACCTTTTGGAATTGTGGCCAAAAGGTTCAACCTTGGTCTCATCAGACCATAACACATTTTCCCACATGCTCTTGGGAGACTTGCTATATTGTTTTACAAATTTTAGCCAGACCTGGATGTTTTTCTGTGTAAGAAAATGCTTCCATCTTGCAACCCTACCCCGTAGTCCAGACATATGGAGACTACGGGAGATTGTTCTCATATGTAGTACACAACCAGTACTTGCCAGAAATTCCTGTAGCTCTTTCAGTGTTGCTGTAGGTCTCTTTGCAGCCTCCCTGACCAGTTTTGTCTTGTCTTTTCATCAATTTTAGAGGGACGTCCAGTTCTTTGCAACATCACTGTTGTCCCATATTTTCTCCACTTTCTGATGACTGTCTTCACTGTGTTCCATGGTATATCCAATGCTGTGGACATTTTTTTGTACACTTCTCCTGACTGATACCTTTCAACAATGAGATCTCTTTGATGCTTTGCAAGCTCTCTATGAACCATGGCTTTTGCTGTAGCAGGCAACTGAGTAAATGTCAGGAAAATCCTATTAGGACAGGTGAACTTTATTTGGAGTTAATCCAAGTCTCTTTAATTGATGGCAAGTGTGTACCCAAGAAGACTAAATGTTGTAATTAACTCAAAATGTGCTTCAACAAAGTATTAGTTTAAGGGTTTGCACACTTATGCAACCAGCTTATTGTACTTTTTTATCTTTCATATTTTCCCCTAACAGATTTGTTTGTTTTTCATTTGAATTGTACAGGTTATAGGTCACATTAAAGGTGGGAAAAGTTTTGAAATGATTTATTGTGGTCTCATTTTTTTATATCACAAAAACCTGGCATTTTAACAGGAGTGTGTACACTTTTTGTATCCCCTGTATATATTTGTGTGTGTGTGTGTGTGTGTGTGTGTGTGTGTGTGTGTGTGTGTGTGTGTGTGTGTGTGTGTTTCAAATCACTTTATCTACGGTTTACTAAATATTGAGTTATTATTTATGTTTCCAGACCCAGATAGAAGTAGTTTACTGCTCAGCATGCAATAAATAAACATACTTAACTTTACTCGTTCATATTCTAATCTTATAATAACTTAAATAGATAGAATACAATCTTACTTATAGTAGGAAAAGTGCAGTAAAAGGTGAGCTGAGTGGAAAAGAGAAGTAGGGGAAAGGAAAAAGTGGGAAGAACAGAAGAGAGAGTGAGAGACAAATCTCTCTCTTTCTTACAAATAATTCAGTTCATAGCACTTGTAGATAAAACATTATCTTTGTACACCTTTGAATCATTTTTTATTTATTAATTATGTAGATGCTTTTTACTCCCATATTTATTCAATATGTGTCATATATTAAAAGTTAAATCTGCCAATAGTTTATAGATAAGTATATTAGGTGTGAGAAATACACGTGGAAGAGTTTATTTCGGTATATTAATATTTACATGTAGTGATAAGTATGCATATATACATGACAAGCAGAGACATGTAAACATATGTGTATGCATGTATGTATGTAAAAGTGCATATGCATATACAAGGTATGGTGATAAGATATTTAAGTTGTTTATAGGCATCTCTCAAAGTAATTACTATCAAGTGGAGATAGGTAGAAAGTAAAACAAAGAAAGAGAAGAAAAAAGGAGATGAGATTGAGGGAGATGAAACAAATGGCAGATAGAAAAGGAAAAAAGGAAAGAAGAAATGAAGATGAGATGAAAAGGAAAGAGATAAGAAGATAAAGAAAATAGGAGAAGAAGTGAATGGAAAAGCAAGAGGAAATGATAAAGAAAAGAGAAGTTATGTAGAAATGAGAAGTATTAAGAGACTGATAAATAGAGTAGATAAAGGAGTGAGGTGAAATAAGGGGTTTAAGTAAGTAAGAACAAAAATATGAGTGTATCTCAGTACTTGTTTATTAGTTATTAAATATGCAATGCTTGTTTCTAGTTTTAAATAGCAGTACTGGGCTAAATGTAGTAGAGGCTAGTAGGCAGTTTAGATGGGCTCTCTCTTCAAGCTAGGAAACTTTGGATTCCATGTTAGGAGTTTGTTTTAAAGCTTGATTATTTAAAATTAAATGTAGTTATGATCTAAATTTGGTGTCCATGTCAAGTGTTAAAACTTAGATGTGCATAGTTGATAAGTTTTCTTTATTCGTTTTCATATGTAATTCAAGGTGCTATTTAAAGGAAAGTTATTAGAGACTAACTTATGAACCTGTCTCTTTAATAATAATATGCCTCACCTTAAATAAATTTATTTCAGTTAATAAATAAAATAATAAAATCACTGTGTTGCAGCCAAAACTCTCCACAATCTTCCAAAGGTATCAAACATTTTATTAAGACATAAAAATGTTTAGAAAGTATTAATTGAGTGCTTTCATCCCCTCAGAACGGGGACTTCATCAAAATACATGCCTTCTATTAAATCCAGCATTTATAGCCCAATGTATTGATGTCATCACAGCCACACAAATGCATTTAAAGACACAACTACTTTGTTTAAAAAATACAACTTAAAAAACACTTATCTGTATCATATTTAATACACTTGAAATAAACTTTCCTAACTTCATGGACATTTTTAACATAGCCTTTTGTCCCTAGCTCTCTTAACACGGGTTTTACAGAAATTACTTCATTTAAACCAATATCCTCCCCTGCCTGCAGCTTGATCTGCCATTTGACTTCTTTTTCTTCCATTAAATTTCTGTAGTCCCCCCTCTAGGGTTAACTAATATTTTCTCTAAGATCCCAAAATGGAACCCCTGAAAATTCCCAGAAACTAAAGAATGCCTATACAGTGCATTGTTATTATTCTTAGTGGATATCTGATGTATGTGTATATATATCCTATTACATAATTGCCTTTTGGTTTTGCCAACATAATATGCTGGACATCCCTTACACAGTGCAAGGTATATGACACCTGAAGTGTGACAGTTACCCTTAACAAATTCTACTTTAGATTTGAGGGTGTTTGTTAAAATAACCATTTTACAATCTATGCAGCAACATTGTGAACAGAATCCAAATTTTATAGTACCATCATACTTATTAGCTTGTGTGTTCTTCACATGTTCAAAACTTTCTTTTATGTTTACCCCAGTTTTGTATACATAGGCAGTCTCTCTCCTACAGCCCTTCTCAAATCTGGGTTCCCCTGAGAATGGCCCAGTTTTTCCAATATGTCCTTCAATTTCCCTACCTTTCCCCAGTATGGTAAAATCATAGCCTTTTCAAAGTTTTTTTGTCCCTGGAGTGACTCTCTAACCATGTTAAAATTTCCTAACAGGGGTTTGAATCTCTTACCCCATTCCCTTCTAACATAATCCACATTTTCCTGAACCATACCCTGTGGATATCCTCTTTCACAGAACATTTCCACAACTTTCTGTAATTCAGTCTTAAGGTCACCAGCCGAAGATATCATTCTAGTAACCCTTACCATCTGGCCTTTCACAATACTGGCCTTTTGATGGGAAGGGTGACTACTTGTGTATTCAAGGTAAGAGTTGCTGAATGTGGGTTTTCTATATATTTTAGATGTAAAACCACTTGGAATTTTAAAAATCTGAGTGTCAAGGTAACTAATTGACAAAGGGTTACTTGTGTGAGTAAATTTTAAGAAACTAATAGTGGAGTTCAGGTACTTAACAAATTCCTCCATTCTATCTATGGAACTATTCCACAGAATAAAAATGTTGTCCAAAATTCTTATGTATAATTTGCCATTTTGAAAGTACTCACATCTAAAGACTTTATTTAACTCCCAGTCAAGGAGGACCAGGTTTGCAAATATGGGGGCACATGAGGCTCCCATAGCAATACCTTTATTTTGTTTGAAGTATTCTCCTTCAAAATATATCTAATTATAGTCTAAAACTACCTCCATGAAGTCAACTATTAAATTTACTTTCTCATTAGAGAAACCTGACTTTTTGTTCAAACAGTTGGCAAACATGTCTAACCCTTCTTCTCTAGGGATGCAAATGAATAAATCTGCTACATCGATGGCCAAGAAAATCAAATTGTTCTCCCAAAGCTCTTCCTTAATTCTACCCAAAAAACCCCATGAATCTTTTACTAAATGCTCCACTTTATTCACAACTTGTTTTAATCAAAAGTCTATGGTGACACCAAAAGGGTACATTTTTGAGCCCTGTCCTGCTACTTTTGACCAAAATGTTGAATTACTTAAGCCCTTGTGGGTTTTTGGAATCCCAAAAATGGTAGCCGCCATAGGGTTCTTGACTTTCAAAAAGCTGTAAATTTCAGGTGTAATACACTCATCCAAAAGATATTCTTCCAAGTAATAATCTATTCTTCGGCAACTAATATTAACTTCATTAAGTGAAACATGGGTGAATACATTAGTATCATGTAACATCTCTAGGAATTTTTTTAGAATAGTGTAAAGCATCAAAAATGACCATCCCATCCCTTTTATCTGGACGCATAATCCTAATTGTCCTATTGTTTCTGAGCTGTTCAAGTAATCTCATCTCTTCCCCACTAAGATTTCTATATAAAAAAAAATATTTTTTCTTATAATTTTAAGGGATATAAATCCTCAGTCACAGCCTTCTCAAAAACATTTAGGGTTGTCTCCATTGGTAGGTTATACACACTCTTTTTTTTATTTCTTTATTCCTAGTAAGATTAACATGTTCATCTTGGTCCTTAAACAGAAAAGCTAAATTTAATTTTCTCATGTATATTTTTAACTAAAAAATGGTGTCTGTATGATCAAAGCGTCTAGCTGGCACATATTTCAAACCCTTCATAAATAACAAAAAATGCTCCTTAGTTAAAGTTATTCCTGAATAGTTATAATTGTGGTAACCCCTAAATGTACTAATCAGTCCATTTATTGAAATTTCATTGTCACTGTTAGTTGCTATTCCCTTCTCCACTTGGTTCTGTTGACCCACTGATTTGGTGCCTTTTTCATATCTCTTCTCTCCCCCACATCTCATTTTACCTGTGCTTGAAAAAAATGTTGATTATATCTATAATTATTGTGTTGAAAACTGAAGGACGTATTGGAAAAAAAACTGGGCCATTCTCAGGGGAAACACAGATTTGAGAAGGGTTGTAGGAGAGAGACCTTCCTATGTATACAAACTTGGGGTAAACATAAAAGAAAGTTTTAAACATGTGAAGAACACACAAGCTAAATAAGTATGATGGTACTATAAAGTGTGGATCCTGTTCACAATGTTGCTACATAGTAGATTGTAAAATGGTTATTTTAGCAAACACCCTCAAATCAAAAGTAAAATTTGTTAAGGCAATTACGTAATAGGATATATGAACACATATATCAGATATCCACTAAGAATAATAATGCAATGTATAGGCATTCTTTAGTTTGTGGGAATTTTCAGGGGTTCCATTTTGGGATCTTAGAGAAAGTATTAGTTAACCCTAGAGGGGGGGACTACAGAAATTTAATGGAAGAAAAAGAAGTCAAATGGCAGATCAAGCTGCAGGCAGGGGAGGGTATTGGTTTAAATGAAGTAATTTCTGTGAAACCCCTGTTAATTAAGAGAGCTAGGGACAAAAGGCTATGTTAAAAATGTCCATGAAGTTAGGAAAGTTTATTTCAAGTCTATTAAATATGGTACAGATGTTTATAAGTGTTTTTTAAGTTGTATTTTTTAAACAAAGTGATTGTGTCTTTAAATGCATTTGTGTGACTGTGATGTCATCAACACATTGGGCTATAAATGTTGGATTTAATAGAAGACATGTATTTTGATGAAGTCCCCATTCTGAGGGATGAAAGTGCTCAATTAATTTTTTTTTTAATTTTTGTCTTAATAAAATGTTTGATACCTTTGGAAGGTTGTGGAGAGTTTTGGCTGCAACACGGTGATTTTTATTATTTTATTTTTATTTTGGTTGTCACTGGGGTTGTTGTTTAAACCATTTTGGCATTATTTCAGTTAATATATATGGTCTAAATAATAGTTGCAAGAGAAGATGTTTACTCAAATATCTAAATTTATTCAAAACCCGGGTTATTTTTCTGCAAGAAACACACCTAATTCACAAAGATATCAACAGATGTATAAAAAATATACACTCTTAGTTGTAATTTTAAAGAAGAAGAAGACAAGGGATTACAATTCTTTGGTGAAATTCAGTTCAAATGCCTAAAATTATTAGTACTTACAGCGATAGTAAAGGAATTATGTATCTAGTAGTGATAGAAATGTAAGGAGAAATCTATACCTTAGTAAATATATATTGGATTTCAGGAACTAGAGATATAATTACTAAAAAAATTTAAATATTATAAGTACAAATTTGAAAAGAAGTCTTGTGATTGCTAGAGATTTTAACTGCTTATTAAGTGAAAAGGATACTACCGTGTCTAGTAAACCTGGAATATCTATAACAGCTAAATCTTTACTAAATCTGTAGAATTATTTAATCTTAAAGATAATTACTTTTCTGTATCTGATTCATTGTTTTATACTCATTATTCATATTTATCTAATATTCCACCCATGTTGGAAATATACAGTTACTGCTCCTATTTTAAAACAGAATAAAGATCCATCATTATGATCATTATTTGAACCCATATATTTATTAAATATTGATTATACACAGTTTATGGCTTTTTATGCTAATAAGAGTAATCATTTTCTCCCTTTATTAATAGACAAAGATCAAATTGGTTTTGTACTAAATAGACAATCTTATGATACATCAAAAGAATAATTATGATAATTGATTATGCCAACAACATGAAAAAGTTGTCTATAATTGGTTTAGCTATAAATAAAGCATTTGATACTGTTAACTGGATTTATTTATCTTCTACATTAGAAACATTAGAAACATATGCATTTTTGGATAATTTTATACAGCTTAATAATTATCTTTATTAAGATTCCTTTGCATCTCTTAAACTGGGTTCATTGGTCAATAGAAATCTGTAAAGGTACTAAACAAGATTGCCCATTATTCCTTTTATTATTTGATCTGGTGCTTGCACCTCTAGTGAACTTTATAAGATCAAATTTATATGTAAAGGGATTTAGAATAAATGATAGCTATTTTAAAATCCACGTTTTTGCAGATTATAATTTATTATAACAATATTGATACATCTTTTAACTCTTTAATAAAATCACTAAACATATTTGATTCAGCATCAGGCTTATGTTTTAATAATATTGATTAATAATGGACTAAATGAATGTAAAAAAAGTTTACTGAATTTAATTGGGAGAAAAAACAAATTAAATATTTGGTGATTATACTGTTACATAAATATAATTTTATAACCAATTAATTACAATAACATTTTGGACTCTATTAAATTTCTAATAAATAAGTGGAATAAAATATTTTCTCATATGGAAGATAGATTAATGTTAATTAACATTATTATACTACCAAAAATATTATATAGAATTCAGTCAACTTCTCTTTTCTCCTCAAAAAAAATTTTATTAAATAATTTAATAGTCTGCATTTCAAGATTTAATGGTTTTCTAATAAACTATGATTGGCTTTGGACACCATGCAAGAGAATGGATAAATGGTGGAGTAGGAGTTCCAGATATAAAATTATATGTATTGTCTTCTGTCATCAAAAATATAACATTGTTGTTAAATTCTAATTATTTGGCAAAGTGGAAGAAACTTCATGAAAGTATCTGGTTAAATGGTAACAATAACATAGCTAGGCAACACACTCATATTTCGGGGAAACAATGTTAAATGGTTATTAAAGGAATACTTTAGTAGGAAAATTAATACATCTGACTCATATATTAATATTATTTTAATTACATTTAGAAATTTCATTTTTAAAAATCTGGATTCAAAAGCCAGGATTTTCATAATATTCCATATAGACTTTGCAGCACATTGCATTAACAATTTTAATTTCTTCCAGCAATAAAAAATCAAAATGTGATTTTATTTGGTATCAGATGGTAAATGGAGGGAAATTGCATCCTACAGATTTCATTATGAATAAATAGGATACAGATATGGGGAATTGGTTAAATTTACAGATAAATAAACAATTTATTAATTTGAAATTTGATTTAATGTCATATTCAATAAGAAATATTTTCCAGCATTTATAGATTTTCTAAATAATCTTGACTTTGGTAATGACTTAGGGAAATCATATTTATCTCAAATATATAAATTGATAAGAAACATAAAACTACATATAATAGACAGCTATTTGAACTCCATTTTATTAGTTAACTAGTTAACAGCTCAAATGTACTGGAAGAATATATGAGATTAAATGACTACTATGGGAAAAAAACTGAGAATTTTTTTTTATCTTTTCTTGAATTCCCACACATTGTAACCTTATATGCACAAGAAAAAAAGTTGTCACTACTAATTTTATTTTGTTTGCAATCCTCAGTGCCCTCCTGAAGGCAAACATCCTGATGAGTGCTTGTTTTCTTCTAAAGCTAAATCTTCCACATAATGCATTCTGAGGGCACTCTATATGAGATTATAATGCCCATGGCTGGACTGTCACATCACAGTCCCATTGACTCAGAATGGAAGAACTGAGAAGTTGTGCTAATTTTTGAGTGGCCTCAGTAAAAGTATCATTTACTGTCCTACAGTGTCTCTTACAAATGTGGTTCCTACTGATGTGTTACACATTCTGTGAAAAGAACTTCCAGAAGTATTTGCTCATTGCTGAGATAACATACTTTTAAAGTTTCAACCTTTGTGTGCTTCTCTTGCTTCACATATTGCTCCTCCCATCTTCTCTTCTTTAGTCAGCTAGAGTATCCCATTTCCAGCCCTGCAAGGCTCAACTAATTAGTCGCTTATGCATAACAATACATACCAGTCTGCTTGGTGTGCCAGTACAAGTGTCCCCTCACCTCTCTCCTTACTCCTGTCATCTGAATAGCACTTTCACAGTAAATAATTCACAGTACATGATGAGGGTCTATATTAGAACATCGAAGTGTCAGAACTTCGAATGTTCTAATATCGGCACCTAGTAACCGAAAACCGATGAGACCAAAAATTTAGAACAGCAAATTTTTTCCTAGGGAAAAAATTTGCTGTTCCAAAACACATACACTCAACACAAACAAACCAAACAAACAGCAATCCACACACATACACCTAAAATCTTACATCTAAACCTACACTAAACTGTACATACACCAGTATCTACCCACTTACCTTAACCCAAACCCTAACCCTAAGGTCTGCCACTATCACACACACACCTTACCCGTGCCCTAACCCTAACTCGCCTATCCCACTCTAACCCTCACGTCCACACATTCGCACACTTACCTGACCTGCGCCCTAACCCTAATTCACCTATCCCACTCTAACCCTCATGTCCACACAATCACACACTTACCTGAACCCGAGTGAAACTTACCACCGCAGAGCTGAAAATAGCGAAATTGATAGGAATGGGCAACCAAATTCGGTTATCTAAAATTTTGCTATTTTCAGCTTTTGCTTATTAGGTTTCGATATTAGAACATTCGAAGTTCTGAAACTTTGATGTTCTAATATAAACCCCATAATGATACAAAATATTTTTGAGTACTTAATATACAGGCGTCTAAGTATTCTTGTAACTCTGCTCTGTAATATACTAAGATTACAAATCATTTGCCTGCTGTTTTTGGGTCTATATTATATAAACGAAAGTTGATATAAGCGAAAGCTCAATGAGCAAAAATCCCGGACATCGAATACAATATTGTGGGGGGCTGTGTTCCCCACACCCCCAGCTAAATATATATTCCAATTCTGAGATCACACTATAATGAGGAAAGGGGAAAACTCCAATCTTCACTGTACTGTGATCCCACAACACCCACCTCGATGTCTGAGATTTTCATTCATTAGAGCATTCGCTTATATGAACTTTCATTCATATAATATAGCCTCGCTGTTTTTAGATGTTAAACTATACAGAAAAACAGACAGTAATATAAGTAGTACGATATATAGGAAAGAATGTTATAGAAACACATTATTACATAGAAAGAGTATGCACTCTGGTTATATTTTAAAAATATAGTGAGAAGTCAAGGGATGAGAGCCTCTAGACTGAACGCTGAAGTCGATAAATTTTTGGATGAACTTGGTGCTCTAGAGGTGAGATTCAGAGAAAAAGAGTACAGGGATGACTCCAATGATATCGTCATTTGAAACGTTCCCGACTTGAGATCAAGTCTGGCCAAACCCTTCTTCTCGAAACATCAGGTTATACAAAAGGATGTGATCAGCTATAATAGGGATAAAGTCTGCATACCCACTTTCTATACCAGTAATACTGATTTAGTAACAGGGTTAATGAAAAAGTATTGGCCTATATTAACCAGTAATCCTGAAATCAAAAAGATAGTGGGTGTAAATCCTATTTTTTTAATTTTAAGAACAAGAAATCTTTGAAGTCTTTTTAGGGACCTAAACCTTGTCACCACAATAAACAGAACATGCTGGAGGGACAGAGTCCTGTCCCAGAGACTTCCTATACTCTGGAACAAGCTACCCATCTGTGTCAAGCAAAGTTCTTCATTAGCACTCTTCAAGGAAAATCTTGATGAGTGGATGGGAAATAGGAAATACACCCCAGGGATCACTTCTGTGTCTCTGCTGGACAGTGGCACAGGAAAATAACTTTCTTGGGTGGCGTAAGCTATAGTACCTTGCTGGCTAGGCTTATGTAGGCCCTTGGGCCGATAGCCTAGTACCTACCTATGAACCTATGAAATTAATGTTATGTTATCCCAGTGATAGAGTAAATAATATAACATCTATTGTTATGTTTGGGATGTTTCCATGTGGTAAATGAAATGTGTGTGCGCATATTGACACATCTGGAGTATTTGAAAATCTGGATAGTAAGAAAACATATACATTTAAAGTAGATGCTTATTGTGACACCTGTAATGTGATTTACTTAGCTTACTGTGTCAATTGTTTAGCATTTTACATTGGGAAAACTAACAGAAGGTTTAGGGACAGAATCATGGAACACATGGTACTGAAATGAACACATTAGTCAAATATCTTGTGAACCATGATTCGACACATAATTTCAAATTTTTGGCGCTGGAAGTGGTCAAGATTAATGAGTGTAGTGGTAATATTGAAATCTTATCAAGGGTTACTGGTAGGTGCCCTTGACTCCAGTGCTAGAGAGAGGTCAGCCTTTGTGACTCCTTTTGGCTTGTATGAGTTCACAAAGATGCTCTTTGGGATGAAAAATGCCCCAGCAACTTTCCCGAGGCTAGTGGATCATGTCCTAGTAGGTGCGGGAGGATTTGCCCTTGCTTACCTAGATGATTTGCCATCTACAGCCATTCCTGGCAAGAACACCTTCAGGGAAGTGCTAGGCAGACTACAGAGGGCAGGGTTGACCATTAAGCCCAGCAAATGTCAGGTGAGTATGGCAGAGGTCTCCTACCTGGGACATAGAGTGGGGCGTGGTAAGATCAGGCCAGAATCTGCCAAAGTGGAAGCTATGGTGAGGGCATTTGTAGGGACAGCAGGGTACTACAGAAAGTTCATCACCAGCTATAGTACCATAGCTGCTTCCCTCACAGAACCTGAGAAGGAAAAACAGACCAGATAAGGTAGTGTTGACCCTAGCAGGTGAGCAGGCATTCCAGAAGCTTAAAGAAACTTTGAAAGGACCCCCTGTGTTAGCCAGTCCAGATTACAGCAAATAATTTGTTGTGCAGGTGGATGCTTCGAACCATAGGGTGGGGGCTGTATTAAGCCAGATTTCTTCAGAGGGAGAAGAGCACCCAGTGGTTTATCTCAGATGTAGGCTTCAGCCCAGGGAGGAATGCTATGCAGCTGTAGAAAAAGAATGTCTAGCCATAGTGTGGGCACTGCAGAAACTTCAGCATTATCTGTATGGAAGAAAATTTGCTAGTTACAGATCACAATCCCCTAACATGGTTACACCAAGCCAGCCAGCAAAATGCCAAGTTGCTAAGATGGAGCCTAGGGTTGCAAGCATATATGTCAGTGCAACACCACAGTGGGATTAGCAATGCCAACGCAGATGGGCTCTCAAGACAGGGAATGGTGTAAGGTATATTTAGATAGACCTAACCCTCTCAAGCAACATTTCTCAAGGGTCACTTGAAAAACTAGCTTGAGTTCTGAGGGGGGAGAAATGTGAAAAACTGAAAGGCTGCCAGCCCATCTAGATAGAATTTTGTCATTATAAATATTAATATAATCCACAGGCTGTTTTACAAATGTAAGAAAACTAAATGTAAGAAAAACTGTTATATGTTCTGAACTTCAAAAATGTAACCACAGTGCACCCTGCTGGAAGAAAGCTGATAAAGTAAAGCATATTATAACTGTTTGATCTCAATGCTCGAAGACAGGATGTCTGGATGAAGGAATTCTTTCTATTGTCTTAGGACAAGGGTTAATTGCTAGAGTTTACATGTATAATGTCTTTTATTGCTGTGGCTTCCTGACCAGGTGCAAGCTTACTAAAAATGTAAATTTAGAGTTTCTGGTAGCCTTGGAACCAGAGAAGTGTCAAGAATGATGTAATCTAAAATGAGTCCGTAGTGATGAATTATCAATTTAAGAGATCTCAGACAGAAAGAGACAGCATTTTGCATTTGTCTTCAGAACTGACAACATCACCAGCACTTGCTTGCTCTGTATGTAAGGAGGATCTTAGACTTTAGTATTTCTCTTAGAAATAGATAGAAAATAGTAAGATTAGACTAGCTGGTTTCTATATTTATGTCAGACTATCCTGCAGTATTGTTTTAAAGTTCCTATGTCTGAACTCGTGACTGGCACTATGTTGAATTGAGAAGATTTTGTCTTGTGTTTTTATTATTTATTATTAAATATTTTTTAAATCTTTCAACTGTGGCTGTTTTGTGTAGAGATAAATTCAGCTCTGGAGTACTTGCATGTATTTTGTAATACTGTACTAAGCCACTCCAATCACTTTAAAAGTTCTGGTCACAGTTACTATTTGGATAATAATACTGCATAGTAAAATTGGGCACCCTTTGGTAAGGGCTTTATTAGTAGCAGATATTAGTGGTTGGTGGCAGTAATTACTACCTTATAGTCTGGTCCAAAAGGGGGCACAGGTGGAGAACCTGTGTCAGCCTTCCCCAGGAGTGCCTGGGTGTTTTTATATAAATCAAATCTTAAAGTGTTTGTGTGTCAGCTACTTGGGCAATGATGCAAAGCACTGGTTGGACAGATAGGGTGCTGGAGGCTTTAGCTTGACCACTGGGCTAAGATCTGGACCCTATAGATGTGCCAGTAGGGAGTCTTATTTTGGGGATCTGGAGAGAGAGGGAGAAACCATCCCCAGACTGACTGTGATCTCTGTGTGCTCTCAAGGGAAATTGTACTTTACTGTGTGTGTACTTGTTATCCTTCCCAATGTGCATCCCCTCACTGGTGTTAGTGGTGAGGACTGAGGCTTCATGATTACTAGGCCAGTGCATGGGTGTCACAAACTAAAACAGTTTTTTACTCCTGAATAATATAAATATTTAACCTGACTTCTGCACTCCAGCTGGAGTGTCTATTCTTCAGTCCAAAAGCTAACTTCCTTTCTGAAATGCTGGCTATTTCATGTTTTCTATATGTCAGTCCAAACTAACTTACTGACTTCACTAACTGTACCTGAAGTATTTCTTAATAATAATAACAATAATAATAATAACAATAATAATAATAATAATAATAATAATAATAATAATACTAATACTAAAACCCTGTTCTACACACCTCCTTAGCATTCATTTCTCAAGCCTTGCAGCATAAAAACAAGATGTGTTTGTAGTCAAATGAACAGTACATTCTCTTCTTAGAAATATTCTTTACTGAAGGTTATTTTCACTTATTTATTGAATTTATGTAAACTGTGATATCCCCACACTGGGCCAATGATCAAGAAACCTGAATCCTCACCACTGACACTGGAGAGGGATGTTCACTTTGAATACAAATGGATGCACTCAGTATGTCCAGATGCAGCTCTCTGCACCAAGTACAATTTTCCTTAAGAGCACAAAGTGAGCACAGTCAGCCCAGGGTGTGGATTTCTTTATATCTGACTCCCTCCAGGGCCCCAGTAAGACTCCCCACTAGCACAGCTATAGGGTTAAGTCCTCAGCTGAGTATCCAAGTCAAGTTCTCCAGCATTCTCTCTCCATAAAACCAGTGCTTGGTCTCCCTGCTCCAAGTAGCTGACACACACAGACACACACACACACACACACACACACACACACACACACACACACACACACACACACACCTGGGAAAGGCTGGCACAGATGTACCTGCTGTGTCCCCTTCTGCCCAAAATATAAGGTAGTTATCACTGCCACCACACACTCCACAATCAGCTACTCTAAGGCCCTTAACAAAGGGTATCCAATTATATTGTGCAATATTAATACTTATATAAATGGTAGTAGTTGACCAAGACAGCTAAGCCTTCAGGAGTGGCCCACATAGTGTCACCAAATAAATATAAGCACTCTCAAAGGTTAAATACTTTCTAAAAGGACCAACCACAATAAAAGTTTTAAATAAATTTAATAATACATAATAAAAGAACATGAAAATACTGAATATATATTTGCAGCAAACTACAAAGTTCAAATCAGAAGCATTAACAATAATACTGATGGATAAGCTCAGACAAATATAGAAAAACAGTAATAAACTAATATTGCTATATATTCCTGACTGATCTACAGAATTTACTCTTCCCTAATAAATTACTTGGGCAAGGCAAGGTGAAATACATAAGCAGTCTTTCTAGTCAGGCTCTCAAAAAAACTACTCAATACTCGGAGATTTCTCCCTGTAATATCTAAAAAATAGTATTTCCAGTGGTGGCAGAATGACCACATCTGGTCATTTGACTCTAGGTTCCCACACTATTCCCTTTTGAAGTTGAGTGAGGAATTTAGCATAGACATGTAAAAATGCATATCTAGAGCTTTTCTAATGTGCATGGCAGGCCTGAGGCCAAGAAACAATCGCAGCACTCCCCCTCTTTCTACTGAAGCTAATTAACAATGGCTTCTTCCAGCCCTACTGTCTCTGGTCCTATTCATCACTGTGAGATTCTATTTTAATGGTTTAACAGGTCATTTGCACTTCCCTTAATTTTTCTTAAAGTAAGCTAGCTGGTTAACCTCTGCTCGTCAACTGTTCTTGGTTACAGTATATACATTTAATCAGTTACTACCTGCATGTATATTTCCTTTTTGTCGAGCAGGACTCACTATTGATACATTTTTCAACACTAGCAACTTTACAAATACATTTTGATAGTCAAATGCCATATAGTTCTAATATATTTGTAACATAAGTATGTGTACAAATCAGTTTGATATTCAAATGCCATACAGTTCCATTACAATTATAACACAAGCATCTTGTACAAAGTTTGATATTCAAAGGATATCATTCTTTACAAAACTATTCTGGCACTAGCCCATATTAACACATAAACTGTGAAGCCTGCTTTAATATGGCTGTATTTCTAGACTTATGCAAAGAAAATACTGTATTTTAAATTACTCCTAAACTTACACCTTAGATGATAATGCTCCAGTTGTCCTTAGATTTTTACCATGCACCCACTTAGCCTGAAAAGCACTTTGTACACACAAAATGCTTTCTCATGTTTCAATAAAAGAAATACTATTTTGGCTTTTTCTCTTCACACCTTATTACAGCTTAAGAAATCAATATTTACTTCTCTGAAATATTTGCTTTTCTTCAAGTACCTTACATGAGGTAGTACTATGTCAGAGTGAAGTAATTCTTGATTGTAAACATAAACATGTAACTTGCAAATAAAAGCAAAATTGATATGAAACATTAAAATGTACTTTGTATAATCTTTTAGAAATTATTTTTGCTGTCAGGCATCTCTTTTCTATCACAAGCATCAAATATATTCAGACATGTAACCTCAAGAATAATTTGTAGGGAAATATTACATTATGGGAGGGGTTCATAAAAATAAAAGTAGAAAGGAATGTAAGAATGAATATGTAAGACAATCTAACCTTAATCAGACAGTTAAAAACCTGCAAGAGGAGATAGTGGAATGCCTAAGATAAGGCATCAGCAGTGGAACACAGAAAGTTATCTATATAGAATTTTTGGTAGTGTAGCTGGTGTATTACTTACATTTCTGGATGTTGCAGTTTCCATGGCAACCTGTGCAGGATAGAGGCAGATGGAGGAAAAGAACTAAAATGGTGCAGAGAATATGACAGCAGTCACATTAAACAAAACCAAAGGAGATTATTGGTTATTTAATTGAGGAAATAAATGAGATAATAACAGACAGTATGATGTATGAGATGCTAGTTATAACAAATTTAGTTTTTGTCTAAAAAGGAAAAAAATGCCATAGTGATCCACAAAAAGAAAATCTTGGAACACAGTGGTGGTTTGATACCTTTTCTGGACCAACATAGTATTTACATTTATACTTTTAATTGAACTAATATAGCTTTTACAGTTTCTCAAGCTTTCTGGCTAACAGAAGCCCTTCACTGGGGCAGCATACTAAACTTCTACTGAAGGGCTCCTGCTAGACCAAAAGCTTGAGAACACATAAAACATGTATTGTTTTAACAAAAGTGTTCTAGTGTTTTTAGTTTTTGAGAATCTTGACATCAGACAGATTTGAAAATGTACATTTACATGCCACTGCTGTTTATTAAGCCTCAGGTACAACATTTAAATTTGACCTGTCATAATTAATAGATAGATAGATAGATAGATAGATAGATAGATAGATAGATAGATAGATAGATAGATAGATACTGTAGATAGCTAGACAGATAGCTACAGAAATGACTGATGAAGAACATTATCAAAGGCTTTTCAAACAAAACTGTTCAAACAGGCTTTCTGAAAACATATGAAATCACTAAAGCGTTTTTGCAGGGGGTCAAGTCCCTTGCATCTCCCACACTCATTGCCACTTCAGTTTTCAAACTCTGTGACTGCACAGTACTGGAAAAAGAGAAAAACTCCCCTGTCTCCTGTATTCAGTGATCTTGCATAAAATACATTTGAACATATATCCTTTTGACCACATAGTAGTGACCCATAGATGTATACATGTGTGTGTGTGTGTGTGTGTGTGTGTGTGTGTGTGTGTGTGTGTGTGTGTGTGTGTGTGTGTGTGTATATATATATATATATATATACACACATATACACACACACACACACACACACACACAGATACAGATGTACATTTGTGTGTGTGTACATTTGTGTGTGAGTATGTGTGTGTGTGTGTGTATATATATATACAGTATATATATATATATATATATATATATATATATATATATATATATATATATATATATATACTGACCTGCTATCATGTTTGTAGTGTAAAATGTGTCTTGGTATAGTAAAGGATGTCACACCTAGAGTTGCAAAAACTGAATGACCTAAACATGGTTATAGAAAAAAAAATGAAGAAATGCTGTGCTGCTCCACTCAGAAAATACAAAGACACTGAACACAGAGGTGATATAATACCCTTTATTGGACCAACATAAGTTTTACAATTACTAACTAACAAATGTTCAGATAGGTTAACATCTCAATAAATAAAAGATGGTCACCAGCATTAAGCTGCTTATGTGCACTGTGCTTGTGGCATTCATAAGCATATTTATAAGTCACTGAGTTAGTCAGTTTGTGCTGGGGTTCACATTGGATGGCATGGAGGTTTCCTGCTGCTCCATCCTCCTTTACCTTAAAAGGAATGTTTGTTATTACTTAATTTTATACTGCCTTGTATTGTGGTTATGTTACCTATGCTTTATTACCTTATTTAGTTTATTTGTTTAATTATTCTATGCTTGATTCAGCCTAATTTGTTTTGACTGGTGCAAGCATGTGACTGTTGGACATGCTAGGCAGCACTGAGGTTAAGTGAACAGTTTATCAGTCAGATCCCATGGGGTTGTGCAATTGTGACTACATAATTACTTTATTCTAGTGCATAACTAGAATGAGAGACTGTGCAGGCTACATTTTGATATGACATGCGACACCGAGCAGCATACTTAAAAAAGCAGAGATAAGTTAAAGAGTACATATACTACAAAAAATGCTCTCATTTTGATTGGTCTAATTCAGATGTCATCCTGCTAGGGGATTCTGCTTGTCTAAAGACATTTTCTACGTTATGGAATGTTAATAAAGAATGAGTTTAACACATTCAACAACTTTTTCATTAAATTGTGCTTAACAGCTCAACCTATTGAAATGAAATAATTTTAAGTTGCATTGGGGTAAATTCTTGAAATGTTTTACCTTCTGTTTCTAATTTAAGTATGCTATTATAAAAAGTGTAGTTTATTTTATTTAGATTTTTTTTTTCATTTTTGGCTTTGGTTTCCCCTCACTATCACCACCATTGTTTGTACTGCCAAGAAGCTGATGTGTTAGCTCTAACAACAGAATGCCCAAAGCGTTTTGAAATAAAGATGCAGTTTCATGTATGACTACATTAAAAAATAAAGCATATTTGCTTTGCTATTATACATTTTAATTTAACAGCTCCAGGGGCCAATGAGGGTAACAGTGAGCTGTGACTCTTATATGATTGGTTCACCTAACAAACGTTTTACTCCCACTGCACTACCTATTGGATTTTGTTCCTATTGGCAACAACTTGGAATCAGCCAGTTCAGACAAACTATATAGAGGTACAGTCTGGTTATGCAGGAATGCAGTCAAACTCAGAAATTAATTAATATCTTACCCTTACTCTTAGCATAATATGGAATGTTTTAGTTATGCTATCAGTGTAAAAAAGCATGATTTAAGTGATGACCTTAAAGGAACTAATTTTATTTATTTATTTAATATTTGTTTATCAGGATAGTCCAACTGGACAACAGTGTCCATTTTCAGCAGAGGCCCGAGAAAAAAAGCTCCAGCAAAGTACATTTTTACTAATACATGTCCAGTACAACAAAGTAAAAGTTTACTATACAGTTTATGTGTATCTACTTACATACTTTACAGTCTAGCAGAAATCAGTAAAGCAACCAGACTGTACCTCTATATAGTTTGTCTGAACTGGCTGATTCCAAGTTGTCGCCAATAGGGACAAAATCCAATCTACATTAGGCAGAACCCCTCACTAAACTCTTCAAGAGAAACATTGATGAGTGGATGGGAAACAGAAAATTTACCCCAGGGATCACTGCAGTGACTCTGCTGGACAGAGGCACAGGGAACTAATGGCTCTGCTGGACCGAGGTATAGGGAACTAATCTAAGGGGGCGGCAAAAGTCAACACATTCTGGCTAAGCTTATAGATGCCCTCGGGCAGACAGCCTAGTACTTACCTATGAACCTAATTTATATACATAGGAGATTAATAACAAAAATATGTAACAGAGAGATGACATTAACACATAAATAAAGTACAAATACAGTACAGCATGTCTTAGATTTTCTTAAGCCACTACAGTACATTTAGTATGTCATCTGACAGAATACAGTTTACAACTGCGAGAAAGACAAGGGAATATAGGTAAGGGAGAAGGAGGTTATAAGAGTTATAGAGTGGATAAAAGTATAATTAGAGGTTATAGCTGAGTGAGGGAAATTTATCCAGGGTTAGTGCATAAGCATAGGCAGGTAGATGTTAGGTGATCTTTTAGAAGTTTCTTAAACTTGGTGGTGTTGGAGGTGAATTTAATATCAATGGATAGGGAGTTCCAGACTTTGGAGATACTGTTAGCGAGTCACCAGCATTATTGCTACTTTTAGTGATTTTTACTAAGTTTTTGTTACTGGAGCACAGGGTCATAGGAGGTTACTAGGCTAATGGCCCTGGAGCCCTCACAAGCCTAGCAAAGAGTTTATCTCCAAAAAATAACCTCAGTCAGCACCTGTTGCCCCTGTCAATGAGGGACAAAGGTGGAAACCCTGGGACAAATTTGTGGTTTCCCATCCACTCATCAAGGTTGCACTTGAAGAGGGCCAGCGAGGTACTCTGTTTGACATGTATGAAAAGTGTATTCCAGAGACGGGGCAGCCTCTGGGAGATAAACCTGTCTCTTCAGCAGGTTTTGTTGATGTTGCATATTAGATTTAGGCCTTTTGAGTGGGTAATGCACAAGGAGTTAGACTTACGGATATGGAGTATGTCTAGTAGGGCAGGGTCCAATACTGCCTTGTAAGTAAGACACAGATCACTTCTGAGCAATCTGTATGATACCGAGTAAAGTGATAGTGATTTGAGTCTGTCCACATAGGACAGGTGTTGGAGGCCATGGATTCTCCTTGTGAGGTATTTCTGTGGCCTTTCCAGTTGGTGCAGGTGTTTGGAGAGGTACATACCAAATGGAGTGTTATACTCAGTTATAGGTCTAATGAGGGACAAGTACAGAGAGGTAATAACCTCCTTTTTTTCTGGATGCAATCCCTCTACTTAAGAGATGAACCTAGTAAAAGGCTTTTCTGATCACTGCCACCACACAATGGTCAAATGTGACATCATTGTCAACCTCAGTACCCAGTTCTCTCATCACGGGTTGTGTGCTTGGAGAGTTGCCGTTGATGTGATAATCAGTAAGGGCTGTGTTTTTGTTGAATGGTATGATGATACATTTTTTTGCATTTAACTTAAGGCCATGACCTTGGCACTAGTTATTTGTAGCTGTGAGATTCTCTTGCAGTATAACATCATTTGGGGAGTCACTGACAGCACACAACTTACAATCATCTGCAAACTTGGTCAGCCACAGGCCCTTTGTCTTTGCTCAGACCTCTGAAAAGTAGATGCCAAACAGTAGGCATCCCAGGACAGATCCCCGGGGAACACCACTAGTGGCAGGTCAGCTGCCGGAGGTGGTGGCACCTATTTTGACCTTGTGGGTCCTATCTGTGAGCCAGTTGGGCACTCATCTGATGAGATAGGGATTAACACTAAGTTGTGTTAGTTTTTCGATGATGCCTGAATGGGGGATTGTGTCAAAAGCTTTGGTCAGGTCAAGGTAAGTTGTATGTACTGACTTTCCCTCATCCAGGGCTTTGGTGGCAGTCTCAAAGAAGTCAGCTAGTTCAATAGGCAAGATCTGCCCCTGACAAATCAGAATTGGGTGGGGTCGAGTGTTGAGAGATTGCCTATGTCCTTGTTTATGAGATCCATAATAACATGCTCCATGGCTTTACAGATCAGACTTGTCAAGCTAATGGGGCAATAATTTCCCAGGTCAGTAGTGGCACCACCTTTGTGCAAGGGGATGACAATGGCAATTCTCTACTCTGCTGGAATGAAGTCTGTAATTAGGCTGTGGTTGAACAGGGTGCTCAATTGTGAAGCTAGTCCTTGCTGGAGATGGTGCAGAATACAGCCTGGGATATTATCAGGTTCCATGGAAGCTGTGTTCTTTGCCTTGGATAGGGCCTTTAACACTTGATCTACAGAGATGTGAGGTGTGGGAGAAGTATCAGAGAAGTGGACTAAGCCTTTGGGAGGCGATAAGGGGGTGAAGTTTGCACTGAACCTATCAACCAGCAGATTGGCTAAGTCAACAGGAGCAGTGTAAGAGGTACCTTTAAGTACTAATTTGGAACAAACTTGTGCTTTGCCATAGAGGTTCCTAATGTAACTGAAGAAGGACTTGTGGTTTTCCTTTGTATCAGAGGCTGGTTTCAACTCATAATTGGCTTTGGAGTTTTTCACTAGTGATCTAATTTGCTTGTTGAGGTGGTGGAGGGAGATTTCCCAATTTGAGATTTGTTTGTTTTTACTCTTGGACAACAGTTTCTTCCTTTTGTTGTAAAGCTTGTTGATAGAGGATGTCCATCAGATAGGTTTGTGTTTCCTTGAAGAGCAGGTTTTAGTTCTGTTGGGTATGGCTAAGTCCATGCAGTTGTATAGCTGCTTGTATACTGCAGTGGCATGCTGTTCAGCATAGTTGTGTGTGGAATGTTTGTGAGTGTATTTTGGGGGGTCTCTATTGTTTAGCTAAGTTTTTGTTGAGCGCCCCTGCATAGGTGGGTGTGTGACTCTGTGATATGGGTGGTGTGGTGTTTGTGCTGGCAATCTTCTCTTTGTCAGGAATACTGAATGTGGTATGAGTGAGCCTGAATTCCACCTCACTGGTGTAGATGGGTCCAGTTATTGGAATAGTAAGTAGGCAAGCCTTTGAGAGTAGGTGTTTTTTTCAGGTTGGTTGAGTATTTGGTGAGCCATGGAGAGCTGGTAAAAAAATAGTAGGTTGGGGAATTCTAGCCATGAGAGTTCTTTGAGAGCATGACAGTGATGGGATCTGTAGCTGGCATCTATAGTGAACTTTGCCATTTTATTATAGCAGCTATCTAGTTTGTTTATGTGTGTTTTCTTGAGGTTAGTAAGTATGGGAGATGCATATAGGGAGTATAGAGACAATGTGGGTTCTGGCAATGGAGATTTTAGATTTGTCTGTGAAGAAAAGTTTGTTCCTGTACAGGTTACCCATTTTTGTGGACTTTTTTGATTGTTTGATTTATGTGGTGATCAAAGTTCATGCTTTGGTCTCTTACTATTCCCAGGAGTTTGGTGTGGGAGACTGGAGTAATGATGGTATTGTTTTCCGAGGTGATGTTGAATAACGAAGAGGTGTCTGGGGATCTTGTATTGTGAAAAAGGATGAGTTTTGTTTTGTTGGGACTGAATATTAACTGGGCATTGGTTAGCCAGGTTTCTACTTTAGAGAAGGCTTGCTTTGTTATTTCCTGAAGATGGTGGAGTGTTGGGGCTACAAAAATTAAGGATGAGTCAACAGCGTATTGTATTAACATGGCTTCATTAGTGGCAGTATGTAGGCTATTAGTGAATAATGTGAAGAGAAGGGGCCCAAGAATGGATCCTTGTGGGACCCCTAAGGTGACTGACAGCAGTGGGGAGCAGTAGTTACCCCATTTGACTGCTAGCTGCCTCCCAGTGAGATAGCTCTGGAACCAGGTGAGTATGGAGTGGCTGGTTTTAAACTTTGATAATGTGTTTAATAGTCTGGAGTGTGAGACCATGTCAAATGCTTTTGAGAGGTCCAGAAAGATAGATGAGACCAGGTTACCTTCATTTCTGAGAAGGTTGATAGAGTTAGTGAAGCTTAGAAGGGCAGTGGTTGTACTATAATGCGGGTAGAATCCATGCTGAGTTTTGGATAATGGATTGTTAGTGAGGAAATACTGGAGGAATTGGGTATGGATGCATTTTTCCAGAATTTTTGATAGTGGAGAGAGGATAGCAATTGGGTGATAGTTGGAAAGCTCTATAGAGCTGCTGCCTTTATGTAGAGGAATGATGTGGGCTATTTTCCAGATAGTTGGGACCTGTTGTTCAGTAATGGAGTGGTTTATAAGGATGGAGACAGGGTACGAGATGGCTTCTGCAGGGATTCTGAAATAGTCTGTGGGTAGGTTGTCTGCAGCTAAGGTTGTTGGTTTGAGTTTTTTGAAGTATTTTTTTATGGTGGCAGTAGGAATAAGTTTTAGGGAGAAGTTACTGTTGTTTTGTGTTGGACAGAGAGGAGTGGGGGGAGTGGGTAGTGTTTGTTAGTTTGAGTACAGAATTGGTGAGAAATTTGTTAAACTGTGTGGGTTAGTCATCTATGGTGTCAGTTTTTGGGGAGGGGGTAGTGATTTGACCAGGCTGAAGGATTTTCTTGATTGTTGACTAGAACTTTTCTGGGTTTCCTTGGTGTTCTAGTTGTATTTTGGCATAATATTTTTTTTTTGTCTTGAATTATATGTTTTTTGGCAGAATTTCTTAGTTCTAGGTATTTCTGACGACTGGTTAGCGATTTGTTATGTTGCCAGTTGTCCCAGGCTTTATCTCTCGATTTTAGTACAGCTCTTGTTTCTTTGGTTAGCCATGGGGTGTAGCTGGGTTTTATCCAAATTGTTCTATGTGGGGCAAGCTTAATTAGAATGCTAAAGAAAATGGAGTTAAATAACTCCACTGCCTTGTCTAATGGGAGGTATTTGAGAGGTGCCCATCTGCAACTTTTGAGTGTGTATATGAACTCTTGGGGATTTCATTTTTTTTGTTTGTTTGTTTAATAGAACAGCAAAAGCCAAACATGGTGGAAATTTAGATGAGTTTCTGCATAAACATATATTGTAAAGTAGATAAGATTTTTTCTATGGGGTTGAATGCGGAAATAAACCAGTCTTTCTTATTAGAGTTTTTATTTGGATAATTTAATAAATCGAGGGTCAACTGCATAATGATGGTATATCAGACTATATAAGGTGAAGGTTTCTTTGTGTTTGTAATTCCTTAGAAGGCATTTTGTGTCAAGATGTCAGATTTACATCAAATAAAAAAGGAATTATCAACATTGCCTGTACGCATAGCTCTCAAGTACCCAGATTTTTGCAGAATGTCCAGAGTTTGCCTCATATGTTTGGTCTGTTCCTCATATTTGTGGTTTTCTGGCAAATCGCTGAGGACTAAATTTATTTTATTAATTTTTATTTATTTTACATTTTTTTTTTTTTTTTGCTGGGAAAATCTGACTGGACACAGGTCCTTTTTTAGTGGAGGCCCAGGGAGAAAAGCTCCAGTAATAAAAATTTACAGTTATTAAAATACAAATACATATACCAGGAATACAAATACATAAACAAGTAAGAAAAAAGCATATATGGGAGAAACAGAGAATAAAGTTAGAGATTTATACAAAGATTCACAAAAGTCTGTTACATTGATTACATAGCTAGTAAAACTGAAATATAAAAAGAATAAGCTCTATAGTTAGCAGCATTCACATAAGTATTCAAAAAGGACTGTATCAACCACAGTGAAAAAATACAGTTTAAAGATGCAGAAAGGCAGATTACCTATAGGTGTTGCTTGCTTCAGTGAGAGTTTTGTTTTATTTTATTACAAGGGATATTAAGCTAGTAGAGGGAGTAAATGGGGTCTATCCAGGAGTGTTACAAGGACATAACCAAGTGTCTTTGATGTATGATTTAAGGAGCCTTTTAAATTGTATATAGAGCTATTCACGGTTACACGGGTTAGAAGCTTATTCCATATTTTGGGATTGTAGCTAGAGAAGAGAGAATCCCCTGCGAGGTTATTGGCTTTAGTGTTGTCTAAAAGGTATAGGTTACTAGAGTGGAGACAATGAGAGCTTTTGTATGGGTGTATAATATTTTGGAGAGCAGGAGTTTTACCAGGTTGGTGAAGAATTGTGTGTGCAAGGGTAAGCTGGTTAAAGCATAGAAACTGAGGAATTTCAAGCCAATTTAGTTGTTTAAGAGATGTACAGTAAGGTGACCTATAGGATGCATCTGTTGCAAATTTTGCTATTTTATTATAGCAAGTTTCTAGTTTGATTAAGTCTGTTTTGCGGAAGTTGGTTAGTATTGGGGAGGCATAGAGGAGGGTTGACTGGAGGTGTGTTCGGGCTATGGTAGCTTTTGTGGTTATTGCTAGAAATTGTTTCAGTATAGTATAGGAGGCCAAGTTTCTTGTGGGCCTTCTTGATGGTTTGGGCTATGTATATATCAAATTTTAGGTTATTGTCAAGTTCTACCCCAAGCAGTATAGTGTGTGGTACTTTGTTGATCATGGTTTTATTTTTGGACAAGATAGTAAGTGATTGTGAAGCTGAGTGATATCAAGTTGGGCTAAAGAGAAGGAGTTTAGTTTTATTGGGATTTAGAATGAATTTGTAGTTAGTGCACCATGTTTCGACAGATAGGAAGGAATCCTGGGTTAAGGTGTGGACATCTTGTAGTGTGGAGGCTCCACATATTAGGGTAGAGTTGTCTGTGTATTGAACTACAGAGGCAGGAGGTGTGGAGATGCTGAGATGGTTGGTAAATATACAGAAAAGTAGAGGACCAAGGATGGAGCCTTGAGGAAACCTATGATAACTGGGAGCAGAGAGAAGAGTTGATTTTGCCACTGAACAGCTTGTAGTCACCCATTTAGGTAGTTTTGGAACCATGTAATACTAGCATTACTACTGTTTAAGGTGGAGAGAATGTTAATAAGTTTATTGTGATCTACCATATCAAAGGCTTTGGAAAGGTCTAAAAATATGAAAGATACATATTATCTGTTGTTTCTGTGTTGGTTAACAATATTAGTAAAGGACATTAGTGCAGTAGTGGTGCTGTGATATGGTCGAAAGCCACGTTGGGTGTGTGATAGTAATTTGTGGGTGAGAAGGTGGTTCATTAGTTGAGTATGCACTACTCTTTCTAGTATTTTGGACAAGGGAGATAGGATGGCAATAGGATGGTAATTTGTGAATCCTGTGGAATTACCTCCTTTGTGTAGTGGTAGTATATGGGAGATTTTTTAGATACTGGGTACACGATTCTCAGATATAGACCTGTTTATGAGATCAGCAGCAATTTTTACAAAGTCAGCAGGGAGATTATCTGCAGCTAGTGCGGTTGGTTTCAGTTTTTGAATTAGTTTTTTATGTATATAACAGATACTGGGTATAAGCTAAAGTGTAGGATATTATTATGGGAGGAGGTACTTAGCTGAGGGAGGAGAGTTGTGGGGTTGTTGCTGTTATCCTGAGAGTTTACCAAGGCTTGAATAGCTTCTGTAAAGTATTTATTGAATTGGGTTGCTATATTGTCGGAATTGTTAATTGTTGTTGGGTTACGGGTAGTTGATTTACCTGGATGAAGTATGTTATTAATAGCTGTCCAAAATTTTTGAGGTTTTTTTGAATGTATATTCTGAATGTTGTGGTAGTACTTGATTTTATCTGATTTCACTATTTTATTTTCTTTGTTACATAACTCAAGGTATTTTTGTCTAGATAGTTGGGTTTTATTTTTGTGAAGTTGTTCCCATGCATTGTCTCTAGCCTTTAGTAGTGATCTACATTCTTTAGTTAGCCAGGGTGCATAACTGGGTTTAATTCTGATAGTTCTGGGTGGTGCATGGTGATTTAATATACTTAGGAAGGTAGTGTTGAAGCTGCTTACCGTATCCTGTAATGGTAGCTGTTTTTGTGAATCCCAGTTCCAACTATTTAGCACAGAAATTAAATTGTTTGGGTTAAAGTTTTTTTTGTCTCTGATTAGGTGGTAGGTGGTCTGGATGGACTGTGGAATATGTGATTGAAGAAGTAAGGTTGGGTGATGGTCACTTAGGCTATCAGGAAGACAGCCTGTTTGAAAGATTATGTAAGGATTGCTAACCAAAATCCATTCAAGGATTGACTGTTGTTTAGAAGATTTGTCAGTCCTAGTAGGGGATGTGATTAGTTGGGTGAATCAGTGGAGGTTAAGGTGGTCTGTTGGATTTTGTGAGGAGCAGTTGAGCCAATTAATACTGAAGTCACCTAGCAGGATGTGCTTTAAAGAAAGTCATTAAATAATAACATACACCTGAGTTTACTACTTCAAATCCTTCAAAATATGCTTATTAACACAAATCCTGTTACTCTAGCAACTTTCTAAGTTTATAAGAGCAATATTTAAAATCTGTCCCTATTTTTGGTCCTTTGTCCCCCCCCATTATTTTAGGATTTGTCCAGATTTCTTATGATAAGAAGTTGAAAGGTATGCCTGCACCATATATTGTTTTTATAATCAGTATACATTGCAGTTAGTATTTATTATTTTAGTCATTATGGACATCCAAGGTGAATTACCCTGCAATATTTTTTTATTAAACCATAGCTGTCATATACTGTTCCATCTGACAGTCATTGAAGGTCAGTGCTTTATTTATTTGTTTGTTGATTGATTGATTGATTGATTGATTGATTGATTGATTGATTGATATTTCTTTACTGGGAAAGTCTGACTGGGCACAGGTGCCCTTTTGCAGTGGAGGCCCAGGGAGAAAATCTCCAAGGTATCATATTTAATAGAATCAATATTTACAATAAAAAGTTTCATAATACAATTTTAGTGAATACATAGCATTATAGTCAATATAATAAAATTTGTATTGATATTCACAAACATTAAATTTACGCACCTTGTACTGAGATTTTACAGACAGAAGAGTGGTATATAAGATAGGTAGGAGTAATTTAATAAATACAATAGAGTGAGGTATTAGAGGAGATAAGCGAGTCTGAGTGTTAACAGGGAAGTCGTGATGGAATAGTAGTCTGGCTGTGCCAGTTAGTAGTAGGTATAGTAGTTTAAGAGGTACGATAAAGTAAGGTATTAGCACAGGTTAAGAAGGTATAAAAAAAGGTGATGAAGGGTTTCAGATAGTTATGGCCCAGATAAGGAGCAGGGATACAGCCAGGAGGCAGAGAGGAAGTCTTTCAGTAATGATTTGAAAAAATAAAGGTGTGTGGTAGACCTGATTGATATAGGAATTTTATTCCAAGTACTAGCTACACTATTCGAATAGAGACTGACCCCAACAGCCCTTTGTGGTTTGTATATGGTAAGCAGTTGTTTATTATTTGACCAAAGGGGATAATCTGGAAGATAGTATTAGAGTAGGAGTCTAACTGCTAGGCAGGTGAATGGGGTGCAAACAATTTTATTGGTTAAGATGAGATGAGTATAATATAAGTGGTGAGGAAGCTTGAGACAGTTAAGTGTTTTAGTGTAAACTGTGGTGGTTTCGGTAAAGTTTGTTGCAACAGAATCTGGCAACTTTGTTATAGCACTAAGTGAGACTTATAGGTTGGACTTGATAAAAGCTCCCTATAGGAAAGAGGGTATGAGGTCTGCAGTAGCTAGATTTACATTGGCAAAGTCTGTAAGGAATTTCTTTACTCTTTGTAGGATGTCTAGTTTTTGATAGATTTTCTTGATGCTGTTGTGGATATGTAAATCGAATTTAAGATTGTCGTTGATTGTCATGCCAAGTAGTTTTATACATGGGGTAACTAATCATGGTATTATTTAAGGAAGAAATTTTAAAGTTTTTTTTCATGGAAATCGGAGTTTGGGAAAAAAAGAAGCAATTTAGTTTTGGGGGGGATTTAGCAGCTAGTGATTATCCTATAGCCAACTTTCAACAGAGTTAAAGACTTTTCTTGAGTAATTCTGTGAAGATGTATTAGGTTGTCAGAAATGCATATTAGAGTAGACTCATCAGCATATTGTACAAGAGGAACTTGCTGAGAGGACTTATGTAAATTGTTAATGAATATGTTAAAGAGTAGAGGGCACAGAATGGAGCCCAATGGCACACAAGTATCTACAGGAAGGAAGGAAGGGAGAAAAAGTGGAGAGCCGTTTAACAAACTAGAATCTGTTGGTTAAGTAGTTGTTAAACCATAGTAGTATGGGCTGTGATAGCCTGAGGGAAGACAGTTGGTGGAGGAGTTTTTGTTGAGAGACTCAATCGAAAACTTTACAGAGATCTAAGGAATATTGAGGAAATAAGTTTGCCTTCATCTCTGGCTTTGTTAAAAGTGTCTGTGAAAGTTAATAAGGCCATGGCAGTGCTATGGGTGGGTTTAAAACCATGCTATGTGGGGATCAGGATCTTTTCCTGACAAATATATTGAAGAAGTTGCTTGTGAATGCACTTTTCCAGAATTTTTGACAAAGGGGATAATATGGTGGTAGGTTTGAGATTGGTTATATCAGATGAGGTTCTTCTTTTATGAAGGGTTTTAGTGATTGGATGATTTAGTGATTATAGGGTATTAGTGTTGTGACTGTACCCTTTATTTCTGACTCTGTCTATGATGACAATTTCAAAAAACAGGCTGACTCTGTTACTCCTTGTGTGATATCAGACACATACAAGATAAATAAGAGCAGGCCTACTTCTGTTCTCTGTGGTACCTCATTGGTGATGTCCCTGTAAATAAATGTCTGACCTCTAACCTGATCCTTAAGTACTACTGCAGTGGTTTGTCCAGCCCCTGTGCCTTGTATTCCATCAGGTATCTGAGCTCTATTACTACTTCTTTGTTTTAATTTCTAGTTACTTTCCTATCTCTCCACCTGTCTTCCCATTGGCCTATCTACCTTCTTCCATACCTGACGCAAATTATTTGTCCCGTATTTCCTTACCAAGCGTAGATTTTTACTTTTAACTGTAGGACCAAAGCATCTAGTCCAACTTTCCTTTTCCCAGTATAATTTTAGAATTTCTTTTTATGATACCTGACTTATTTCTATCCCTCCTTCCTGCACTCTTTCTTTCTTTTGATCTGCTTTGACATTTCTAATTATTTTAGCTGAGTTCCTCATAGCCACCTCATTTATCCTTTCATATTTATTCCTCCACCCTTTTGCCTACAGCATTCACACCCCTCTTGCACTTTCTGTGTTGCTTCTTCCATCATCCCCTCTGTCAGACCATTTATACTCAAATGTGCAACTGGGTATGAATTGCCTCCCCCTCCCTTGTTGTTTCATTATCATTTGCTATGGCCTGTCCCTGTACCATCTCTTCCCAAACCAGCTTCTTCATTTTTATAACCTGCCGTACCTAATTCCCATCATGATAGAATAGGCTATGCATAGTACATCCACTGTTCTAAACTTTCCCCACTTCTTTTCCTATAGTTTATATTTATTCTCAAGTCATTATTTCATGGAACATGTGTTGAATACTCTCTTTCTTTATTCTTCATGAAAAGTGATGCTACAATCCCTTCTTTTTCTGTGGGAAATTTCCTTACCTGGTCTCTTTACTTTTTTTGTTTTCTTCTGGTTCTGACCTTCATAGATCACACCCTCCTTCCCCTCCCCTTATACATTTTTTGCTTGCACTCAGCTCTACTCCTCCTACATTGCCTCATAGCCTTACAATTCTTTTCCTCTTTTACTGCCTCCTACCTTCAGAATCCTAGTGACTGCTTTCCCCACTGACATTTTTTCTGAGGTCAGGTGGGACTCCTCTTTTGGTCTCATTACTCTATTTACTCCTCTGACCTTGACGTGTTCATTCCCTTATTTCTTTCTTTAGTGTACCCAATCTCCTACAAACTATGTGCATCTTCTTCTGTAATTTTCTAACCCACACCCCTGCCTCCATCCTGCAAACATAATTGCTCTACCTCAATAATCTTCATCTACTGCCCCAGTTCATGGGTGTAGGCTTCCTCCCATACCTCTAATTACTCCTAGTTTAAAAAGTAATGGAAATAAAGTGAAACTTACATGTAATAAAAATGAATACTCCTATATGTACATGTGGCTTGTATCTCCTGCAGCAGTATGCAACAGATGTACATACAGCAGCTTTGACTCTGCACATTTATTACATTTTACAGTGTAAAATTATGTTTTAGTTTTTGATCTGAAAATCTAGCACAATGGCTCCTTCCTGTACCCATTTGATCAATTCATTCCTCCATTATAGTGAGAGCCCTCCTCCCATTTGTTCCCCAGTGAAGAGAGTCTGGTGTTAGGAAGAGGGTCAGTATGCAGATCCTGTAGACCGTCCTATCCTCACCCCATTGTCAGACTGCAAGCTCCACTATAACTGCTATGGGAAGTACATGCATACTTCCTTACATATGTAACCTTCCAACCAAGCAGCACTCTGCTTGCAGCATTGGTATGTTAGGCTATTCATGCCATGGCAATATACCTGTATTCCTGAAAGTGTCAACAATGCAGCATTCAAGTTGCACCCCCCCCCCCAGTGGGCATGATGGTGTTGGCCACTCATTTCTATCCTTCCCCATCTAGGCCTTCCAGCACAACGTGCCATTAGTCGAACAAAAGACATCTGGGGTACATTCAGGACTTTAACCTTCTGTGCCTTGGGGCTTGATCTAGTGTAAAGTTATGTTGTGTAAATATACAACAGAAGGGCCATTCAATTTAAGCCTTTCATGCACTTGTATTCTATTTTGTTCTGCTTCATACCCTGTAAGCATTGTGCTTCAAAAGGAGTTTCTGTTGTTAGGCTGTGTGGTGCCAAGTCAGTAGATAGCAAAGCCTTAACTATGTGGACAATATTCTCAATGAGACTCGAAAACTATGTTGACAGTCAATACTACTGTAAAGATATGTGGTAAATGAAACATCAGCGTTGGAAAGAAAAAAAAACAACCAGCTTTCAGTAGTCAGTAGATCCCCACCAGTTATTTATTGTTATGTAACTGTCCCTCACATAAACTGTCTCTTGTACAAATACAGCTCTAAGTTAACATATGTGCATCTGGTAAAAAATAATTTATAATAGAAAACCACCAAGCATCAGCTGACAGTACTGTTGTGCATTTATCCTAAGCAGACACTGTTATTAACAGATATACAGATAAACAGTTATTTGATACTTCTTTGCTTATTATAAACTCACACAGCCCGAATTTGTGCTTTCACATATAAATTATGTGCATACCCAACACTACTTCATCTTTATATCTTAAACCTGGGAAGAGAACAACACAGAGGATTATGATCGAGTCTCCAATCCTAACCCACTTATGTGTTTGAGACATGGATGGCAAGAAATTTACCTTGAGAACGAAGCTTGAGAGGTGAATCTTGTTCTTGTGATACAACTATATACACCATGTGACAAAAAACTTGTTTTCTAAAGGTTAGATAGCTGTATGGTCTATATGCAGGTACACTGTAGATAGCTGTGTGGTTTATATGCAGGTACACAGTAAACAGCTGTATGGTTCATATGCAGGTACCCTGTAACAATTACCCATAAATATGAAGCCAGTTGCATGAAGATTGCCTTAATACAAAAATAATAGAGGGACAAAGTATCAAAATCAAGGACAGTTTTAAATATTGTTCTAATGCATTTAATAGAACAACAGAATTTGAATCAACACGCATTCTCTGAACAATAAAAAGTAAGTAGCTCTGCTCAGTGTGATTATTGACTGAACATAATCACTGGTGATTTAATAGAAATTCAAAGATTTTATGAGGGAACAGGACAAAAATCTGAGACAAAATTAAAGACATTAGAGAGATGCACCAGGCAGAAATGATGGGCCAATAATGCAGAAGGTAAAACAGCTTTTAAAAGCTGTTAGACACTTTGTTTTATGTCTGGCAGTGTGAAAACTGTAATAGCTTTTAAAGTCTGTTTTACCTTCTGTCACTATTCTTTGTGCGCAGACACTGTTCCTAGCATAAAGCCTAATTGTAACAGCACTAAGGGGTGCATAACACACTTTTATTATGCAACTCAAATTGCTGTTACGATCAGGTTTCACATCAGGGAATCATGCATCAAGTTTGACTTTTTCTTGATACTGGAGCTTAATCACAGCAATACTCATGTACTGCATGAGTATTAGTGACCCTCCATTGTTCATACACTTAACTAAGCCAGATGTTTTCTGCTAGCTTGCCTCTCTTATCATCCACCATCCTTACAGATGTAAGCACTGTGGGCTGTTGAATAAATTGCAGGGAACGTATAACACAGCAAAAGTTCTATAGAATCTGTTATCAGCCAGGATTTACATTCACTCATTGCACCACTGAAAGATACTTCTTGAAATTTGTTCCTGTCACATGGAACTCTATTCCCCCTAGTATTAGAAATCTCACAGAACCATTGCTATCTGAACTTGAATGATATATACCTCAATTATATAGCACAGTGCAGCTGTTTCAGAGCTAGCTTCTCTTAGATAGCTATTCTGTTTGTGTTCTTTATATATTTAGTCTCTATTCACCTATATATGTTAATTGTCTAATATTACTTACTGTAGCCTTTTCAATTCTTGTATTCCCATCATCCATATTATATTTAATCTGTATGCTAATGAATTACCTTTTGACAACTTTGTGATTAAGTACATTAAAATATATCTAATTGCCATGCTATAAGTGCACAGAGTATGTAATTACTGTTGACTGATCCAATCTGTACATACATAGTGGTTCTAACTGGAATGACAAATGCAAGCCTAGTTACCGGGGACATGGTAGTTTACCTTTGCTTTATTTGTCAGCTTAGCTTTTGACATACATTTTTTTTCTGCTGAAGTGTACAAAAAAGTTTTAAGTGCAATTCTGATGTGCGTTGTACATTCATTGTAGATGAGGTTGTGACTGTCATGCTAAAATGTCCATTGTATTATGTAACAAAAGGCAAAACAGGAACAATGCAGCAACAGATGGTGTGCAAGAGAGGGTAATGAACATCATTCCCATGTAAAAACAATAGAAAACAAAAGTATATACACCATGTGGCAAAATCTTGTTTTCTAGAAGTGTAGAAAGCTGTGTTGTTCATATACCGGTTCACTGTCACAGTTACTCATAAATATGGAGCCAGTTTTATGAAGATTGCCTTGACATCTCTTAATATATAATGCACATGCATCACATAATGACATGATCTGTTTTCACAATCATTATACAGAATGAACTGCAAACCAGGAATCATAAATGTATTTATTTTATTTTATTTTTTTTAGACATGAGAATAATATAGCTATAAATACTTGTCAGGGGTGAGAGCTATGCATAACTTTACTGGCCAGGTTTGATCCAGGGAGTCCATTTTGAGGGATTAAATGCACAGATTAAGAAAGGATAAATTTGTCATAACTCCCATGCCTTGGTAGGTATACCTATTATACCTTGTCAACTGCACATGCATTCTCTTCTCAGGCACCTCCTCTTGGGTAGGCTCTCCCTATCGACCTAAAGGAAATCAATACTTACTCCAAATTTAGAAAGCAACTCAAAAAGCACTTTTTCATCCAGACCAAATGCTCCTGCTTCAACACAGGACATATCACCTAGCACACTATCCCTGTCTCCTTTTCAAGTCTTTTCTCCTCTGTCATATTTACTGAAGGTTGACCCACTTTAGAAACTAATGTATATATTATACATTAATCTCTGCTTGATTGTACATTGCACTGTGCTTGTTCACTAGAATGTATATATAGAGTTTTTCCATGTAACTAATTAGAACGACTCTGCTGTTGCTTACATTTCTGTATTTTTTTTATGAAATGTTTTGTATTTCTCCTAGGCTGAGCCTGAAATTGGTCAGTATTGATCAGTGCACTATTCCCATAAATGAACACACACACACACACACACACACACACACACACACACACACACACACATATATATATATATATATATATATATATAGAGAGAGAGAGAGAGAGAAAGGGGCCTTGCAATCCACTGCCTTATAATACTTTGGAAAACCCAAAAATAAAACAAAATGTAACACATAAAAATTGATCTGGTTATTCTACATTTTGGGCTGCTGCTGTTCAGACAAAATTCAAATTTGGCTGCCCGCTACCTCTCCAGTTCATACCATGCCTTACACACTCACGCTCACACCCACACATATACCTGTACTATCATGTCAAGTGGCTGCCACTCTCCAACCAAGTACAATATTAAAATGGAAGACAGCATCTTCTATAGATGCCTAAGTCAACATCACTGAAATGCATATTGTTCTGGAAAGGCACTGAGAGTTACACATATATCAGAAATATTTAGTTATGTTTTATTTTATACATTTGCTAGGTTAGTGATGTCCTGTGGCACTTCTGAAATTGAACATTGAAACTAGAACTTATGTGATTTAATGCCACTGGATAATGAGATAACTGACCTTGGGATTGTATAGTTTCACTATCCAAAGTCATCAGTAGTTTTGGCAATTATACTAGCAGAATCTTGAGTATCTAACTCCTGGTAAGGTTCAAGTCATATAGATTTTAATCTCCAGAAAAAGAAAGTATGACTCCGTTCATTAAATAAGACTTAAAATGTTAAGTTCATAGGTAGTTACTAGGTTTGCAATCTGGGAGACCATTGAGGAGCATAGCCCAGATTTCCAGTTGTCCTCAAGCACTGTCTGGTTCAGTGACTTGCTCAAGGTCAAACAGTGCCCACATTTTTTGCTGTATGAGATGTAACCCAAGGAGTGGCGCACTGCGACTGTGGTCCCACTTCACAAGGGCGGTGCCTCCACCGACCCTGGAAATTACCGTCCCATTAGCTTGACAAGCCTAATCTGCAAAGCCATGGAGAGGATCATAATGGAACTCATAAATAAAGACATAGGGAACTTACAGACTTTGGATCCAACCCAGTTTGGCTTTGTCAAAGGCAGATCATGCCTTTTAAACTTGGTTGACTTTTTCGAAACAGTCACCAAGGCCATTGATGAGGGAAAGGCAGTCCATACAGCCTACCTCGACCTGGCAAAGGCCTTCGACACAATACCCCACTCAGGTATTATCGAAAAACTCATCAGCTTGAATGTAAACCCATACATCACAAGATGGGTTGCAAACTGGCTAAGTGACAGACCCCACAGGATCAGAGTTGCTGGAGCCATGTCAGACTCAAAGCCTGTCACAAGTGGTGTCCCAGAGGGCTCAGTCCTGGGTCCACACTTGTTCGGCATCTACTTTTCTGAAGTACAAGCTAACACAGGAGGGTTATGGCTGACAAAGTTTGCAGATGACTGCAAACTGGGTGCCATAGTCGAAAACACTTCTGACACAGATATCCTTCAGAAGGGCCTCACAGAAACGGATAACTGGTGCCAGAGCCATGGCCTAAAGTTAAACGCCAAGAAATGCATAGTCATACCCTTCGGGAAAAACAAGGTTACCCCTAGCTACCATATAGGTGGCAATCCACTGAGCACAGAAGAAGTCATCAGGGACTTGGGGACCCAGGTTGACACTAGCCTTTCATTTGACACTCATGTTGCTAAAGTAGTCAGGAAAACCTTCTACATTGCCCACCTGATCATGAAGGGATTCACATCTAGATCAAGGGAGGTCATCGTCCCCCTGTACTCATCACTCATTAGACCTATGATTGAGTACAATGCCCCATTCGGAATGTATCTGACCCAACACCTGCAGCAGCTGGAAAGGCCCCAAAAGTTCCTCACCAAGAGGATAAAGGGTCTCAAAAATATGTCTTATGCTGCCCGACTGAAAGAACTCCAGCTCTATTCAGTCTCATACCGCTTGCTCAGAGGTAACCTGTGCCTGACATATAAGGCCATGTCAAACCCAGATTTGATGAATATGCTTCACCTCAAAAAATCTAGATCCCTCAGAACCACAAGGGCGGGAGACTTAAACCTTGACATGGTTATTAATAGGACGTGCTGGAGGGACAGATTCATCACCCAGAGACTCCCTATGCTGTGGAACAAAATCCCGGTAAATGTGAGGCAGAGCACCTCGCTGGCCTTGTTCAAGAGGAATCTTGACCAATGGATGGGAGATCGCAGATATACCCCAGGGATTACTTCAGTGTCACTGCTCGACAGAGGCACAGCAAAATAATAGGTATAGTTTTATTCAAACTAAAGAGGTGGCAAAAGCCACATATCTATGGGCTAGGCTTATAAATGCCCTTAGGCAGATAGCCTAGTATGAACCTATGAACCTATGAACCTATGAACATGTGTAGATATATAACATTCGAACAACATTTTGTTCACCCTACCATGATGTTTGAGTTTAAACCTAAGTTTTATGCTACATGCGATAGTAAGAATCTAATTTATTTAGCTACATGCACAAAATGTACAGGGTTTTATGTGGGCATGACAGCGAGGAGGTTAAAAGACAGAATATATAATCATATATACGATATCAGGAAAATGAACAACCAGAACGCGTTGGCCAGACATGTTAGTTTAAATGTAGGTCATACTTTTAGGTTCAGGGTGTTACAGATGATATTGCAGAATAAACGAGGGGGCAGTAACCTGAATCACTTAGAATCAGTTGAGCTTGAATGGATCCTTAGAATGAGAGCACATGTAGAACCAGGGCTCAACCAGTCTATTAGCATTAAACCAATACTGGATGCACGTATTTAGATGTAGTTTTGGATTCAACTATATATATATATATATATATATATATATATATATATATATATATATATATATATAGTATTTTTTTTTATACTACATACTATATATATTATTAATATTCCCTCCATTAATGTTTTAAGAGGTAATGAATTATAAGCACTGGACATGCTTAAGGACCCAAATTTATACACTGGGTGTAGATGTACGTTAGTACACGCATTTTAGTAAATAGTGTTTTGATATATTTTATATATTTTTACATCGGATTGTGTAATATGATGTTGCAAATTGTGTTTTGTTTAAATTATTAATTTTTAGTTAGTCAATTATTATTACTTTATACTACTTATCACATTGTATTTTTTGTATTCAGGATACACATACACACATTTCATTATATATGATTCACTTTATATCTGGCTTTCAACCAGGAGCAGGTTGCCTTAAAATATTGCTTGCTCAATCAATCAATTATTGAATTCAATTATTGTATCCATTATTCAATTATTTATTTGGTTGTGCAGTTAGTACTTAAGACCCTGCTTGTCTACTAAAAAAAGGGAGGGCACATTGTTAGAACCAGTTACTACTTGATTACCACCAGAATTACTAACATCAGTTGTCCTACGCATTTCAGTGACTTCTCTGCCTTCTGAATTAGTAATAGTACTGTTATTGTCACTAACATTTGAAACACAAACGTTGTTGTTTTCAACATTGTTAGATGTACAACATGAATCAGAATTGTTATTGACATTAACAATAGTGTTGTTGCCTTTAAATGTCATTACATTGTTGTTATTAACTGTGTAAGCAGTCTTACTGCCATAGGCAAAAATGTCCCGCCTCAATTTCTTCTGTTTTCTTGCCACTATCGTGGCTCTTTGTCTATCCGTCTTTGCTGCTATACCATAGTACAAATTATTCAAAAATAAAAAGCAGGAAAAGTTCTTGATTTTCTTGTCTAAGTCACTCATTTGACTTTTAGTCTCTTCCAACTGTTTGGCATAATGTTCAGTTAAAATACACATGAGGTTTAAACCAAAGTCATTAAACAAGTCTACTAACTTGTTGAATAAACTGTCACCAAACTAAACACAATTAGGAAATTTGTTAGTCCGTAAACCCTGAGGAACTCATTTCCGTTTTATGCATTCCCTAAGGTCTCTACATCAAGCATAACATATCTCATTGTGAGAGATGTATCTGTACTATGAATTTGGAATCCATTCTCTCAGATGACAACAAACCAGATATCAAACAAGTTGTCAGCAGACACACTTCACCTCTTGCACATAACAAACTCACAACAGATAAACCCACATATAGGGAGGTACTCTCTAGAAGCCTAACTAAAGATCAGAGACCTCCCAAGTGCAAACCTACTACACGCACTGCAGACCCAACAGAATCCACTTCACATAATAATATACATAACAGTGTCTCAGCCAATAAACCGCTAAGGCAAAACACCTCAAAACCAAATGTCTTGGTCATAGGCGACTCCATAGTGAGACACACAGATGTCTCCCTCACCAGGCTGGACAAGGAGAAGGTCACAGTCAGTTACCTGTCAGGTACCAGGATCCATCTGATCACACACACATGCACTCAAGTCTCTCAACAAGTACCATTATGACTCTGTCAAAGTCCATTTTGGACTGAATGACTTGAGATGTACCTCATTGGACTATATGAAGAGAGACATGACTGAACTCTCAAATTATGTGTCCTAGGCATGTATGTCCCTAGCACTAAGTAGCATTTTACCTTCACCCAGGATGATGCCACAATATAAACAAAAAATGACTGACTTCAACAATTGGCTTAGCTTCTAGTGTCAATCCAGAAGGATCCAGTATCTGTCAACCTGGGAACATATGCTCACCAGACCATGCTGCTTTGGTCTTCATCTGTTGCCTGCTGGATTTCAGTTGCTGGCAAAGGTACTTGCCTCCCCATAGTGACCTTTTAGGCAATGTCATAGTAACAATGTTCCCAATGTAAAAAAATCCACTGGAGACAAACTCAGGGTTATGCTGCTTAATGTTAGGAGTCTAGATCAGTAACTGTGCTCACTGGAAGCACTCCTTACCTTGGAAGATGCTGATGTCTGTGCAGTCACAGAGACATGGTTCAAGGCCTCACTGCAGACAGCACCCTGGCTGTGCAAAGCTGCAATGCCTTCCACACATTCAGACCTCAAATCAAGCAGGAAAGAACCAAAGACAGAGGTGTATCCATCTTCATTAAAGACAAATATACTTCAAAACTGATCAAACAGTAAGACTCCCTAGAGCTACTCCACGTCCAACTAACTGTAGGCAAAACCCCCTTCCATATCATTGTTAGCTATAGGTCCCCCACCATGAACTATGAGAACCACTCTGCCTACTTAGACTTACTTGAGTCACTCACTATACAGCCAAACACCTTGGTCATGGGTGATTTCAATTGTCCTTCCATCGATGGGGAGTCATATATGAGCACAAATACACTCGCCCCAAGGTTCTTGGACTTTGTTAATACAAATGCTCTGGAACAGATAGTTTGCACATCCAGAAGAGGCTCAAATGTCTTAGACTTAGTACTCACCAACAAAGTGGTCCCTGCATTACTCCCTGTTTGTTGCTCTTCCTGGTAAATTCTGATCATAAATCAGTCTTGTTCGAAGTAATGATCACACCTGATCCCTCCTCAAGAGCAAAACGGATGAAAATTTTCTCCAAAGCAAACTATAGCCTCCTACATGATGGCATAAATAGTTTCACAACCCCTGCCACTACCACTGTCAACAATGACTCCTATATAGAGGTGTACACAAATGCCTTGTATAAAAACCTACACAAATGTATAGACTTGGCTGTACCTGAATAGATCAAAATAAGGTCCTCACAAAAAATAAGCCACCCTGGTGGACATCAGGTATAAATAGGTTATGCAACAAGAGGAAGAAACTAATGCTTAAGAACAAGAGGGAATTGACTCAGCAGAGGAACGACATCCTACACAGCCTGAACAAATTAGATATCTTATAAAGTCCTCTAAAGCCAGTTGTGAAGCTAAACTAGCACCACCAGCTAAGGATAATCACAAGGCATTCTTTAGCTGCTGTACATCAGAAATCTAAAAGGGTTGGCCCAGTTTTTTGCCAAACTAGTAGTGGACAGTACCACGTATACTGGCCCTAAGGACATTGCCAACCTGCAAGCAGAAATATTTGGCACAAACTTCACCCCCTCTGTCCTCACCACACATACCCCAAAGCATACTTGTCACCAGTCCTCTACCTAGTATCTCCAAAGAGCAGGTCATAATTGCACTCTCCATGGACAAAAACACAGACTCTATGGGACGAGATAACATCCCAGGCTGCCTACTAAATGGTCTAAAACAGGACCTAGCAAAACCACTTGGCACTCTCTTCAACCACAGTCTAAGTACTGACTTTGTCCCAGCAGAGCTGAAAACAGCAACAGTAATTCCCTTGCACAAAGGGGGTCCATCAACCAACCCTGGAAACTATAGATCCATAAGCTGAACTAGCCTTATCTGCAAGGCCATGGAGATGAATCATCATGGACCTTATCAAAAATGACAAAGGTGACCTTCAAACTCTTGACTTGATCCAATTTGGCTTCATTAAGGGTAGATCATGCTTATTAAACCTGATGAACTTCCACAAGAATGTCACCAAAGCCCTGGATGAAGGAAAACCAGTACATACAACCTATCTTGACTTATCCAAGTCTTTTGACACAATCCCCCACTCAGGCATCATCGAGAAACTCACCCAGCTAGGAATTAATCGATATGTCACTAGATGGGTAGCCAACTGGCTCATCCACAGAACGCATACAGTCAAAGTTGGAGATTCCACTTCTACCAGCAGACCCTTTACCAGTGGTGTACCACAAGGATCTGTGTTGGGCCTCCTACTGTATGGAATCTATTTCTCAGAAGTCCAGTTGAAAATAGATGGCCTCTGGCTTACCAAGTTTGCCAATAACTGCAAACTGGGTGCAATGATTGAGTTCCCCAAAAATGTTGACATACTACAAGAAAGGGTTTTCACAGACAAATGATTGGTGCCAAAGCCAGAGACTTAAACTAAATGCAAAAAAATGCATTATCATCCCTTTCAGGAAAGGGAAGTCCCTGCAAATAACAGTATTAACAGTACCCTCCCTTAGCTCAAACCCTGTGGTGAGAGATTTGGGAACATAGGTTGATAGCAACCTTAACTCCAATCATTATGTGTCCACAGTAGTAAGGAAGGCCTTCTATGTTGTAAATCTCATGAGTAAGGGCATCACATCCAGAGCTAAGGATGTTATAACTCCCCTGTACTCATCCATCATTGAACCACTAATAGAGTACAATGCTCCCTTTTGTATGTACCGCACCAGATACATGCAGCAGCTAGAGAGACCTCAGAGGTTTCTCACCAAGAAAATTCAGGGCCTTCAACACATGACCTCCATGGACAGACTGAAGGCTCTGTCACTGTACTCTGTATCTTATAGGCTGCTAAGAGGTGATTTGTCCCTGGCCTACAGAGCAGTCTTAGACCCTGCCCTAATGGAAATGCTGCACATTTGCAAGTCAATTGAGATGAGATTCACTTGCTTTAGGGATCTTAACCTAGCCTGTGACATTAACAGGACATGCTGGAGAGACAAATATGTCTCCCAGAGATTGCCACTCCTCTGGAACAACCCCCCAATTCATGTAAAACAGATCTCCTCAATTACCCTATTTAAGCGTAACTTAAAGAACTGGATGGGAAACTGTAAATTTACCCTGGGGTTGTCACCTATGTCCCTCTTGGATAAGACCATTCGGTGCTGATCATAGACTCGCTCTGCAAATATAGACCATACAACTTGGTCAATAAGGGAACAAGGGTATAACATGGCTAGGCTTATAAAGGCCCTAGGGCCAATAGCCTAGTAACCTCCTATTAACCTATGAACCTATAATACCACACATTCTGACCCAAAGGATATAGATAATATATTAGCAGACAGGTTTTGTGGTAACTATACCCTTCCTACGCGCATAGTTGCTCCCACTAATGCTGATAATTTAGTTTCCCCTGTAATCACATTGTTAGTAGACCTAGAATCACTCTGAAAGGCTAAAAAATAATACTTTCATAGGACAAGACAACAAAAGACAATCATAAGGCCTTCTTTAGCTATGTTAGAAACCTGGGTGGAAACTCCCAGATATGCTCAGAATTAGTCCAAAATGATACAAAAATCACTGAACCCACAGACATTGCCAACATACTGGCAGACAGGTTCAGTGCAAATTTCTCCCCTCCCTCCCCAAAAAGAGTCTAGCATCCCAAACATCTCAGATGCCCAGGTGAGAGCTGCTCTCTCTAAAGCAAAAACACAGCATCAATGGGACGGACTGATTGGGTTATGCTACATGAACTCAATGAGGAACTAAACCCACACATAAGGCTGCTGTTTAATCTTAGCCTTACTACAGGATACGCACAATCCAAGAATGGTGTGCAACTAAGGTCCAACTACACAAAGGCGGTGCTTCTACAGACCCTGGAAATTACCGCCCATAGCCTTGTCTGCAAAGCTATGGAGAGGATCATAATGGAACTCATAAATAAAGACATTGGGGAGGGCAGATCCTGCCTCTTGAACTTGGTAGACTTTTTCGAAACAGTCACTAAGGCCATTGATGAGGGTAAGGCAGTTCACACAGCCTACCTTGACCTAGCAAAAGCGTTGACACAATACCCACTCGGGCATCATAGAAAAGCTCACCAGCTTAGATGTAAACCCATATGTCACAAGATGGGTTGCAAACTGGCTCAAGGACAGAACCCACAGGGTTAGAGTTGCTGGTGCCATGTCAGACTCTAAGCTGGTCATGGCCAGCGTGTGGGCTCAGTCCTGGGCCCCTCTTGTTCGGCATTTATTTTTCTGAAGTGCAGGCAAACATAGGGGATTGTGGCTGACAAAATTTGCAGATGACTGCAAACTGGGCACCATAACTGACACTCCATCAGACACAGACATCCTCCAGAGGTCTCATAGAAATGGATAACTGGTGCCAGAGCCATGGCCTTAAGCTAAATGCCAAAAATGTATAGTCATACCCTTTGGGAAAAACAAGGTAACCCTAATTACCACATAGGTGGTAATCCATTAAACATGGAAGAAGTTATCAGGGACCTGGGGACCCAAGTTGACAGTAACCTCTCTTTTGACACTCACATTGCCAAAGTGGTTAGGAAGACCTTCTACATTGCCCACCTGATCATGAAGGGATTCACATCCAGATCAAGAGAGGTCATTGTACTCTTCACTTATCAGACCAATGATTGAGTACAACGCCCCATTCAGAATGTACCTGACCCGACACCTGCAGCAGTTGGAAAGACCCCAAAAGTTCCTCACCAAAAGGATAAAGGGGCTCAAACATATGTCATCTGCCCGACTGAAGAAACTCCAGCTCTATTCAGTCGTCTGCTCAGAGGTGATCTGTGCCTGACATACAAGGCCATGTCCAACCCGAATTAATGGACATGCTCCACCTCAAAAAATCAAATCCACCAGAGCCACGAGGCAAGAGACTTAAACCTCAACACGGATATAAATGGGACGTGCTGGAGGGACAGATTCATCACCCAGAGACTCCCTACACTATGGAACAGAATCCCAGTCCATGTGAGGCAGAGCCCTCACTGACTCTGTTCAAGAGAAATCTTGGCAGTGGATAGGATCGTGGTTTACCCCAGGAATCATCTCTGTGTCACTGCTGGACAGAGGCACAGCAAACTAATGGGTATAGTATTCTCATCCTAAGGGGTGGTGAAAACCACACACACTCTGGCTAGGCTTATAAATGCCCTAGGGCAGATAGCCTAGTATGAACCTATGAACCTATGAACCTATACCAGGTTGCATTCTCATTAGTGCTAAGTTTGCACTATCTGAGCCTCTACTTAAACTGTTCGACCTCAGCCTATCTACAGGGTTTAGTCCTGATGTCTGGACAGCCCCCCCACTGTGACTTCTCTACATAAGGTTGGCCCCTCTAAAGATATGGGCAATTATAGGGCTATCAGCCTCACCAGCCTTATATACAATGCCATGGAATGCATCATAGCACAACTCATTTATGCAGACATAGGTAACTTAACTGATCTAGATTCCAATCAATTTGGTTTTGTGAAGGGCAAGAACTGTCTTATAAACCCAGTAAGCCTCTTTGAAAAGGTTACAGGGACTGTGGACAAGTGGTCATTCAGTGTGCACTACTTATATTGACATTACCAAGGCTTTTGACACTATTCTCCCATGCTGATATTATTGAAAAATTAGACAAGCTGGGCTATCACATAGATCAGTTCTGGGTCATCTCCTGTTTGGCATTTATTTTGCAGACATCTAAGCCAATACCCCAGGTGTGTGGTTGACCAACTTTGCTGATGAGTGCAAGCTGTGCACTGTTATCCAGTCATCCACTGATAGAAAACAGCTCCAGCAAAGGACTGGAATATGCACATACATGGTGTACCAAAAACAGGCAAGCTAAATTTAAAAAATGCATCATAGTAGCATTTGGCAGAAAGGTTGCTCCCACCTCATGTGTTATAAATGGTACTCCTCTTCAGATACATACAGTCATAAGAGGCCTATGTACCTATGTGGAGAAATATCTCATTTGATCATCATGTTTCCACCACAGTCAGGAAATCCTTCTATTTGGTCCAGTTAATTTCCAAGGAAATATCTTTAAGATCCAAAAATGTCATCCTATCTCTGTACTCTTCCATATCACACCCATTATAGAATATAATTGTTAGAGTATGCTCAACAAGGTATTAAGGTTGAAAGTAATTCTGCTACAAATATGCAACATAAATAAGGTATAAAATAAAGCTTGCTTAAATGTAGAAATAGAGTTTAGCAATATGTGATTAGCATCCATACTAAATGACTGTGGCATGAAAAATAACGAATTTGCTTAATGTACATGTTTTCCTACAGAATCAGCAAAAATGTATGAATTTCACACTGTCAGCAAGAAAGCTGACCTCTTACAGACTTAGCAAAAATGTAACAAACAGGATGTATGCATTTCACATTGTCAGTAAAAAAGCTAACCTGCTTCCTTAAAGAATGGACAACAGGAAAACAATCTGTACATGTTTCTATCATACGACACTGTTAAGCAAGGAAGTTTGAATGGATAAGCTTTCATCAAGTCAGCATTTGCACAAGATGTTTCCTTAAAAGACAATACCAGTATTATTTCTGTACAGGACGAAAACATATTTTTCTGCAAACACCAGCAAACAGATGTTTTCATTTAAAGACCAAAATAAAATACCAAGGAGAAAAACAGGATGTAAAATCACTATAAAGAGACTATAGCAGATAACATTGTTAGAGATATTTGTGTAGGAACACACATTTGTTCTGAGGTAATGTTGTATCTCTCATAACATACTCACAAAAACATACTTGGAGGCTCTAAATAAAAATCTACCTAAGCAACAGAGACCTCCAAAGCAGACATCCAAGCAAACGCTACCCCAAAACAAAACACATACAACACATAGCACTCAAATTCAGTGTGCCAAGCAGTCACAGCCCTTAAGGCTGAATAACACACCTGATACTGTTGTAATAGGTGACTCTATTGTCAGACACACTGATGTCCCACTCACCAGGCTCAATAAAGAGAAGGTCACAGTGAGCTGCCTGTCGAGTGCTAGGATCCGCCATAACGCAAACACTCAGGTCACTCCAAAGCAAATACAAGTATGACTCAGTCATTGTACATGCTGGCGTGAATGACCTGAGATGTACCTCCCTTGACTACATGAAAAGAGACATAGAGGAGCTCTCTGATCATGTAGCCCAGGCCGGTATGACCCTGACCTTGAGCAGCATCTTACCCTCACCTAGAATGATGCCACAGTATAAAGACAAAATGATCGATTTTAACAATTGGCTAAAAATTTGGTGTCATTTAAAGGGGGATCCAGTGTCTGTCAGCCTGGGATGACATGCTCGACAAGCCATGTTGCTTTGCTAGGGACAGCTTGCACCTGTCACCCCTGGGCTTTCAGATATTGGCAAAGGCTCTTGCCACCCCCATAGTGCCTTTTTTAGGCAAGGCTCAAAAGTCAAACCCACCTCCACAGACAGCACAAGAAACAAGAAACTAAGGGTAATGCTGCTAAACGCCAGAAGTCTTAACCTCAAGATGCATGCACTCGAAGCTCTCCTCAGCATGGAGAACATCGATATCTGTGCAGTGACAGAAACCTGGTTCTAGGCTCCAGAGAGCACCCCAGCCCTACCAGGTTATACCTCATATCATGCTTTTCGGCCCCAAAACCCAGACCGAACCACAAAAGGAAGGGGAGTTTCCATATTTATCAAGGATATCCACACCTCCAGGTTAGAGGCATTGCACGAAGTATTGGAGACCATCCATGTGCAACTGACAGTGGGCAAGACTGCTTTTCAATTTATAGCATCCTACAGACCACCCTCTCAAAGTCAGGAATCCCACTCAGCTTTCCTGAAAACATTGGAGAACATGAAGATCTCTCCGAACACCATTATATTGGGCAACTTCAACTACCAAAACATAGACTGGGAGCATTACTCAAGCCCCAGCACCTTAGCCCAAAGGTTCCTGGAATTTATAAACTCAAATGCTATGGAACAACTAGTCACCACTCCCACAAGAGGGGAAAACATACTAGACCTGATCATTACCAACATGGGGACTCATATAGTCCTACCCTTTGGCAAAAACAATGTGCCCACAAATTACCACATAGGTGGTAACCCATTAAGTACAGAAAAAGTAATTAGGGATCTGGGGACCCAAGTTGATAGCAATCTCTCCTTTGACAACCACATTGCCAAAGTGGTTAGAAAGACCTTCTACATAGCCCACCTCATCATGAAAGGATTCACATCTAGATCAAGAGAGGTAATCATGCCCCTTTATTCATCCCTCATCAGGCCCATCATAGAATACAATGCCCCCTTTGGGATGTACCTTACCCGACACCTGCAGCAATTAGAAAGACCCCAAAAGTACCTCACCAGGAGGATCAAGGAACTTAAACAGATGCCATATGCTGCTCGGTTAAAAAAACTCCAGCTCTACTCAGTTGCATACCGCCTACTTCGAGGTGATCTATGCCTGACATATAAAGCTATGCCCAACCCAGAATTAATGGACATGCTCCACCTCAGTAAATCTAAATCCCTTAGAGCCACGCGCTCAAGGGACTTGAACCTCAGCACAGAAATAAATAGAACATGCTGGAGGGACAGATTCATAACCCAGAGGCTCCCTTCCAATTCATGTTAGGCAGAGCACCTCACTGACTCTCTTCAAGAAGAATCTTGATGAGTGGATGGGGGATAGTAGGTTTGTCCCGGAGATTACTTCCATGTCACTATTAGACAGAGGCACAGTAAACTAAACTTTAAAAAGGGCACAGTATACTCAAATCAAGGGGTGGCGTAAGCCAAACACAATCGGGCTAGGCTTATAAATGCCCCAGGGCAGATAGCCTAGTATGAACCTATGAACCTATATCATCCATGCTGTTTGAGAAGTAAAGTAGCACAGTACCTGAAACTGTAACAGTAGCTCGTGTGATTTGTTATAAAAAGTTATTTATTGGTTATTGCTTTTAAAGTGACAGAGTTTGGTGCTGCATCAGTGTGCATTCTGCAAGTTTCTGTGGGCAACAGACTGTAAATGCAATTATAACTAGACTTTGTTTTCAGCAATATCCAGCCAGCAAGACCTTAGTGTCTTAAGAAGACTTCAGATCCATCACAGTAAGCAGCACCTTGATAATTAATTTTTCAATGGCAAGCTAGTCTGCATTCGAAAACAGAGGGAGTGGTAAGGCCTGCAGAGGGTCACTTCAGTCAAACTGCAGTAACTAACATTTGTATATATGTGCAAATCCTAAACAGAAGTACTCCAGTTTATGCAGCTTGCAGCAGTAAAGATTCTCAGACGTCTGAATCCAGACTGAGTCTGCAGTGCAGGAAAGTTGCAGTGCCATAAAATTCTCCAAGAAAAGGTGGACATCTACTTTTCACAGCAGTTCACTGCCTGCTGTATTTCACCAGCTTCTCGAGTGACTCTGAAAAATTTCCAGCCATCTGCAACAACAGCCTGATCACCTGTTTTCTTGCTAACTGGTAAGATGTTTTTCTGTGACACACTTTTAGTATGGATGCTATTAGACAGAATTCAAGCAAGTGTAAGCCAAGCTTTACTCTTAATGTAGCAGAACAACCTGATAAAATACAGACTAAATTGCAATGTTGGTATACACAGCACATTAGTAAATGTAAAACCTTATTAGGGCAAGTTGACATACAGGCGTTATGTAAGCAGATTGTAACATTTGATTGGTATTTGCAACAAAAAAAAAAATGAAGTATACCATAGTAAATGTTTATTGTGTGATTCAACAGAAACTGCATTTTGTGTGCCATGCCATAAAAAAGTATTGCATGATATTGCTAAAAATAGACTGTGAAGACAGACCTTTTCATGATAAAGAATTAACTAAGGGTAAAGTGTTTTCATTATATCCAGATGTAAAGCAGTTATGTCCTGTTAGTACATTAATCTCCGAATTACAACAACAGTCACCTCTGTTATTAACAGAATCCCCTGTAGATCTTGTGACACCCTTTAAAAATTATGTACAAGCATGGAAAGATGCCACGACTACACATACAGATGAGAACAGAAACAAGGCTTATGATAAATTGACAGAAGAATTTAAGAAATTCTTAAAAGACAAACAAGGTGAGTTTAAAAAGTTCAGGAATGACATCCCAAGACCTCTGTCAAAAGTGCAAAGGAGCCCTGTAGTCAACAGAGGAATCTAATAACAGGAATCATGCATCCCTTAAACAATTACAGGCAGAAATGACAGACCTTAAATGGCGTTTGAAGGAAAAAGAAGAATTAGATGAATTGAGAGACTAACCTACAAAATACTGTCTTGATATCCCAGCTTAAGGAAAAGTTAAAAAATACAAAACCAGTCCAAATTATAGAACAGGGACAGGGAACTACTACAGATTTATATACACAGTCTACGTTATTATAGAGTTTACCACACTGGAATGATAAACAAGGCATATTTTATAACATGCTTGCATTTGAAGAATGGGTGGCATATACAGCAGGATCTGGTATATGGACAGATGAATTACTTAGATGTTTCTGGATTTTCATTCCCAACTTTTTAAAACTTTCATTCAGTTAAAGCAAGATGCTTATCAGTTAAACGCTAAAGTAGGACATACGGCAGCTGTTTTAATGGCATTTACAGAAGGGCAGCCGCTCACAGCTAAGTTATTAGATCATTTCAAAATTACTATCACCGATAAATTAATGGAACAAAGCCAACATTTTAGGCTTGCCTTTCAAATCATATATCAAAAATCAGAGACTTGGGGAAAAAGAGAAATACAAAAACAGTTAATACATTGCTTCTTAGATCAAGTCAAAGGGGTTCCAGGGGATATTAAATGTATCTATGAAGAAAATTCTGATGCCCTCACTGATTTGGTACAAAAATTAATGAGGGGACTGATTATGGCCGATGATGGGACATTATACTCACACCATATCTTTGCATTTGAAGATGATGAGCCATTTGAGGTAATTGGTGAAGTAAAAAACAGGGGAAGGCAACGGTGGTGTGAGCAACCTCCAGCAGAAAGAGCTGTATCTGCAGCACCAGCTCCTGCCTCTATGTTTATAGCACCAGGATCAGGCACAGGTAATGAACAAAAGGCACAAACATGCTTCATTTGTAAAAAATAGGACATGTTAAGCAAGATTGTGATCATTACAAACCCTGGCATAAAAAGAAGGAAGAACAGGGGGTGTTTCCAAAAACAGAGCCAAATATTTACAAGAAAAGGCAGAAAAGCAGGATTATGTAAAAAAAACTTACAATACTGGTAAAAACAGCTATAAGGGCCATCAGTATACAGGAAAAGGGGAAGTATGCCCTGTAGATTTTCAAGCAGTTTCACCTGTAAATCCAAAATATTTGATAGAACAGGCAGAGGGAATAGCTAGACAACAGTTAAGAAAAGAGATTGAAAAGCCTAAATATGTAGATCACTCAGACACAGAGGAAGATGACAAGCAAGAACATGAGGTATGTCATATTGCATTTGACAATAAAGGGGAGGATGAGTGGATCTCCTTACAATAGGGATGTGCCCCCCCCCCCCCACTTTATTATCTTTCCTGACTACTTTTAAAAAGGTTCAAGATGGACAACCACTGATTGATATCTGGGTAGAGGGGTCACTGTGGAAAAATGTCTTATTAGACACAGGAGCAGCAGTATCTGTCACAAACAGACAGTTACCAGCAAATCCTATAAAAATGCATTTCAGCATTTAATGGCATGGGATACTATGCAGTGAGTAGCAAAAATGTGGACATAAAGTTTAACCAAGAGGGACAGACATGGAAGGGTGCATTTTTAATGCATCCATCTTGATCAACTACCATTATTGGTATGGACTTTCTAGGGCTTTTGGGCACAGTAATTCATCTACCTAACAGAATCCTGTGGATAGAAGACAAGCAAAAAGGAGAGGGAGTGCAAAGTACATGTTGCTATGCAATCTCTATACCTGAAAAACCTAACAAACCTACAGGATATGTGAATACAGTGAGGATGTGTAGAAGCATTTACAACAGCAATTCCTAAATCTGTGGTCCAAGGGTCCCAGTGATTGTGGGAAACTAGAAAGCCCAGTAGGGGTAGGAAGTGATCAGGACTATATACCACCTTTTCAAAAACTATATCCTATTCCTAGGGAGGCAGAAGAACATATGGAAAAATGTACTGCAGAATGGGAAAAGGAAGGAATTATACAAAAAGGCAACAGTCCTACAAATTCACCAATCTGGCCAGTCAAGAAAAAAGATGGTAGTTATCATCTTGTTATTGATTTATGGAAGGTTAATGAATATACTACTCCTAGAGCACATTTGATTCCAGGAGTCCCAGAGTTGGCTGCACATATTAAGCCACAAAGTAAATGGTTTGCAGTAATAGATTTAGCAAATGACTTTTTTTGCAGTACCACTCAGAAAAAAAGATTGGCCAAGACTTGCTTTTACATTTAAAAAACAGCAATATGTCATGACAAGGTTACCACAAGGATTTCAAAATAGTCCAGTTATTTCTCATCAGACTGTAGGATCCATTCTACAACATTTGGAAAAGGATGATTCAGTGTTACATTACATTGATGACATTTTGATTCAGTTAGAGACAGTAGAGGAGCATGTATGGCTTCTTAAAAGTGTTTTTCATACTCTACAGCAGGCAGGGTTTAAGGTTAAAAGTGAAAAAATTCAGTTTATGTCACAAGAAGTCAAGTGTCTAGGCACTATTATAAAACTGACAGAAAGATCTCCTTGCCCTATGAGTGTGCAAGGCATTTTACAAATGGAAAAGCCACTGACTGTAGCAGACCTACATAAATTCATGGGAATCATGAATTACAACAGGGAATTTATAGAGGATTATGCAGCTGTGGCTGCTCCCCTATACAAAATGTTACAGGAACAAAAGAACTCCACCTTTTTAGAGTGGGGACCCCATGAAGAGGAGGCATTTTCACAAATAAAAGTAAAATTAGCACAAGCTACAGAATTAATAGCACCCACACCAAGGTTACATTTGTGCTACAAGCAGCAGCAGGGAAAAAGACACTGTCTGTGGTACTACTACAGGAATGGCCACATGGTAGTGACAATAGAATAGACAAAACATTACAACCAATCACTTTCTGTAGTAGGAAGATGACTCCAGTAGAACTGGGCTACCACCCATGTATACAGCAATTATTAGCTATTTACTGGGGTATTAAACAAAATGAGTACCTAACTGTATTTTCCAGCATCATAATACAAATACCACATCAAGCAGTAAAAGTTCTGATAGACAATTTTGAAGTTAATAAAATTACAGATGGTATTAGTCAGGCAGTCTTTGCAAAATGGATGGCACTTTTCGGAATGAAAACTGTCACTATACGGACAAGGGACAAATACTATTTGTCCAATCATATGGAATATGAGGGGAAACAACATAACTGTTTAGAAAAGCTAATGTCATCTGATCTGAAATTTTTGGCATCTGATTTTGATCACTTTAAGCAATCCATTTTTGTGGATGGAGTACGATATTGGGACAAAGGCAGATACTGGACAGGATTTGCTGTAGTTCCAGAGAATTCACAACTGCGTTCTCCCAAACTAATCAAGTTACCAGGACACATGTCAGCTCAAAGAGCTGAACTGGAGGCAGTACTATATGTACTAAAGTATTGCAACCCTGTTAACATTTTTTTCAGATAGTGCTTATGTAGTAAATTCTTTAAGACTGCATATGGAAACCTGGATAAGGCGAAGATTTATGGATAGTGAAGGTAAACCATTAAGGCATGCTGAAGTATTAAAAGGTATATACAAAGTTATAACAATGTCAAATCAACAGGGACAGCATAACATCTTAAAAGTAAAAGCACATCAAAAGCCAACCAGTGAAACTTACAGGTTAAATGTGTTAGCAGATTCTTTGGCAAAACAAGCAGCACAAAATGGAAAAAAACTTCCATACAGCATCCATGGGACCAGACGACATCCCAGGCTGTGTACTACATGAACTACAAAATGAACTGGCACCTCACCTAAGTGTCATGTTTAATCATAGCCTCACCTCAGGCTTTGTGCCCACTGAGTGGTGCACAGCTACAGTTATCCTACTCCACAAGGGGGGTTCCACCTTGGATCCCAGGAACTATCATCCCATCAGTCTGACAACCCTGATCTGCAAGGCCATGGAACGTATTATCATGGAACTTATAAACAAAGACATTGGCAACCTTCAAATACTGGACCCCATGCAGTTTGGGTTTGTGAAGGGCCGATCTTGTCTCCTGAACTTGATTGACTTCTTTGAATCAGTCTCCAGAGCCATGGACATGGGCAAGGTGGTCCACACAGCCTATCTGGACCTCACCAAGGCATTTGACACCATCCCCCACTCTGGAATCATAGATAAACTTACTAAGCTAGGCATTAATCACTACGTCACTTGATGGGTTGCCAACTGGCTTACTCACAGAACCCACACTGTAAAAGTATCTGACTCCAAATCCAGCTCCAGACAAGTGACAAGTGGAGTACCTCAGGGTTCAGTCCTGGGACCGCTCTTGTTTGGCATCTGCTTCTCTGAAGTACAGGCCAACACTAAGGGACTCTGGCTAACAAAGTTCACAGATGGCAGCAAACTGGGAGCCATTATTGAATCCTCAAATGATGTGAATATTCTACAAAAGGGCCTTACAGAAACAGATGCTTGGTACCAAAGCCATGGGCTCAAGCTCAATGCCAAGAAATGTATAGTTATCCCCTTTGGGAAAAAACATGTATCCGTGAATTACCACATAGATGGCAGTACACTAAACACTGAAAGTGTGATAAGAGACTTAGGGACACAGGTGGACAGTGGTCTCACCTTCGATAACCACATTGCCACAACAGTCAGGAAATCCTTCTATGTGGCACACCTCATTACTAAGGGCGTTTCATCCAGAAAAAAGGAGGTCATTGTCCCACTGTACTCATATCTCATTAGACCCATTATAGAATACAATGCCCCGTTTGGTATGTACCTCTCAAGACATCTGCAACAACTGGAAAGGCCACAGAAATACCTCACTAAAAGAATCACAGGCCTAAAGCAGATGCCCTATGCTGACCGTCTAAAAAAACTCCAGCTATACTCTCTCACATATCATCTACTCAGAGGTGATCTCTGCTTAACATACAAGGCCATGTCAAACCCAGAGCTGTTGGACATGCTCCACTTAAAGAAATCCCAGTCCCTCAGAGACACATGCTCCAGGGACCTAAACCTTGTCATCACAATGAACAAAACATGCTGGAGGGATAGGTTGCTGACCCAGAGACTCCCCAGACTCTGGAATAGACTGCCCATACATGTCAAGCAGATCGCCTCTTTGGCCCTCTTCAAAAGGTACCTTGATGATTGGATGGGAGATAGGAAATTCTCCCTGGGGATCATGTCAGTCACCCTGCTAGACAGGGGTCCAGGGAAGTAAATACTGTGGTAAAAAATAGCCAGGGAATTGTTATGGCTAGACTTGTATACACCTTAGGGCCGATAACCTAGTACCATCCTATGAACCTATGAACCTATAAACCAGAATATGAGTATGCCAGTGTAGAAGTTAGTGTCTTAAAAGAGTTAGATGAAGAGTCAATAGAAAAAGACCTTGTAAATATACAAACACAACAGGGATTAAAAGCAGAAACTGATCAGTGCAGACTAGTGGGTATACCACCAAAGGAGTACTATGTATACACTACCCCCAAGGGGTTACAGTTGCCATATGTACCATTTCAGTTGGCACTCCAGTTGGTCAAGTTAAATCACTAAATGCTGAGACATGTATGATCTGATAACCTATGGGCAGTTGTAAAAGAAAGATATTGGAACCCAAATTTAAAAAAAAGGTCTGCAAGCTAATTGTAGAAGAATGTTTAATCTGTCTGCAGGTAAATGCTAAAAGCAAAAGGCCTCAGCTACATCGAGTGCAGCCAGTGGATGGGCCATGCTATGCAGTTCAAATAGATTATGCAGGTCCTTTGCCAACATCAAAGGGAGGTTATAGATACCTACTGGTAGTAGTGGATATTTTCCCAAAATGGGTTGAAGCAATTCCTACCAAAACAATAACGGCAAAAGCAACTGCAGAAGCTTTATGGAAAAATATTTTTTGCCATTGGGGATGGCCACGGGTCATAGAGTCAGACAATAATAGCCCACGGTTTGTTAGTGATCTCATTAAACAAATGTGTAATTTGTTAGGCATACAGCAAAGGTTTCATGTACCATACCATCCACAATCTAATGGCATTGTAGAATGTATGAATCAGACATTAAAAGAACGTCTAAAAAAGGCATGCTTAGAAAAGGGCAATATATGGATACATCATCTGCCTGGTATTTTAATGGGTATTCGAGCGACACCGAACAGCAAAACAGGTATTTCACCATATGAAATAATGACAGATCACAAAATGACCATAAATATACCATTTCATCCAGATATACCTAATGGTAGGCCCATGCTAGAAATCAGCAAACATCAGGAATGGCTAAAACAACTTACTACCATATGTGGCTATAATGCAAGGGAACAGGTGTTCCATCTATGGAAAAGGTTCCAATATTGCCAGCTGAAGAAATCCTTCCCTGCGGAACAAAAGTACTGATAAAAACATTCCAAATGGAAGGACCATGGGCTAGCAATTGGCAAGGTCCTTTTGAAGTAGAGAAACAAATTGGACCATTAGTGTACAAAATCAAAGGAAAAAAGAAAAACAGAACAATGTTGGTACATAGAGATCAACTAAGAATGATCAAAAACAGTGAGCAATGTAAATCTGATTAAGTGTAGTCTCTTGTAGGTTTCCAACAGGAAAAAACATAATGAAATTGACATGGTTTAAAGTGCATCCTTTTGGAAATCCAGCTTTGGATGACCAAAGGCAAAATCAATCAACAGTGGAACTTTTATTTAAAGGATTTTTTAAAGCAATAGTAACTGTCATACTAATTATCATAGTATTGCTTAGCATTAAATTGTATTTACAACCTGTTAATGAAACCATAAAATTACATAAAAAGAAAGTGAAGAAATGTGAAAAAGTGAACAAGACTGGTCACCATCTTTTAATACCTTTTTGGCAAGACAATGTTGGTATGCAAAAAGCATGAATGTTTCTAATTGTTGGGTATGTAGTTTAATACCAAAAATAACAGGGGTCATGCCTTTAATACCTATTCCACTAAATTCCCTTAGTGGTTGGAGGGTATTAATAAATGAGACAGGAGACCAAGTCATAAATGTACAGCTACGTAAATCAAGAGTACAGTTATCTGCTATAGTGCAGGGAATCGCATGTTTTTAACAAAATGGAACTGTTCCAGTGGGTAATAGTAATTGTATTCAAACAACTGAAATGATAAACTTTCACAACCACATGCCAGTAAATGGAGTGTTTTTCATGGTTTTCCTATTTTAATACCAGTTAAGGGTCAGTTAATATTAAGTGGCACAGCAGTGTTTCATTTTTCACAAAATGATAAAAGTGAATGCAAAACCAATATTACATGCTGGCGAAATAAAACAGATAAAAACTTTACAGTTGTACATGATAAAACTCCTACTATTGGGCAAGTAAATGGCAGTCTGGTAAATAGCAGTGTTGCTCTATCAGATGGGTTATATTACATCTGTGGTAAATATGCTTATAAACGGTTACCAAAAGGATGGGATGGTACCTGTTATAAAGGGTTAGTGGTACCAGCAATACATCATGTAAAAGAGTTACCAAAAGGAAGCATTAGAAATGCAAAAAAGAAAAGGGATATATTACCTGTTATTGAAAGTCCAGAAAATTCAGTAGACACCTTAGATACATCATATCTATCATCAAAATCTTGATTATATTGCATTAAAAAATATGGATTTAGGAGATGATGTAATCTCTGGAGCAGGTATTTTCTCTTGATATGGGGCTGCAAAAGCCATCTGGGAGCTGAGAAAACTATCCAAACTAGTTGAGGTATTAGCAAATGCCACTTTCAATGCAGTCCTTGACATTACTGTAAAAATGACAGCTATATGAACTATGGTTTTACAAAACTGAATGGCATTAGATTACATACTAGCATCCCAAGGGAGTACATGTACTTTAATAGGAGAACAATGTTGTATATTTATTCCAGACAAAACAGAATCTGTAAAACCACATTTAGAAGTGATTGTGTAAGTGTCTCAACATACTAGAAAAATGGAATGATGATTGGAGGGAATGGTTTAGTAGTCTATTTACAGGATGGACAGGAAAGATTATTATATTTTTAATTTCTTTTATTGTTATTGTAATGCTTGGTTGCATATTATTTACATGTATTAAAGTCTGCTTAACAAGAGCTAGTCAAGTTACTGTTGTCAATTGTCATAATGAGATAGTATTACCAAATAATGCTGAATTTGTATCCCTGGTTTAAAATAAAACAAAAGAGGGAATTGTTAGAGTATGCTCAACAAGGTATTAAGGTTGAAAGTAATTCTGCTACAAATATGCAACATAAATAAGGTATAAAATAAAGCTTGTTTAAATGTAGAAATAGAGTTTAGCAATATGTTATTAGCATCCATACTAAATGACTGTGGTTTGAAAAATAAGGAATTTGCTTAATGGACATGTTTTCCTACAGAATCAGCAAGAATGTATGCATTTCACACTGTCAGCAAGGAATCTGAACTCTTACAGATTTAGCAAAAAATGTAAAAAAACAGGATGTATGCATTTCACATCATCAGTAAAAAAGCTAACCTGCTTCATTAAAGAATGGACAACAGGAAAACAATCTGTACGTATTTCTATCATATGACACTGTTAAGCAAAGAAGTTTGAATGGATATGCTTTCATCAAGTTAGCATTTTCACAAGATGCTTCCTTAAAAGACAATACCAGTATTATTTCTCTACAGGATAAAAACATGTTTTTCTGCAAATACCAGCAAACAGATGTTTTCATACAAAGACCAAAATAGAATACCAAGGAGAAAAACAGGATGTAAAACCACTATAAAGAGACTATAGCAGAATACATTGTCAGAGATATTTGTGTAGGAACACATATTTGTTCCGAGGTAATATTGTATCTCTCACATCATCCATGCTGTTTGAGAAGTAAAGTAGCACAGTACCTGAAGCTGTAACAGTAGTTTGTATGATTTGTTATAAAAAGTTACAGAGTGGCAGAGTTTGGGGCTGCATCAGTGTACATTCTGCAAGTTTCTTTGGGCAACAGAGTGTAAATGCAGAATCCAGCCAGCAAGACCTTAGTGTCTTGGGAAGACTTCGGATCCATCACAGTAAGCAGCACCTTGATAATTAATTTTTCAATAATGTCCCCTTTGTTATGTAAAAACCTAAGCATACTGCTCAGCTGTAAAGGCCCCAGAGATTTCTAATCAAGAAAATTAAGGTCTTAAATCCTTCAACTTCCCCAATAGATTTGCATGGCCATCTTTATACTCAGTAGCCTTCAGGATGCTGTGAGGTGAAATGTGCCTCACTTTTTGAGCCATGAATGACTCAGTCCTTTTTAACCTTTTATTTCTTCACAAAACCAGTGGCTCTACAAATACACACACACATGCATGCACTAAATACCCAAATCTACACCAACAGATTAACAAGACTTGCTGGAGAGAGACAGATTTCTAATTCAGCATATTCTTAGCCCTTTAATAGGTAACCACTACAGGTCAAGCAAAGTACTACTTTGGCTACTTTAAGGCTAGTTTTGATGACTATAATGGTAGACACACATTTACACCAATGTAATCATGTACAGTCCTGCTCAACTGGGAGGAGAGCACTGCTACATGCTTGAAAAGGGTGGCAATAACTTTTAAATGTGTCTGCTTAAAGACTTACGTGGCTAGCTGTCGTATGGTCCCCATAATTACTTGCCTAGTATGTCCTATTTTCAAGGCAGAAGTTTAAGGAAAGAGCTAATACTTTAAACTTTAAGTCCAGATACTATGACGTTTTGCCTGGGAACTAGCATTTCATAGGATTGACGGTTTGTGTAACTGGGATATTTTTCAATTTTGTGTGCAGTATCAAAAATATACAGACCTTTTTGTTAATATTAACTGACTTTATTTGCAACCACTGCCATAAATTTGGAAAGTTTGTCTGAACTCTTTTTTGGATTACTGTAGTCATTCCTTCTGGGTACAGGAGCATTAGAGCATCAACATATAATTTAAATGGAGTGAGGAAGATCTTGGATTATATCACTGATAAATATTGAAACCAGAATGGGACTAAGAACTGATCCATTCAGTATGTCAGCCTTGATGTATCCCATGTCAGACAAGCAGGAGTCAATAAATACATGAAAAGTACAGTCCATTAAGTAGCTATACAGAACATTAATAACAGTATTTCCAAAGCCAAGAGCCTTTAGCTTCCTAATAATATTCCTGTGTTCTTCAGACAAACGTCTGTGCTCACATCCACAAAGACAGTTCCAGTTAGAAAACCTTTCTTCAGGTTGGAGAAGACTTACTCTGTAACAAAATAAATACATGTTAATGCATTATATACCTTCCTAAATTCATGTTAGGCCTGGCATAATCAACTTACAATTTTCTTCATGTTCATAACTTTCACTAGAGGCAATCATTCTCCAGTGGTTTATCAATGGGACCTAGGGGCAGTAATCATCTAAGGAGGATGGTGATGGAATTTTGGGTAATGGGTATATAATTGTACATTTGAATGCTGTTAGCAGCATTTCAGGGGAAAGGGTAGGGTGAAAGATATTTGTTAGAGGTCTTGTTATCACCAGGTCTGCATTTTTAAGAAGGACCAGGTGGGGATGGGAGGGTTTCTGTAATTCTGACATAAGAAGCTTGTCAAGTTGTGAGGACATATTTCTAGAATGGAAAGAAAGGATTATGGACAAATATCCTGCTCAGTTTTCAGAGCTTTAATGAGCAGGGGATGGAGTGGGGGCTTAAAAAGGAGATTGTAGACTTGTCAACATGACAATATGGTCTTTGATAGTACTGCACATGTCTAAATCACAGCTGTTTGAATGGTTGCTGCCTTTCTTTTTAGTAATGTCCCATGTGAGACCTCTTATAAGTTTTCAAAACATGATAGGATGTTCTATAAGCAGCTTTTGCTTATACCTTTACAGTTTTGGCAGAGATAATGGCAATTTTGAAATGCTTTTTGAGTGTGCAACATGTCACTGCATCATTACTGTTTTTATGATCGCTTTCCAATATTTTCATGCACAGTTTCTTTCTTTGAGAAGGGATTTGAATGTCAGGTTACATCAGAGGCATTTACTACCTTTGAGCTTCCTTGATTTACAAGGAAAGAAATTATACTGTATCAGTAAATTCATGTTACATTATAAGCTGAAGTCAGCAGTAAGGATTTCCTTGTCATACAGTGGGCTCCACTCTTGGTTATCCATCACAAGTAGATGCTCATATTCTTTCATATCAGCACCAGATTGATCTCAGTTATTTTTTAAGGATTAAGGGTCAAACCTAGGCCACCAGGCAGTGGTCAGTTAACACACTGGGTGGGACATATTGTTTAATAAATTGTTGGGTAACAATAGTGATAATAGCATCTAAAAGGGATGAAGTATCAGATGCATGTATAGGCATGGTGAGATATGAGATAATTTAATTTAAATTCTGATGAGTGTGAAATCTATTTGCTTGATTCCTGTTTGACTCCAATTAGTTAAAATCTCTAAGAAATAAGAATTTATTCTTATTGCAGTTCATATGTAGGTCATCTAGAATACACACTAGGATGTTTATTGAGCCTGCAGATAGAACATACTTTACCTCACAGTAGAGTTTAAGATAACTACTGATTACAGTTGGTACTAATAACCATTTGGGGTGTCTTCTATCTGCATATAATTATTTTTTATAATTTTAACTTCAAGATTATATTTGTTTATCATTTGCAGGGACCTTCCAAACACACACTATTTTTGTCCTGGCTTATTATCATGATAGAGTAAACAATTTTGTTCAATATATTGAGAAAGATAGAACTCTTCTGCAGGTCATTTTCTTGTGTTTGCATTAATGTCTGGCTCTTTCTGCATGAGACATGCCTCAGCTCATGACAACTGAGAGCCTTAATATTGACAGATGCAAGGTTGAGGCATTTGCATTTGAAATCATGTGGAGGAGTAATAGGAAAAGTATCAGGATGCACCTTGGACTCACCAGCTTTGGTTAGTTTTAAGGTTAAACAATATGAAGTTCTACTATTTCTGAAATAATTTTAATTGGAAGAACTTGTGTGGCCATAAAGATAATTCTAATTATAGTTTGATATTTAGAAATCACAATATGCAGGTTAATCCACAAGCTCCATTATTTCTGGAGGAAGACCTTTAGTTAGGGAGGTCTGTTCCATTTCTAAGAATTTTAACATGGTTATTAGGTGTGCAGACACAGACTGTTATCAGACTGAGGACTGTAAGAAGGCAAAATAAAATAAAAAAGGACTGCAAAAAATATATATAAAAGTTGTGTTTTCATATCCTTTTATATTGATAACATTCAAAGAAAAGATAGATGATAGGAATTACTTTGGTGAAGTAACACTAAAATATTTACATATAAAGTCTTTTTAACATGTTCCTAAAATTTATTTTAGGAATTTATACCTAAAGTAACCATAAGCCAAATAGGTAAAACATAAATATGAAATACAGTGGAAAGAATGGCATGACCCAAAGTAATAAGTAGCCAGTTGGTTATTAATGGGAACAGAGATCAAAATCTGTAGTGGGTATTTAGAGAAGGTACACCGTAGACAGGGTGGGGTAAGGAAGGAAGGAGTAACTTGTTGTGAAGGCCTACCTTGTATTTCATATTTAGTAACATTTAACAAACACACTGCCTTACTGGCATTTGGGTAGCGGTGCCCTGTTGCCCTCCTCTGGCAGTCTACCAATGCTCGGAGTCCCTCCCACTACCTGTCTGTGGGTGTGATGAAACAATCACCTGGTACTACATTGACTGCCTTACAGACCCACATACAGCACCTTTTCGGTTTTCTACTACCATACATAGTAAGAGAAGAATCTCTTAGAAGATTGCACCTTACTCTGGATGTTTCAGCTGCTGAGCTCAGATAAGAAATCATTTTTGTTTTATTTCCTCATTCTGCTTTTTCCATGAATGATTAAATAGTGTTTTCTGCTGCTGTGACTTTTTTTGGGATTTCAATTTTTATATATATATTTTGTTTGTTTGTTTTTTTATAATTTTCCTGCACAATATAAGTCTTATACTGTTTATTGTATTGGTTTCTGGGGATTTTTAAACTTTCAAGTGTGTTTTATGGCCATCTGTGAATATCTGGGTATCTGTACTATTGCTGTTTTAGTGCCTTTCCCCTCATTATCTCATGCTTGCAGAGCCACAGTTTAATTGTGCCTGTTGTTTAAAAGCTTCATTTTGATATTTTGACAGGAAAACCTGCTGAGACTGAATTTATCTTTGATGTTATTATTATTTGAGGTGACTGAGTAGGATTACAGTATTTTAAATATTTTTTTTTCATTTAAATCTTGAGTCTGGTGCCATTTTGCATGATCAACAAATATGTCATATCAAGATTTTTTCATAGGTGTATACTTTCTTTCTTATCTAAATCTGTTTTATGCAGTTTCTATTCAGTTTGGCTGAAACTACTCTTTTTTTCTTACAAAAGCTGGGTGACTTGTGTACATGTATTTTGTGCTTTGAACTATGTTACGGAAACTATTGTCATTTTATTCAGTGCAGTATTCAGAATGTTATCCCTGCAGAAATAGACTTCAGATTTTTATTTAGATGGAGAATAGGAGGATTTTCTCAGTTTTTACTGTCTGGCAGTGCAGCCATTATTTGATATTACTCTGGCTAGTTTTCTGTCCCCTGACTTGATGGACTCAGATACAATGCCCCCCATCTACTACTTGCCACTTAAAAATATAAAAGTAAATTAAGAAATTTGTCGCAACCTGCAGCTTGTGATTTCATAGTAGCCTTGAGCAGGTTACTGAACCACTTGCCTTCTTCTGCCTCCAGGTCTCCTGTTGAGATGTTAGTACCACAACAGTGTATGTCGCAAAGTCAGACACCTCCTTAGGGGCTGCACCATTACTGGGTTTGGGTACAGGAGAATCAAGCTTTTTAGGTGAAGTGGAAGTCAGGGGTACAGAATATGTTGCCAATTTTGTTACATCACTTTCTGGGGATTCTCCCACCAGTATAGTGCATGCAAAAAAGTGACTAAAGTCCCACAGTGTTGCAGGGCAACAGTCTCTGACAGTGTCTGTAGGTACATCTCTTATTCAGGCTGTTGTTTACAGGGTGCAAACCCAGGCTGTGAGTAATGCTAGCACTCCAACCCCCATTCAACCACACAAGAATCCAGATTTTGTAGGGGATCCGGAGTCTGATGTTCTGGAAGTGGCACAGCCTGACCAATCAGCTTCCACTGAAGATGAACAGCTTCAAAAACCAAACAGATGTTTCATTTCCCCAAATGTTGGCTAGGTTTAGAGATGTATTCAAATGGGTGAAATCATCAGCCACCCCTGAGGTCAGCAGGATGCATGATCTTTTGGAGGATGAGACCCCAGATGTGGCAACCTTGCCTCTCTTGATCCCAGCTTTGGAGGGTGATTTTAAGAAAGCTTGCAATTCTCTTCTGCCAAATGAATCTCTGCCTAAACAAGTGTTTAAGAAATTCAGGGTGTGCTCGGCCATTGTTGGCCTCCAAACCCCACTGTTGGTGGACCCTGCGTCTGTGTCCCCTGTAACCATGTCCTATAAAAAAGACCATGTCATCTTCAAACCAAGTCCGTCAATGTAAACTAGACAAGTGGCAAGTATCTCAGGGAAAGAAGCTGGTGCAGTCCAGCGTGGTGTTTAACCATCAGTGTATTATGTGGAAGTTTGTGCTGAGGTGTATGCATAGTTTAGACAAGTTCTCTGCATTGTTATCTACTGAGCAGAAAGATTATGTGAAAGAGATTGTTTCCGGTGTTACCCAGGTGTCTAAACATACTTTAAAGAGTGCCCTGGAGGGGGCTGATACTGTTTCTAGAAATGCTGAGATGCCAGTTATGGTACGGAAGTATGGTTGGTTGCACATTCATATCTTTCTTTATGAGATAAAAACTGAAAGTATGAATGCTCCACTTAATTCTGATTATGTGTTTGGTACAGCAGATAATCATATCCTTGAACACTGGAATTACAGTGAATGTCTAAAATGTGCCATATTTCCAACTTTCATCCCAATAAGTAGGATAATTTAGGTGGCCCAACAAACAGAATTCCCAGCCAAAGAAAAACCTTGGCACCAAAAGGACATGGTAGGATGCCAACTTTGCTAAACCTAACAAGAAAGCTTCCTTTCCCTAGAAGGATAACCCCCATTACAACCTTTGACTAGGCCAAGGCTTTGCACTCATTTTTCCCAACTTCCCCTCTGGGGTCCCCATCTTCAAAGTTAACTCTCAACAAGGTGGGTCTTGTTGTTAGGGGTTTCCGATAAATGGGTGCTCACCATTGTTGGCAGAGGATACAGATGGCAGTGGAAGGAACATGCATTTCCTTTCAAGGGGGCTTCGCTTCACCGCCCCATACCAGACTTCATTATTTCCTCTATCCTTTAGTACATGTTGAACTCAAGGGTCCAAGAGCCAGTTGCTCCTTCAGAGAGAATGAAATGTTTCTACTCCGGAATTGTCTTGGTTCACAACATAAGCTGTTATGGAGACCAGTGTTGGACCTATTCTTTCTGAATCCCTTTGTGAAGGTCCCAAAGTTCAGGATGTTCACCTTGCAGACAGTGGTTCCCCTTCTGCCAGACCATTTCTTCACAGTGACCCCTGACCTGAATGATTCATACCATCATATCCCCATTTCTCCTCACATCAGACGATATCTAAGATTTGTTGAGTCTGGTTTGCCCTGTTCTCTCCCTTTGGGCTAGCCATTGCACCTTGAGTTTTTACCAAAGGCCTTGCTCCAGTAGTGGCTCACTGCTGGTCTCTTGGCATTCACATATTTGCTTACCTGGATGACTTTTTGATCTGTATAGAATCTGAATCCAGGTGTTTGGAATCATTAGAGAAGGTTTTGACCTTACTCTCCCAGCTAGGGTTTAAGTTGAACCTTCAGATGTCATGCCTGATACTCTTGCAAAGACTCATCTTCCTGGGGTGCTTAATCAACACCAACAAAAAAAAATGGCCTTTCGTCCTAAAGAGAATGTCCTGTCCTACCAGATGATGTTTCAGGAATTCTCTGGGAGGAATGTCACCTCAGCAGGAGAATTCCTAAAAAGTATAGGACTGAAGGCATCTATGTTTCGCATGGTACCACTGGCCTATCTCCACATAAGGAAAATTCAACAGTATATATGAAATTGTTGGACCCAGTACTACAACCCCTAGAATCCTAGTTGCCAGTGCTACCATTCATCAGATGAAAGTTAGAGTGGTGGAGAGAACAGTCAAGTATAAAATCCAGGACCTTCTTTCTTCCTACCTCTTCAGGTGCAATCTGTCCAGACTGGTTCTAAGTAGAACCTAAATGGAAACAGATGGTCCCTTGAGGTCAGCATCTGTCTAGTTTTGAAATATTTGTGTGAGCTACTTCAGGATAGCTTATCATATGCATCCATTAAATGTGGATTAGTGGCCATCTCTGCTTGTCTACCGATAGATCCCCCTCTTTCTTCTTCTCTTTTGGTGAAACAGTTCATGAAAGGAGTGTTGCATATAGGACCCCTTTGTGGGAAAATTCATCCATATGGGAGCTTAACTATGTTCTGAAAAAAAAATGACCATACCACCTTTTGAACTGGCTGCTCAGGCTGACCTAAAGCTCTTAAAGTGGAAAACTGTTTTGCTTATTGCTATGACAACTACAAAGTAACTCTCTGAACTGCAAGCTGTCAAGATGAGATCTTAACTTATTTTCCACAAGGATTGGGTTGTGTTACACCCCAACCCTACTTTCTTGCCAAAACTGGTCTCAGAATTCACTCTCAATCAGTGTATCAACCTTCCTGTGTTCTTCCCAGAACCTAAGAATAAGGGAGACAGGATACTTTGTGCTTTGAATGTGCACCAGCAGCTTAGGTATTGCCTTGACAAAACAAAGCCCTTCAAGACTGAAAGTCTTTTTATTTCCAATACTGGGGCAAAGAAGGGCCAGCCTGTCTATAAGTAAACCATTACTCATTGGCTGTCCTTTGGTATTGTTTTTGTTACACCCACCATGGCAAGGCAAATCCAGGCAAGCCAAAAGAGCATTCCACCAGGGCTTTTTCCTCTTCAGTGGTGTATTGGAAAAGAGTGGACTCGAAGTATTCTAAAGGCAACAGTTTGGTCCTCTGTCCATACCTTTATGAAGTACTAAAAGCTGGATACCATTTCTAAATCCAGAGTAGGCTTCACTAGAACCATCCTACAGGGGCTCTCAGGCCCTTATCCTTCTTCCATCCTGGTTGGGTAAGCTTTGGGAATGTACCCAAATGCCAGTAAGCCAGTGTGTATTTTGAACAAAGAACAGTTGAATAAGTTCTACTTAACTGTAACAGTACATGTTCATAGAACACTCTGTCTTACTGGCAGAACCCACTCACCATTTCCCCCTTTTTAGATGTACATAGTTTGATGTTTGGGTTGCTGTTGAGCACTGCTCCATGGCCTGTAGTGTGTGTGTGTGTGTGTGTGTGTGTGTGTGTGTGTGTGTGTGTGTGTGTGTGTGTGTGTGTGTGTGTGTGTGTGTGTGTGCGTGTGTGCGTGTGTGTGTGTGTGTGTGTGTGTTTTGGTATGGATCAGTAGGTTTGTGTTTCCTTCTCTTCCTGCTGGACCCTAGAAAACTGAAACGGTACTGCATGTGGATTTGTAAGGCAGTCCCTGTACTGCCAGGTGAGTGGTCCAGCACACCCACACAGAGGCAGTAGGAGGGAGTCTTGAGCTTAACTAGACTGCCAGAGGAGGATAGCAGGGCACTACTTACTTGAATGCCAGTAAGGAAGTGTGTTCTAAGAACTCCGACTGTTACAGGTAAGTAGGACTTATGCAGCTGTACTTTTTACTCTACATTGTACAGTTCACAGGACCTTAAGCCAAAGCCCAATAAAGTGACCAACCACTGTTAGCTTAGCAAAGAGTATGGGCCAGAGGAAAATTATGTCACAAGAAGAAGTATCAGATCATTGACAGGTGGGCCAAGAAACATGCACAGAAGCAATTAATGATTTCCCTGCCCAAAAAGTACTGCAATGCAGTCAAAAACAGGAAGTTATTAAAGTGTAGCTAAATTTTTTGTTATAATTAGTTCCAGTACTGAGACACCATGAAGTAGAAAGATTACAGTTCCTGTTCAGCCATATCTAAAAATAGGGAAAATGGATTATTTGAAGTTAACTGCTGCAACTGAAATGCATAAGCTAAAGCACCAATGTCCAAAATAAATTGCATGCACAGAAGTAAGAGATCTCTGTTGGACTCATTTCAGAACTTTTATTATCAATCATTTGCTAACAGACTGCTTAGAAAGCATTATTGTGAGATGAGTGGTAGCAATAAATAGTAACATTCTCTAAACTCACTTTACATATGCGAATACTCTTCAGATTAATCAAATAAAAAATTATGAAAAATTAGCTAACATATATGCATTGTGTGTTAACTGTTAGAACCTGTTAACCTAAATGCAGCCAGCCAGAACATGGCTTGTAAGCATCTAGTCCAATATTAGTGATAAGACAATACAACACAATACTGCTGCAGAAACAAAAGTTGTGTAAATGTCTTACGGAAATCTGGAAAAGGAATGTAAGCAAACAAATGGAAATATCCTTAAAAGACATTACCATATGCCAGCAATCATCCTGCTCTACAAGAAATGGCCACAAATGTTTGCTAAACTATGTACAATCATTAGATACATTTCAGCAAACATACGAGGTTATCCATATCTATGGGTATCATTTAGGTGATCACCACGTGCAGTCATCTCACCGCCAGCTTGTTTTCTGTTCTATGCCTTACTGTATCCCCTTGTGAACTTATTTCAAAATGCTACCTACTTCTGTGACTTGTCATACACAACCTTCCAGTGCTTCATGTTATACCATTGTACTGTCTCATAAGGATTCCAAATCATCAAATTCAAGAAATATACTAGCAAACCTATGATCAAGCAAGGTAACAATCAAATAACGGCATAACATAAATAAGTACATGAATACATACATACAAAAATGAATAAATAAACCACTAAGCAAAAAGTATGTTATTTTAGTTCTTGATATTATGTTGTATACATGAAGAACTCATAACGGCAGATACCCACTACTAATAGAAACATGTAGGTATGCTACTAATTTCTCAAGGTATATTAAAGATCTATAATGATCAATAAGTACCCTAGGCTACAATTCCTGCATTTCTAGAAAAATTAAAATACTCTGAGAGAAGTGCGCCTAAAAGTTATGGGAAGACAAATTAGATGGAAATAGTCTGTGGAATTAATGGATTACCCTTTTAAAAGTGACACTTTTTATCAATTTTCATTGCAAAAGAAAGAATATCAAACACATTTTACAGTGCAAACAACGACACAGAATCTAAGTATAAGTGCTTGCTGAGCCATACCTCTCAACCTGTTAGAGCAAGAAATCTGGACAAAGCCATACGTAAAAGTGGGACAAAGGCCCAAAAATAGGGACAATTTTTAAATATTGCTCTTACAAACTTAAGAAATTTGATAGAATAACAGGTTTTATATTAGCATGAATTTTCTGAAAGGTATGAAGTCTGAAACTCAAATGTCTGTCTTTATTTTCTGACTTCAGTGTTTAATGATTTGCCACTAATTTGTCAGAAAAAAAACACAATTTTGAGAAAAATGGACCAAGAATGTGGGACAAAAATCTGGACATTCTGTGAAAAACTGCACAGTTGAGAGGTACGTGCTGATCTTATGTCTATACTTTCAAATGATGTATTTCAGCATTACTGCATCTACCTGTCCTGACCTGTTTGATACTTTGATGATCAAATTATAGAATATACGTATGTTTTATAATTATAGTATTTTTCAGCAGTGGATGAAAATGGGTATTGTTGGTCGAGCCCACCTACCTGAGCACCAAAATAAATAAATAAGTCCAAGTAAAAAAAATGTAAAAATATAGAGTGGGTAGTGAAATTCAAAAAAATATGATTGCCTCAGGAAATGCAATAGCCATATCCTTGAAAAGGTGTAAAAGTAAAGATGACACTTTTTAAATCCCTGCTGCAAAACAGATCTCTCTCCCAAAGGATCTCTACTCTGGAATAAGCTCCAACTCCATATCAAACAAATCAAATCAATTGCTCACTTTAAATCTAATTTAGAGGAGTATATAGGGAAACAGATTTCCCCTGGTTAGGCCCCTCAGTCCCTTTTGGGTAGGGTTAATAAGTTAACTGCATTGGCTAGGCTTTTAATGATTTTTGCAATCAGTTGCTGTGTGTGAACCTATAAACTTATGGGCCTATTTATTCCTCCATTCTCTACTGACTGGCTTTATCCAACTCAGGATTGTGGGGAAGGTAGAACCTATCCTGACACTCAATGGACGGCAAGGCCAGAAGAAAGTAATCCTGTATGTACCTGAGAGCATGTACTTGCAATTGCATGTGTTAACAGGATAATCTGACTGGGCAAACAGATACTCCTTTTTAGTGGAGAAATGGGGAGAAAAGTTCCACAGTAGTTACAAATTAGACAGACAACATCCAGGTGTTTAAAACAATACATTATAGATAGGTTAGTACTAGGCTAACTGCCCTTGCGAGCCATTTTAAGCCTAGTCAATTATCCCCTGTGAGATCCAAACATTGTACCTTGTGTTTGTAAGGCAAACACCTTAACCATTAGGCCACCCTCCCAACAACATATGAATGTACAAAGTAAAGCTGATATAGTAGCTAAAAAGTATTTACAAGATTGACATTTAGATATACAATATGCATTATTTTCCAACACATATTAAGAGTTGTGGCAGTTCAAGCTCACATGGAGAGTTAAGTAGAAGCTGATGGGGGCAGGGTAGAGTAGAGAAAAGAACATGAATAAGTTTGACTTAAAAATGTTTGAGTTGTAGCAAGTTATAGGCAGAGTTAAGTTGAGGAGCATGAGCATAGCCATATATCAGATAAGTATTGCTATGGCTGATTTATGAATGATTAAACATTTTCAGTTTGTCTAAAAGCTCAGAGCATAGAGTTCCAAATGTTTGCGGTACAGGAGGAGTACAGTGCATCTCCAGCAGAGTTTTTGGACTTGCTTACAGTTCAATAACAGCCTGTTGATAGACCATAGTGGTCTGAGCATGTTGCTAAGGCTTGGACACTTTTCAGGAAGATACAGGAGTTTGTCTGTAGTCACTACTTGTGAGTGAGTTAGGGAGTGTCACAGCTCAAACCACAGAAGTTACTTTACAGGTATACAGTGGTGAGTTCAGTAGCTATGGTTTGTGGCCAGTTTGGCTATTTTGTTGTAACAGTGGTCTAGTGAAGAGAGTGACATGGAATGTAATTTGATGAGTATAGGGGAGACGTAAAGAAGGATAGGGGAGACATAAAGAAGGAAAGAAGATGCTATGGTGTTCTGCCTTTGTCTGTTAAGTATAGTTTGAGCTTGTAGAGGGTCACAAGTTTCTGGTGAGTCTGATTTATTGCCTGCTTTATGTGGTGGTTGAATTTCAGACTAGCATCAATGATGACTTATAAGTTCATAGGTCCATAGATTAGTACTAGGTTAACTGCCCTTGTAGGCCATTTCAATCCTAGCCAATTACTCCATGTCAGAATCAAACCCTGCACCTTGTGTCTGTAAGGTAAACACCTTAACCATTATGCCAACCTCCCTCTCCAAAATTTGCATTTCCTTTCTCCCATGGTTTCATAAGCTCATAGCTGATTACTAGGTTAGCTTTTATTAATAGGCCTTTCTAACCCTATGGAATTTATTTCCCAAAGGTGAGAATCAAACAGTGTGCCTTGTTTCTGTGACTCAAACAACTTAACCATTATACCAAGCCCCAATCTTTAGCAGTTTGGTGTCGGTTACTACTTCTATTGAAATATTATTAGATGAGGTGATTGTAAATTGCTGTTTGTGAGAATCTATTTGCTTTGGGGTGAATAGGATCGTTTTTTTTTTTTTTTTTTGGGGGGGAGCTAATAGTAATTGTGAATCTATTAGCTCTCAGTGGAGGCAAGGGATTCCTGTGTTAGATATTGCAGTTTTTTTAGATTATTTGCAGAACAGATTAGTGTAAAGTTATCTGCATACTGTATGATGGATGCATGTTTAGTTGCAGTGTGCAGATCATTGGTGAAGATACTGACCAGCAGAGGACCTAATATTTTGCCTTGGGACTCCAGCCGTTACAGGGTGATAGGTGGAGATGTCGTTTTCCCATTTGACTGCCTGTATCCTGTTTGAGAGGTAGCTATGAAACCAGGATAATGATGATGAGACTCGGCCTAATGAAGATTGTTTAAGTAACAGTTTTTGACAGGATGCAGTGACAAATGCCTTGGATAGATGTAAGAATATTGCTTTATTCCTTTTCTGGTTGACTTTAATTTAAAAGTTTAGAAGTGCAGTTGTAGTTATGTGGTATGGGTGGAAGCCATGCTTGTTTGGGGTGAGAAGGTTGTTGTCTGTAATGAAGTTGAGGACTTGACTATGAAAACACTTTTCAAGTATCTTTCACAGAGGGGATAAGATAGCTATAAGTCTGTAGTTAGAAATGTCATTGGATTTGCTGCCTTTGTATGGGGTAAAATATATGAAGTTTTTCAAAGTGTGGATCATAGGAAGTTACTAGGCTATTGGCCCTGACACACCTATAAGCCTAGCCAAGAGTTTAGCCCATGTTTAGACAAGGCAGCACCCAGAGCCCTGTCCAGCAGAGACACAGGTGGAATCCCAGGGGTGTATTTGCAGTTTCCCATCCAGTTATCCAGGCTGCGCTTAAAAAGGAATAATGAGGTACTCTGCATGATGTGGAGAGGGAGTCTATTCTACAGATGGGAAGAGTCTCTGGGACACAAATCTGTCCCGCCACCAAGTCCTATTGGTGTCACTGACCAGGATGAGGTTGAGCATATGGGTTACTTGAGTGGAGCTTGACTTGTGGATATGCAGCAGTCCCATCAAGGCAGTGTCTGAGATTGCTTTATATGCCAGACAGAGGTCACCTCTGAGGAGTCTGTATGAAACTGAGTAGAGGGACATGGTTTTTAGCTTACCTGTGTAGGGTTGATGTTTGAGGTCCTGGATTCTCCTGGTGAGGAACCTCTGTGGTCTCTCCAGCTACTGCATGTGCTTTGTGAGGTACATGCCAAAAGGGGCACTGTAGTCAATAATTGGCCTTATAAGGGATGAATACAGGGATGTTATGACTTCCTTGTCCCTGGATGAGATACCTTACTTATAAGGTGGGTCATGTAGAAAGCTTTCCTTACTACGGAAGTAATGTGGTGGTCAAAAGTCAGGTTGCTATTAACCTGGGTGCCCAAATTCCTCACGACTGATTGCGTGCTTAGGACGCATTGTTATTAATGTGATAATATGTGGGGACATCAGTCTCCCCAAAGGGGATGAAAATGCATTTTTGGCATTCAGATTGAGGCAATGTTTCTGGTACCAGTCATTTGTTTGGGTGAGACCCTCTTGGTGGATGTCCACGTCACTTGGGGAATTGATGACTGCATCCAACTTGCAGTTATCTGCAAACTTGGTGAGCCATAGCCCACTGGCTTTGGCCTGCACCTAAGAGAAGTATATCCTGAATAACAGAGGCCCCAAGACCGATCCCTGGGGTACGCAGCTCATTACAGGTCTACTGCTTGAGTTGGCTTCCCCTATGTTGATTAGGTGGGTTCTATCAGTGAGCCAGTTTGCTACCCATCAGGTAACATATGGATTGATGCCTAGTTGAGAGAGTTTATCTATTATGCCCAAGTGGGGAATAGTGTCAAAGACTTTGGCCGGGTCAAGGTAGGTGGTGTGCACTGTCTTCCCCTCATCCATGGCTTTGGTGACTGTGTCAAAGAAATCAACCAGATTTAATAGACATGACCTCCTCTTGACAAAGCCAAACTGTGTGGGGATGAGTGTTTGGAGGTTGCCAATGTCCCTGTTAATGAGGTCCTTGATAATCCATTCCATGGCCTTGCAAATCAGGCTAGTTAGGCTGATGGGTCTATAATTTCCCATATCAGTGGATGCTCCACCTTTGTGCAAAGGGATGACAGTGGCTGTCTGCCACTTGGCTGGATCAAAGCCGGTACTCAGACTTTGGTTGAATAGGGTGCGTAATGCTGTTGCAAGTTCATGCCTGAGTTAATGTAGGATGCAGCCTGGGATGTTATCGGGTCCCATGGAAGCTGTATTTTTTGTCTTTGAGAGGGCAGTGATGACCTGTTCCCTGGAGATAAAGGGAGGGGGGGGGCAGGTACTGGGGATGTCCTGATTTACCTGAATGGGGGACAGAGGGGTGAAGTCTTTGCTGAATCTGTCAGCCAGTAGGTTGGCTATATCTACAGCATTTGTGTATGTGGTGTCCTTGACCACCAGTTCTGAACAGATCTGGGTGCTTCCTTTGAGATTGCGGACATATGTGAAAAAGGCTGTATGATTGTCTCTAGTAGATGTGGCCAATTTGGACTCAAAGTTGGTTTTAGAGGATTTCACTAATGCTCTTATTTGCTTGTTCAGGCTAAGGAAAGATTGCTTCCGATTGGCCACCTGCTCCTTCTTGGTCCTGGACAGCAATTTTTTCCTTTTGTTTTATAGTTTATTTATTGCAGACATCCACCAGACAGGTTTAGTCATCCTTGCAGAGTATGATTTTGTCCTGTCAGGTATTCCTGATTCCATGTGTGATGCTCCTGCACTGGCCCAGTAATCAGGGAGCTTCAATCTTCACTACTAACACCAGTGAGGGATGTGCACATTGGGAAGATGACAAGTACACACACAGTAAAGTACAATTTCCCATTAGAGCACACAGAGATCACAGTCAATCTGAAGCTGGTTTCTCCCTCTCTCTCCAGATCCCCAATAAGATTCCCCACTGATGCAGCTATAGGGTTAAGATCTCAGCCAAGTGGTCAAGCCAAAACCTCCAGCACCCTCTCCGTCCAACCAGTGCTTCATGTCCCTGCCAAGTAGCAGACACACACACACACACACACACACACACACACACACACACACACACACACACACACACACACACACACACACACACACACACACACACACACACACACACATGCACACTTTCTGATTTGATATATATACACGCAAACACCTGGGGAAGGCTGGCACAGGTTCACTAGCTATGTCCCGTTCTGCCCAGTCTATAAGGTAGTAATCACTGCCACCAACCAGCACTTATCAGCTACTATAAGGCCCTTCCCAAAAGGTGACCAACTCTACTGTACATTGTTACTATTATTCAAATGGTAAGTGTGACCACACTTTTAAGGCTATTCAAGAGTGGCCTGTACACTATCACCAAATACATATGCAAGTGCTCTAAGAGTTTAAATATCTCTAAACAAATCAGCCACAATTAAAAGTTTTAAATATATTTAATCTTCTTCTTCTTTAGGCTTTTCCCAGTTAGGGGTTGCCCCAGTGGATCACCTGTCCGCTCATGATTGTCAGTGGAGTTTTACGGTGTTGAGTTGCCAGTTCGGCACCCAACCTTCACAGAAGGCACTTTTAAATAACTCAACACTGTGACAACAGAGTTCAGAATCACAGGAAATATTTTAAAACAACATGCAGTACAGTCTCACATAAACACAGAAAACATCTAGACTAATCTTACTGTATTCCTATCTATCTCCAAGAGAGATACTATTATCGTAGTCTTACTTACAGAGCAAGCCACATACAGATGAGAAGTGCTGAAGCTGGATGTGTTCAGATCCAAGACAAGATACAAAATGCCTAGACTCACACTCTGAGATAGTTCTTAAATTACTATTAAACATTTCTGCTGGGTTATTTCATATTACATCATTTTTTGATACCTCTGCCTTCAGTTTCCAGGCTAACAGAAAGTTAGCACCTCTGTGTCAAAAATACTTATCTCTTTGAAGTTTGTCTGGAACAGGAAGTCATAAAGCAGTTATACACTTTTACCTTTGAAACCTGTAATAATTTCTGTTTCCAGACAATAACAAGAATTTCTAGCTGCAAACATTCTGTCTTCGAACTGAGATTAACACCATCATAAACAATTCACTTATTTTCTTAGAGTTTGCAAGTTAACTCTGTTCTTTTCCAGTAGGGTACACTGTGGTTACATTCTTGAAGCGCAGCAGATAACATACAGTTTCCTACATTTGCAGGACAAGCATACAAATTGTAGTAGTATTCACAAATGACACAAATTATTTACAAAATTCTAGCTAGCTGGGCTAACAGCCTTCACAATTCTGCCTCACCTGAAAACTCAAGCTAGTTTTTCAAGTGACCCTTGAGAAACGTTACTTGAGAGGGTTGAGCCAATCTGGGAATACATTACCTCATGCCGTGTCTTGAGTGCCCATCTGCATTGGGATTGCTAACCCCACTGCTGTGCTGCACTTTCATATCATATGCTTAAACCCTAGGCTCCACCTTAGCAACTTGGCATCTTGCTGGCTCGCTCAATGTAGCCAAGTTAAAGGTTTGTGGTCTATAACTACAGTGAATTTTCTTCCATACAGATAAGGCTGAAGTTTCTGCAGTGCCCACACTATGGCTAGACATTCATTTTCTACAGCTGCATAGCATTCCTTCCTGGGTTGGAGCCTACAACTGAGATAAACCACTGTGTGCTCTTCTCCCTCTGAAAAAATCTGGCTAAGTACAGCCCCCACCCCATGGTTTAAAGCATCCATCTGCACAACAAATTCTTTGCTGTAATCTGGACTGGCTAACACAGGGGGGTCCTCCCAAAGCTTCTTTAAGCTTCTGCAATGCCTGCTGACATGCTGGGGTGAACACTACCTTATCTGGCCTGTTTTTTTTCTTGTCAGGTCTGTGAGGGGAGCAGAAATGTCACTATAATTGAGGACAAACTTTCTGTAGTATCCTGGTGTCCCTAAAAATGTGCTCACCTGCTTTTTAGTAATAGATGCACGGCCATGCCTAAATAGCTTCCACTTTGGCTGGTTCTGGCCTGATCTTACTACTCCCACTCTATGCCCTAAGTAAAGACCTCTGCCATACCCACCTGACATTTGCTGGGCTTAATGGTCAACACTGCCCTCTGTAGTCTGCCCAGCACTTCCTTGGCATGCTGAAGGTAGTCTTGCCAGGAATGGCTGTGGATGGCAATATCATCTAGGTAAGCAAGGGCAAAATCTCCTGCTCCTGCTAGGATATGATGCACCAGCCTCTGGAAAGTCACTAGGGTATTTTTCATCCCAAAGAGCATCTGTGTGAACTCATACAAGCCAAAAGGAGCCACAAAGGTTGACCTCTCTCTAGCACTGGGAGTCAAGGGCACCTGCCAGTATCCCTTGGTAAGATCAATGGTGGTAAGATACTTAGCCTCACCCAGCTGCTCTAGGGCTTCATCTGTCCTAGGCATGGGGTAAGCATCTGACTCTGTGTGACTATTTAATTTCCTGTAGTCGACACAGAACTTGGTGCTGCCATCCATCTTTGGTACCAGTACCACTGGGGAGGCCCATGGACTGCTAGACTCCTGAATTATCCCTAGGTCCAACATTTCCTGTATCTCCTCCCTCAGAGTCTGTTTGACTCTCTCAGTTACTCTATAAGGGGCCTGCTTAATAGGCTTTTGTGGTCCTGTGTCCACATTGTGCTGCACTAGGTGGGTGCACCCTGGTTTCCCAGTGAACATGTCCCCAAACTCCTGTAACACTGCTCGAATTTCTCGAACCTGGGTAGGGGGTAACTGCTACTGGACTTTTTTACCCTTCCACTGAGGTGTCAGTCTGAGCCTCACTGAGGAGATCAGTCACCAGATCCCCCTCAGACTCCTCTTGCAATCCACTGCAAATAGCACAAGGGACTCCCGATCATGGTAAAGTTTCATCATGTTAATATGGTACAATTTGTGCCCCTGCCTCCTACCTAGCAGTTCTACTATGTAGTTAACATCACTAACCTTCCTTACCACCTTGTAGGGTCCCTCCCAAGCTGCCTTCAGCTTGTTGGGTCTGACAGGAATGAGAACCATTGCCTGTTGCCCTACGTCATACTCTCTAGCTCAAGCATTCCTGTCATACCAGACCTTTATCTACTGTTGGGCTTCTGCCGGGTTCTCCTGGGCCAAGTCCATGAGTTCCCTGAGCCTGGTCATAGGTTCATAGGTTGGTACTAGGCTATCAGCCCTAGGGCCTATACAAGCCTAGCCATAACAATTCTCTGGCTATGTTTTCCCACACTATTTACTTCCCTGGACCGCTGTCTAGCAGGGCGACTGACGTGATCCCCAGGGTGAATTTCCTTTCTCCCATCAAATCGTCAAGGTTCCTTTTGAAGAGGACCAAAGAGGCACTCTGCTTGACATGTATGGGCAATCTATTCCAGAGTCTGGGGAGTCTCTGGGTCAGGAACCTATCCCTCCAGCATGTTTTGTTTATTGTGATGACAAGGTTTAGATCCCTGGAGTGTGTGGCTCTGAGGGATTGGGATTTCTTTAAGGGTAGCATGTCCAACAGCTCTGAGTTTGACATGGCCTTGTGTGTTAAGTAGAGATCGCCTCTGAGTGGACGATATGTGATAGAGTATAGCTGGAGTTTTTTAAAGCAGTCAGCATAGGGCATCTGCTTTAGGCCTGTGATTTTTTTAGTGAGGTATTTCTGCGGCCTTTCCAGTTGTTGCAGATGTCCTGAGAGGTACATACCAAATGGGGCATTGTATTCTATAATGGGTCTAATGAGGGATGAGTACAGTGGGACAATGACCTCCTTTTTTCTGGATGAAAAGCACTTAGTGATGAGGTGTGCCACATAGAAGGATTTCCTGACTGTTGTGGTGATGTGGTTATCGAAGGTGAGACCACTGTCCACCTGTGTCCCTAAGTTTCTTATCACACTTTCAGTGTTTAGTGTACTGCCACCTATATGGTAATTCACAGATACATGTTTTTTCCCAAAGGGGATAACTATACATTTCTTGGCATTGAGCTTGAGCCCATGGCTCTGGCACCAAGCATCTGTTTCTGTAAGGCCCATTTGTAGAGTATCCACATCATTTGGGGATTCAATAATGGCTCCCAGCTTGCAGTCATCTGCGAACTTTGTTATCCAGAGTCCCTTAGTGTTGGCCTGTACTTCAGAGAAGTAGATGCCAAACAAGAGCGGTCCCAGGACTGAACCCTGAGGTACTCCACTTGTCACTTGTCTGGATATGGATTTGGAGTCGGCTACTTTTACAGTGTGGGTTCTATCAGTAAGCCAGTTAGCAACCCATTGGGTGACGTAGGGATTAATGCCCAGCTTAGTAAGTTTATCTATGATTCTAGAGTGGGGGATGGTGTCAAAGGCCTTGGCAAGGTCTAGATAGGCTGTGTGAACCACCTTACCCTTGTCCATGGCTCTGGAGACTGATTCGAAGAAGTCAATCAGGTGCGGGAGACAAGATCAGCCCTTCACGAACCCAAACTGGGTGGGGTCCAGTGTTTGAAGGTTGCCAATGCCTTTGTTTATAAGTTCCATGATAATATGCTCCATGGCCTTGCAGATAAGGCTTGTCAGACTGATGGGATGGTAGTTTCCGGGATCCAAGGTGGATCTCCCATTGTGGAGTGGGATAACTGTAGCTCTGCGCCACTCAATGGGCACAAAACCTGAGGTGAGGCTATGATTAAACATGACACTTAGGTGAGGTGCCAGTTCATATTGTAGTTCATGTAGTACACAGCCCAGGATGTCATCTGGTCCCATGGATGCTATATTCTTAGCTTTGGAGAGTGCGTTTATTACCTGTGTGGCTGTTATTACCGGAATTTGGCAATCTTCCAGTATTGAGATGGGCCATTTAGGGGGTGAGAGGGGGGTGAAGTTGGCATTGAATCGATCTGCCAGGATATTGGCAATATCCTTGGGATCAGTATAGTTAATGCCATTCTGATTTAGCTCAGAGCAGATCTGAGCATTGCCATTTAGATTCTTGACATAGTTATAGAATGCCTTGTGGTTGTCTTTGGAATCTTTGGCAATTTTATTTTCGTAACTAGCTTTGGAGGATTTTATGAGGGATCTCAGTTTCTTGCTGAGGCTGGTAAGGAAGTTTTTTGCATCCTGGGATTTTCTTCTTTTCTGCAACAGTTTCTTCCTTTTGTTGTAAAGTTTGTTTATGGCAGGGGACCACCAGATTGGCTTTCTTTTTTTGGATGAGAGCATTGTGGTTCTATTTGGGATGGCACGATTCATGCATGAGTGGATGTGCTCGTACAGTGCCTTAGTGTACGATTCAGCAGTTGAACTTTCAGTTCCCGTCTGCATGGGTGTCATGAAGTTTGTCACTTCTGACTTGAGTAGCATGAAGTTGGCTTTGGAGAAGTTTTTTATGGAGGTTTCCTTACTAGGGGGTGGGGGTGGGATGTGGATGTTAAGGGTGATTAGCTTATGGTCAGACCTGACTAACAAGGGGGCAACCATAGGGGTGAAGCATCGATTTCCCATGTTGGTAATGACCAGGTCTAGGATATTGGAGCCCCTGGTGGGACTATGGATTAGTTGATCTAAGGCGTTGGAATTTATGAATTCCAAGAACCGTTGGGCAAAGGTGTTGGTACATGAGTAGTTTTCCCAGTTAATGGCAGGGTAGTTAAAATCACTCAGTATTAGGGTGTTTGGTTCTATCTTAATATTTTCTAGTATGTTTAGAAAGGTGTAGTGTGAATCTTGGGGTATGTTGGGGGATCTGTAGCTACAATTTGGATTGCAGTCTTACCTAGTGTTAGTTGTACCTGGAGAATTTCAGACGCATTGTGTTGGGCAACTAGCCTGGTGGTGTGAATATCCTTGGTGAATATTGACACTCCTCCACCTTTAGTGTTTCGGTCCTGCTTTGGTGGCCGAAAAGTGTGGTAAGAGTTGTAGCCTGGTATTGCAGGGGTGCTCTCTGGAGCCTTGAACCAGGTCTTAGTTACTGCACAGATATCAATGTTCTCCATTTTTAGGAGTGCCTCGAGAGAGTGCATTTTGAGATTTAGACTTCTAGCATTGAGTAGCATTACCTTCAGATTTTGCATGCTTGTACCTGTTATGGTGGTGGTTTTGTCCTTTGAACTTTGCCTAAAAAAGTCACTATAGGGGTGGCAAAAGCCTTAGCCAGTAACCTGAATCCCAAGGGCAACAGGTGCAGACCATCTCTGGCAAAGCATCGTGGTCTGTCAATCATGTCGTCCCAGGCAGACAGATACTGGATCCCATTTGAATGACACCAGAAGCTTAGCCAATTGTTGAAGTCAATCATTTTGTCCTTATATTGTGGTATCATTCTGGGCGAAGGCAGGATGCTACTCAGGGCTAGGGTCATACCTGCCTGGGCCTCATGATCTGAGAGCTCTTCAATGTCTCTTTTCATGTAGTCCAGGGAGGTACGTCTCAAGTCATTCACTCCAACATGGACAATGACAGAGTCATATCTGTACTTGTTGTGGAGTGACTTGAGTGCATGCATTATGTGGCAGATCCTGGCACCCGACAGGCAGCTGACTGTAATTTCCTCCTTGTTCAACCTGGTGAGAGGGACATCAGTGTGCCGGACTACAGAGTCACCTATGACTAAAGTGTTAGGTACATTGTCTTGCCTTAGGGGCTGTTGCTGGGTGGCACACTGGTGTTGTGAACTATGTGACACTTTGGTTGTGATTGGTGTTTGTTTGCATTTCAGCTTCAGAGGTCCTTGTTGCTTGGGCAGGTTACAGTTAAGGGCCTCTGCATATGTGGATTTAGTGTTGCTATATGTGGGTGTTGGTGGTGTGGGTTTAGAAGGGCTATGTGTTGCTTGAGGTGTAGTGTGGGTGTTAACCTTCTCCTCTTGACTGTCTAGCACAATCTTGGGTGGAGAGAGCTTTGCTTCCATTTTGGCTATGTAGGTGCATCTCTCACAGGTTGTAGTGTTTGGTGGTAGGAGAAGAGGGTTGTCTGTGTACATGAGGCAATTGCTGCATTACCCCAGTATGCCCAGATTCACCAGGTGGACAGGAGAAATCACCGGAAGCTGACCCTTGGACATGCCTGGTTTGGTGCTTTTTTTTTTTTGTAAAGTGCAGGAGCTGTTTTCCCTTACCTTAGCAAAGTACTTTACAATTATAGGCTGTTTAGTGCCTACTATTAATTTCTCCTTATTAACAAGGAGAGTTGAGTGCTTGTATCAGTTTAAGGCTTCCTAGTGCTTTCCTGCAGGTATTAGAGAAAGTGCTAGTCAAAGGGATGCTTAAAGGTAAGATGAAAGAAAAATGCACACTGCAGTGTGCACTAGAGAAGTTAGACGTGAAAGTAGGTAACTTAAGTTTTACCTGTTTAAAAAGTTAAGGTTTAGTGGAGAGTTACTATTTTTAAAACAGCAAGATGGGTTGAAAGGGGTGGTCACTTTTGTATTCTGGTACTATGGAATACAGTAGGATGGCCAATAAATTTAAATTTTTGTTTTAATTATTTTAGTCTTGGATGCAGGAGTGTTTATCTCTCTTTTGGTGCTTTGTGTTTTGATTTCTTATGTATTTTAAAGGCTTAAAATCCAGCACCTCTAGGAAAATTAAATTTAATATGTATACTGTTCCAAGACTCCTTATAAGTGTTTACATGTATGAATCTGGTATTGTTTCTTTAATGTAGTATGGTTTTAAACTGATTGATGTTTGAAATTAATCACCTGATTAACTGAGGGTTGGAAGGGTGGCCTAATGGTTAAGGTGTTTGCCTTACAAACACAAGGTGCAGGGTTTGAGTCTCACAAGTAATAGTTGGCTAAGCTTAAAATGGCTCACAAGGGCAGTTAGCTTAGTACTAACCTATGAACCTATGAACCTAAATAGTTGAAGGGGAGGGGTTTTTGATTTAGTGATTACTCACACAAGCCAGTGAAAGTAAAGAGGAAATGAGATATATGGTCAGATTAACATAAGAGGCAGGCAACTTGAAAGACAGTGGTATTTAACAAGACAGCTGTGACACGGTGGGAGGGCAGGTTCTACCTGAATCAGAAGAGAGAGAGAGAGCTGTGGTCTCTTTTGAAGTTTTAATATGCTGTTAAAGCAGAATGCAAGTAAAACACAAGGTAAAGAAAACAAACTACAGTATTTAAAATATACAAAATACAAAAAATAAAAGCAAACTAGCCTTTCCTTCACAGCAAAGTGTAGCAGAGTCTGGATGAGCCTTTCTGGTCCTGCAGTTTAGGACATATGCCACAATGGACTTCTTGTGTGATTTACACTCACCCTCCCACTCATCTCGAATTAAATGTAGAAGTCCCCTCACCCTATGTCCATACAACAACTCAAAGGGTGAAAAACCTGTGGATCTCTGGGGAACCTCTCTGTAAGCAAACAACAGATAGGGCAACTATTTGTCCCAGTCCCTCTTAAACTGGTCTGCAAATGCCCGTAGCATTGTCTTGTGTACAGTTTAACTTCTCAACAAGACCATTAGTCTGGGGATGGTAGGGGTGGTCTTTAGGTGCTTCACCCCACAGTACTTCCACAGACAAGTCAGCAAATCTGATATGAAATTGGCACCTCTTGTCAGTCAGTATTTCTTTTGGGAAACCTACTCTGCTAACAATCTCTAACAAAACATTTGCCACCTTTTCTGCCTCAGTGGAGGACAAAGCCACTGCCTCAGGGTATCTGGTAGCATAATCTACTACCCATGAGGATATTTCATTTATTTTACATTTGTTGACCTGGATAGTCCGACTGGATATATGTCCATTTTCAGCGGAGGCCCGGGTATATACTTTTTCCCTGTGGAACTTGGGGTATTCAGAGGCCCCACAATATCCATAGCTACCCTCTGAAATGGCTCCTTAATCATAGGCAAAGGCATCAAAGGAGCTTTCACCTTGTCTCCTGCCTTGCTTACCTTTTGGCACTGCTCACAGATCCTGAAGTACCCTGTTACATCTCTGGAAATCCCAGGCCAATGAAAGTTCGGCATAATACGTCTCTTTGTACGTTTTATGCCCATATGAGCTGCAAAGAGAATATCATGGGCTATGGCTAGAAGTGTCAGATGATAGGCTCTAGGCACTACCAACTGCTGTATTCTCTCACCCTCTAGCCCTCCCTCAGAGGTCCACTCTCTATACAGTAACCCTTTGTCCCAGTATACAGATTCCCCCCTTCCCTTGAGAATCAGGTGCCTCACTAGCTACCTCTCTCGGGCCTTGTAATGTAGGGTCTGAGAGCTGAGCCTGTCTCAACTCTCTCTTTGTAAACCTTCCCAGCTTACCTTCCAGAGGAAGTCTGGCATCCTCTGACAGTGGTGCCTCACTGTCAGCCTGGGTACTACTACTCACCTCTGCCCTTGCAGTCACTTTGTCCAAGGGAACGTCAGTACCCACAAACAGCTGTGGCATACCTTCAGTCTCACTGCTACAGGGTAGCTCCCTCCCTGAAGTAAACACCTCACCAGTTCTGGCTACAAGTGTGCAGTCTGTCTGGGTCTCCCCCAGGCTACTAGACCCACATGGTTTTCTCCAAGCTTGACTGTGTGTAACTGCATGAACACATGGTACTGCATTATCAAAATCATTCCCTATCAGGACATCTGCAGGGTGGTAGTTTGGTACCCTTTTTGCCTCAAGACAACCTACTGTTGGCATTTTGTCATTCCCACTTACTGGCTTTCCCACCTTTTGCTCCCTACCTTGCCTCTGTGGACATCTTTATGCTATATGGTCCCACTGGTTGCATTTAAAACATTTAACCCTAGGTCCTGGATGTGTACCTGGACTAGTGGCTTCCCCTGGTACTGGCAGATTCTGTTGGGGCAGTCTGGGCTGCCCACCATGGGCTCCCTTAGACCCATGAGCAGCACTGGGTGTCCTATTCCTGTGCAGTGATGCCCTGCTTGCTAGGTATAGGTCTCCCTTCTTCCCCAACCCATCTACAGTAAGGCATTGTCTATCAGCTAACCAGATCCTCATGTCCTCAGGCAAAGTGCTAATGGCTTGGTCCCTCACCAAAAGGTCTGCCAGCCTTTCAAAAGTGGTGACCTGACACCCACTCACCCACCTATGAAAATAAGTGCTTAGTTCAGCAACATATTCACACACACTTTCATCTGCCTTGCGTCTATGCTCACAAAACTCTTTCCTATAAGCTTCAGGTGTTAACTTAAAAAATTCTAGCAAACAATTCTTTACAACATTATAATTTAAGCAGTCATTATCAGACAGTTTGGAAAGAACAGTTACAGCTTTACCATGGAGTAAGGGGGTCAGGAACCTTACCCAGAACCCTTGGTCAACATCATAATGTTTACATACCCTCTCAAACATATGAATGGAACTATCAAAATTATCCCCCTCTGTAAATTGTGGAAGAAATTTACTGACCTTTGCTGCTTCTGGGGTTTTGTTACTCCCTTCCCCATTACCTCCATGATTCTGGTGAAGAGTCAACATCTCCTTTTCATGTTGCCTCTGCCTTTCTTTCTCCTCAAGGACCAGGTGTCGCAGTCTCTCATTTTCTTCATCCTTCAGATGTTGGAGTTTCTCACTTTCCTCAATCTCTAGATGCCACAGTCTCTCTGCTGCTTCTATTTCCAAACCCTTGGCCTCCAACTCAAGTTCTTTAACTCCAGACAGATTTTTAAGTCCTCTGTGGAAAGGTTGAGATGTCCATTTTTTGAGTGTTGTACATCTCCACGGCCAGTCTGGTTGTCCTCCTGATTGCTATTCTCTGATGTAGCTGTGACTAAAGCTGCAATCATGTCTGCTTTAGTCATGTTGGAATGCACCAGTCCTTTAGCCTGGCATATCTCAGCCAACTGGCTCCTTGTCAACCTGCTATTCTCCTCTGTTGGCATGCTTGCCTGCTCTCCCTGACTAACTAAGCTAACAAAAGAAATAAAACAATTGTGATATGAACTCTGAATGTTCACTGTGTGGCTGATTTAGAGTACAAACACTTTCAGTGATCACTGTACACAAGCTACAGGAATTCAATATCCACACCACTACAAGCAAATTAATATGTGATGTGGCTATCTCACCACTATCAACCAATTAATATGTGATGTGGCTATCCCACCACTGCCAAACAATTAGTATGTTATGGGCCTGCAGTGGCCCAGTAATCAAGGAGCCTCAATCCTCACCACTAACACCAGTGAGGGACGTGCACATTGGGAGGATGACAAGTACACACACAGTAAAGTGCAATTTCCTTTAAGAGCACATAGAGATCACAGTCAGTCTGGCGCTAGTTTCTCCCTCTCTCTCCAGATCCCCAATAAGGCTCCCCACCGGCACAGCTATAGGGTTAAAATGTCAGCCAATTGGTCAAGCCAAAACCTCCAGCACCCTATCTGTCCAACCATTGCTTCATATCCCTGCCCAAGTAGCTCAGACACACACACACACACACACACACACACACACACACACACACACACACACACACACACACACACACACACACACACACACACACACACATACACTTTGAGATTTGATTTATATAAAAACACACAAACACTCCTGGCGAAAGCTGGCACAGATTCACTAGCTATGTCCCCTTCTTACCAGACCATAAGGTAGTAATCACTGCTACCAACCAGCTCTTATCAGCTACTATAAAGCCCTTCCCAAAGGGTGACCAGTTCTACTGTGCAATGTTACTATTATCCAAGTGGTAAGTGTAACCAAACTTTTAAGGCTATTCAAGTGTCCTATACACTATCACCAAATACATATGCAAGTACTCTAGATCTTAAATATCTCTAAACAAACCAGCCACAATTAAAAGGTTAAAATATATTTAATAATAAATAATAAAAGCACAAGACAATACTCAATAACTCAACACAGTGACAACAGAGTTCAGAATCACAAGGAATATTTTAAAACAACATGCAAGACAGTCCCACAGAAATACAGAAAACGTCTAGACTAGTAAGTAGCATCTTTCGGGTTTTCCCGGTTAGGGGTTGCCACAGCGGAACTCCGGTCCACTAATGATTGCCAGTGGATTTTCATGGTGCTGAGTTGCCAGCCCGACACCCAACCTTCAAAGAAGGCACACCCATTCAAGCTTGCACCTACCTGCATGTCTTTAACATCACTTGACCGCAGGCAGGATATGCAGATTCCACACAGAAGGTGCTCCAGCCAAGAATCGAACTGGAGAACCTCTTGCTGTGAGGTGACAATGCTAACCACTGCACCACTGCGGCCATACAGAAAACATCTAGACTAATCTTACTATATTCATATGTATCTCTAAGAGAGATACTATGATCTAAGTCTTACTTACACAACAAGACAAATACAAATGAGAAGTGCTGAAGATGGATGTGTTCAGATACAAGACAAGATACAAAATGCCCAGACTCACTCTCTGAGATAGTTCTTAAATGACTTTTAAACATTTCTGCTGAGTTATCTGAGATTACATCATTCTTTGACACCTCTGCCTTCAGTTTCCAGGCTAACAGAAACATAAATGTTAGCACCGCTGTGTCAAAAATACTTATCTCTTAGAAGTTTGCCTGGAACTGGAAGTCATAAAACAGTTAAACACTTTTACCTTTGAAACCTGTAATTATTTCTGTTTCCAGACAATAGAAAGAATTTCTAGCTGCAGACATTCTGTCTTCTGAGATAAACACCATCGTAAACGATTCACTTATTTTCTTAGAGTTTGCAAGTTAACTCTGTTCTTTTCCAGTAGGGTACACTGTGTCAGAACAAAACTTCAACCAGGACTAAACCACTGAAAACTACAAAAGAAGTACTGTTCCACTGGCATGGAGTACTTCCAAATAAACGTACTTAGCGTACACCTTTTATTTAAATGCTTTCGTCCTAAGACTTCTTCAGAACTCATTACAACTCACTGGTTTTACTAACAAACATTTATACCCTTCTTAGTTAACACAGTTATCTAATTATCTAATTAAAACCAGTAACATAATTCAATTAAGAAAACATTCATTAAAACAAGTAAAAATGCTTTCAGTCTTTGTTTAAATATAATTTCCCATTTTTTAAAAAACAGTTCATGTTTATTACTTCTTTCAGGCCTGTCAGCTTGTCTGCTTCAAGCCTGATTTTTCTGTTACTGGTTTTAATTAATTAGATAATTGTGTTAACTAAGAAGAGTATAATTGTTTGTTATTTAAACCAATGAGTTGTAATGAGTTTTGAAGAAGTCTTAGGACAAAAGTGTTTAAATAAAAGGTGTACGCTAAGTATGTGTTTGACTGTTTTATTTGGAAGTTCTCTGTGCCAGTGAACCAGTACTTCTTTTGTAGTTTAGGGTACACTGTGGTTACATTCTTGAAGCTCAGCACATAACATACAGTTTTCTTACATTTGTGGGACAAGCATACAAATCATATTGCTATTCACAAATGACATAGAATTATTTACAAAATTCTAGCTAGCTGGGCTGGCAGCCTTCAGACCATGCATCTATATAAGTGCTCGTATAGTTCTTTGGTGTAGATTTGGACATTGGTGGCAGTTCTTACAGAGGGGGAGGGGGCTGTGAAGCTGTTTATACCATCCCTCAGGAGGTTGTAATCAGCTTCGGAGAATTTTTTTTGTTTAAGCCTAGTTGGGGGGGGGGGGCAAGGGAGATGATGGCTTCCTTAATTGACCATTTGACACTGAGGAGGATAAGGCTTCTGCTACTAGTTTAATGTATGTATCTGGTATTTTTATCTGGGGCCAGGGTGGTAGGTTTCAGTTTAATGAGTCACTTCTTGATCACAGCAGTAGGTACTGGTTGGAAGGTAAAGATCGTTTGGCAACTTTGTGGTATTATTCAGGGAGTGGTGGTACAGGTGGGTGAGATGTTAATAAGAGATGCAACTGTTGGCATAAAATGACTGTTGAATTAGTGATACTATTTGTTAGATTAGTTAATCATGAGATGGCCTGTAATGATTGACCTAGATTTAAAAGATGATTTATGGCTGACCAGAGGACTTCGCCTCCACCTTTTTTTTTTTCTGGTACTGTCTAGTCTTATTATAGTATATCCTGGAGGAATAATTTCCTCGTCTTTGGTTTCTTGACTACTCCATGTTTCAGTTACGACTAGAATATCATGGCAGTATTGTGCTATCCAGGCATGTACATCTGGCAATTTATTACAAATTATTCTAAAGTTGGCAGCATATAGGTGTAAGCCAGATATATTTTTTGAGTGTCAATGTGGGCTGCTGGTAATGTTAGTTAGCATGGGGGACCTGGGTTAGGATGTATGTCACTACATAAGTATAGGTGGTAGAGTATAAGGGAGTGTGAGTTGGACCATTTATGTTTGAAGTTTGGGCTTAGATTGTTTGTTAGAAGTTTTTGGGTAACAGTAACGTTTTTGAAGATGCATATGGTTTGTGCTGTAAAGAGAGACAGAGACATATTAAAGTCAGAGTGGGATATATTAGGTAGATGAAAATCTGAGTAGTGGTTATTTGTAGGTTGTTAAATGGAGATTATTGATGGGGGCAACATGGGCTAGTAATATGAGAAGTAATAGTATGAGTAACAGTAAAAGTATCATCTCGGTAAGTAGATTTTTCCAAGTGAGGAAGAGTAGGTGAAAAAGAAAGAGAATATATAGAGATACAGTTACTACAAGGAGTGTTTTGTGGTATCTTGATATGTATTGTAATTATGTTGGTAGGGAGTAAAGTACAATTAAATAAATTAGTTGATGGTCATCATTTGTGCAGTAAAACAAATGGTTTGTTGAGATTGATGCAGGGCTTTGGGTTTGGAAAGTTGTATTTAAGTGAGGAGGCAATTAATGTTACCTTGCCAATCAAGTTGCAGTACAAAATTTCAAAAAAGTATGTTACCTCAATACCCAAGATGCAATAAAGTTAACATCAAACTACCAGTGTAAATAAATAAATAAATAAAATAAGGACATCCAGTTTAAGGAAGCAAAGTGATGAAAACCAAACTGGTACTAGAGTGACCAAGTTCAGATTTCCAACCAGGGTCAGGTAGAAACCAACCAGTTGAGGTGGATGTGGATGGTCATTGCTGGCTTATCTATTCTGGAAATAAAAAATAAGGAGCTTTCACTAGGGTGCACCTCCTGGTGGGCCAACAGGTCAAGTCCCCACCCCATTCAAGTGGTGCAGGTTTACATATGTAAGTACACAGCAACTAATGCATGTTATGATTTATTGTGATCTTAAGTACATAAGAAAACAAAATCTTCATCAGCCAAAAAAGATGTTATAGCTGCAGCCTCCTGTAACTCTTCTCTGCAGGGCAGCTTGCCCTGGCAGTGGAAATTGTAGATCTACAAAACTGATTTATTACTGAATACGAGTACAATATGCGAGAAGTGTAAGAAGGTGAAATGTGTTACATTGCTGCATGTCATAGGGAGACAGGGGGAAGAAGCACTTAAAATATATAATGCATTCAAATTTCACGAGGTAGAGAGGCTATTTCAGTGACAAGACATTAATGGCCCAGTCCACCTACATGAGCATCAAAATTAATAAATCAGAGTTACCTGCTGTTTATCCACTATCTGTTTTTAGTTAAGTCCCAAGGACAGTATTGACACTTATGTCACTAAATTAAAAAAAAACTAACCCAAAGTCTGTGAGTTTTGTGAGCTGCAAAATTCATTGGAAAGAGATAAAACCATGTACAATGTGTGAAATGATCAAGCAATACTTTAACTGATGTAAAAAGCAGACTGAATATTAAATTAAGAAGCTGCTGTCTCTAGAGCAAATGAAATTGCTTTACCAGAGTTAGAAGAATCAAGTGAAAAAAATAGACTTGTGCAAAGTTGCACATGAGAATACAGACACGATAATGGATAGAAAAGAGTGAAAACGAGGAGTGACAGACATGAAAGCCCCTTTACTTCCCTCTTTCCTTCATCCAACCAACCATAATCTAAATCAATCCCTACAAACAAAGGAATTCAAGTTCTCCCATATTAATACCCAAAGTATAAATAATAAATGGGATATACTTGAAGCCCAGCATCCTATGTATATCTGATTGGCGGCTACAAAATCTATTGTATGCCGCTCTTTCTACATCGAGTCAAATTACTCCTTATTTTTCAATAACAGAAAAGGACACTCCCAGGGTGGAAGGGTAATTATTTTCTTAAAAGTGCACCACAAATTTAAAACAGTACTACTTGGTCAAAGTGCTAACCTCTCCAAACATTCCCACAACTGGATTTTGGTATAACTCCACACTGCCAATGCCATCAACAGCAACACTTCTTCTGTTTTTATCCCATCTCCTTCTAAATTCACCACCCTGCAAAATACCTTATAAGATATCCTAAAGTTTTTGAACAACAAAAACAAATTCCTTCTCCTAGGAGATTTTTAACTTAGACATAATGGGCCCAAATAATTCTCATATCATCAAACTTCTACCTCAGCTTGGACTCATACAGCTTATAACTTCATTAACCGGATGCAATACCACTGCTCCAATAAACACTTCCTCATTGAACTAATGCTTACAAATATTCCTCACAAAAAAATTCAGGGAATTGACACCCTCCCCAATTCCCTAAGTAATCACTTCCCCATTTCTGGTATTTTATCTTTCACACACAGTCATCTAAAACAATTCAGCTTAGACATTTCCCTGAGTGTATAGAAAAGGAACTAGAAAATAAATTCAACACCATTAACTGGATACAGTCTACCAAGAAAGCGAGCTTGACAAGCTCCAGGCATCTTCAGCATTACACTTATATATGTTGTTAACAAGGTATTCTTCTTTAAAATACTAAGAGTTATGGGCAAGAATTGCAGTCTATTATGTTTAAAACTAAGTTTATCTGTGGCACATATGAGGGAGAAAATCTTCTAATCCCATGCTTTTCTGGTAAACCTTTAATGACATTTCTAGTATAAACTCTCAGATGATTTAAAACATTATATAAAATTAATCACAGCTTTCCTCAACAATTCAAATACTTTATTTGAAACATAATGCTTTCTATCCTCAGTCAAGCTGCTTCTACTACAGATATTACATAACCTGCTGGGATCAAGCTCCCCAGACAGCTACCTTCCTACATTTTACTTATCACCTGTTAGTAACCAAGCTTCTCAGATAGCTACCTACCTACATTTTACTTCAATCATATTACGTGAAAACGGTTGCCCAACTTTTACAAAAATTAGAAAATAAACATAATCACAATCATAATGCCTTCTATCCTTACTTCTTAAAGTTAGCATGCCATGCATCTGCCAACCCCCTAAAACATATTCAACTTGTCAATCACTTCAGATATTGATCCAGCGGAATTCAAATGTGCCTTTATAGTTCCACTTCCTAAGTTATATCCCCTCAGTGAGCCGTAAGTCTTAAGACATATTTCCATACTTTGCCCCAGAACAAAACTTTTGGAAAGGATATTATACAATCAAATTTTACAACACATCAACTCCTTAGGAATTCTGACCCCCAACATGGTTTTTGTGGCGACCATAGTACCCCCATTTCCTTTTATAGCAACTACCAATATATACAACACAACGGAGGAATGATAACTAGATGCAGGTATATGCACTCACCTAAAAGAAGCCTTTGAGAAAGTTAATCACCCCCTCCTCTTGCAGAAATTAAAGAACGTTAGAGTCAGTGCAAATATCAAGTGGCTATCCAAGTACCTCTCAAATGGACATTCATTGCACCAGGCAGCACTCAACTGATCTCTTTAGGAATTTATTTACTCGAGTTCCTCAGGGTTCAGTACTAGACCAAATACTTTTCTGTCTTCTTTAATGATATTACCAACACTATATCCCCTTCATCCCTTGTACTATATGCAGAGAAGATCTTACTTTATCATTCAGCACTCACAGGCCTGGAAGTAGAGAAAGCTCTCCAAAAGTAATTTAAGGTGTTGTATAGCTACTTTATATACAACAAACCCCATCTTAACATATCAAAATCAGCATTTACACTATTTTTCATTCCTAAAAACTTAAAGGCAAATCACACTATTGTTAGAGACTGGTGGAAAAGCTGTAATTTTTCTTTGAATATGTAATATGAATCTGACAGGCTAACACAGGATAATTCTGCAATACAAGACATCCTCAAGTTTGTAACTGAATGTACTATGCAAGAACATGGAAAAGATGTTATCCAAGATTACACAAGATTTGTAACAATACAACCAAGGACGTGCGATGGAGGAAGGTAAGAAACAGTTGACATATCATGCAGATGTCTGCCCCTATTTTAGAAGAACATTCCTGTTTTCAGGCTTCATTTATCCCTGCACATTATATAACTATTTTTAGAGGTATACCCATATTTTCAGGCTTGATTTACACCTTGACTCCATTTTCTGAATCCACCCTCGCCACGTGTGATTTTTGAAGCTATCTAGTACACACAAAACCGCACTGTATGACTAACATACTAGTAGCACCCAAAATTTACATAAAAATAAATGACCTTGCGTAGTAGAATATTGCAATACAGTTCATTAAAGGCTACAGATTTAACACTCTCTTTGATAATGTGCTTATATTTTCCATCATTTTTATTACTTGTTTTTTTAAACAGGTGTTTCTGAGTAGTATCCGACATTCCTACTAGAAAGAGAAAGAGTTGTGTACTATTTGATATTTACATTTTATGCTAATTAGATGTCCACATTATTGGCTGGATATCCTTACTTTTCAAGGGATTTTGTTCTTATTTTCAATATCTGCAGGCTGAAAGGTATGATATCATGATTTCAACTGGCTGGTAACAAAGCTAGCACATGACAAGAACCTCTGCACCCTCCTTTATGGAAATTTGTAGATATGACCAGGCATCTCAACTAGTCTCATCATGTAAATATTCTTATTTAAGTCATAGCGTAGGCTGGGTTTAGCTTGTATTATAATGCACTGCACTTTTGCTTTTAGCTGAGATTGTGCCATCTTGTCTCCTATATAACAGCTATGTAGTTAAAACAATATGGAAAATTCCTTATAACAATAAACATGCATATCATCTGAAATGAATCTCAGTCCATTGATTTCTTTCAAAATGGGACTATGTTCTGACAGGAAATAGCTGAGGTTACATTAGTGGAGATAAGCAGAACTATGAAGATCCAAACAATCAGGTGTGTTAGGAATTTTCTCTAGTGGAGCTCCTCGGGTCTCAGTAATAGGCCCTATATGTTTCTCTTGGTCTTCACTGGAGACATTATCAGCACTGAATATCCCCTACATCCTTGGTACTTTATGCAGCTATCATCTTTCTGTACTCCTTTTTTTTTTGTACACTTTGTCCAGACTGTCTGCCATTCCTCAGTCCCCTGTACAGCCAATTGGTCTATCCTTTCCTCATCACCATGGTGAGGGTTAACTGGGAGGGGCCATTATTTAGACTGCCATCAGGCCTGGTTTGAGAGTTTGTGCTTAGCTTTCCCAGCTGTAACTCATACACTCAGCGAGACATAAGGGAAGGATAAGCAATGGGCTGATGGCAGAGGCCATCCTCCTACTTCCCTAATGGGTGTTCCTTCCATGCAGTCCTACCCCACCTCCCACTAAGGCAGGAAGTGGTGAGCTTTTGATCTCTCTGATGTGTCTGCCAAGGAGTTAGGACACGCCAGAGTGCCCCTGAGTGTGCACGCACCCAACTTTCCTTCTGGTAGTGGTGGGTGAGCCATGCCCCCTCCTACGTCTTCATCCCTACCTAGTTTATTTGGTGCTGGAGCCACTAACTGAACCATGATCACCTGAGTGACAGTTAGGAATCTGTTTCCTTGGCGACAGAGCCAGGAAGTTGGTATGCCTAGGTTAGAATATGGCCGTCACCTTATTGCCTTATATTCAGCACACAGTGCAACACAAATCTGTTGCAAACTACTATAAACAAAATATGCAAATTCATCACTCTCAGTTCCTTCAGAGAACATTATTGTCTTACCCTTAAGGAAGCCAAGTGTCCACCCCCATCATTAACTCTAGATATGCCTTCCTTCTTGCTTCACTTTTAAACTGATCAATTAATGATACTGTTCATTCATTACGCTCAAACTGTTACATATGTTGTCTGCTTATGAGCTACGCATCTATTCTAACAACATCCCTACCTTATGCAGACCTTGTTTAAAGAAACCCACTGGGGAAGACAGCATTAGTAAGCTAGTCCCAGAAAAGTGGAACGAGTTTCTTAAGGAGCTGAGAAGTGATACAACATGCTAGACTTTCAGGGAAACGCTAAAGACTTGCTTACGTAAACTTAAAGACTGTCACTAGCAAGAGACACAGAGTGACAATTCCCAACTAGTCATTTTGTTGTGTCTTTTGGCTTTTCCCGGTTAGGGGTCGCCACAGTGGAACTCCGGTCCCCTAATGATTGGCAGTTGATTTTTACGTGCCGAGTTGCCAGCCCTGACGCACAACCTTCAACGAAGGTACGCCCATTCACGCATGTCTCCACACAGAAGATGCTCTAGCTGAGAATCAAACAGGACAGCGTCTTACTGTGAGGCGACAACGCTACCGCAGCACCACCACCACCCATAATTCTTTCTATGTCCTTCAGCTAAATTGATGACAATTATTTGCAATTTTTTTCTGTAAATAATAAATAACTGCAGTCTACTTTCCTTTCTTTATCCAGTCTGTGTCCTCATTCTTCACTATGCAGTTTAAGTAACTTTTTGCTTTCTCTTCACAATCCAGTTCATTCTTAACACCCAGCTGAGGCATCTATCTTACTCACTTCCCCCTGTCACTCAGGCACACTACCTTAGCAGTTTTACTTCAGTTTCTCACAAACATTCTCTAGTAACTCTACTCACATCTCTTTCTCTTCTGTTTCTGTCTCTCTTTCACTATCCCTGTTTACACTCCTGTGCTCTTATTTTATCTTGCACCTCTGTCCTTCATCCCAGTCTATTAATCATGGCTGTCTCAATTACCTTTTATTCCATTCAGTCACTTCTGTTCCACTGATAGCTTGTTTGGTACAGTTAATTTTTGTTGTTCTTAACTTGAAATGTTGTTAGTGATTAATATAATCAGGATGATCTTTGTTTCACCTAAGCTTACTTATCTGTTATTGAACTCCCCATATTCTTCTTAGACCAAAGATTGTAAACCTTTATTTAATCTACTGCTATTAAACTTTGTCTACGGCCTGAGTCATGGCCGGAAAGGGTCCACGGACCATTCTACTTACCTTGTTAACATATTTTTCTGCAGCTATCTTCCTACTAATTCCAGTAGCATACATTTTATAGCCTGTGTCATGTGTTTACTTTTGTCTGCATGTTCAGAGGAAAGGTGGATGGTAGACCCTGGACAGTTTTAAACCTACTGTAAATAATGTCTTGCTATAGCACCTGTTGGGGAGAAGGGGTGCTGACCAGTCTTTATGAAGCATGGTGTGACAGAGGTTCGTCCATGATGTACATGCCATGGGGTGGCCACAAGCACGCATTATAGCAATGCAGGAAGCATGTTACTGACATGCTATGTCAGGCCAAGTCAAAGGCATGGTCCCTAGCAGCTGAGCTGTCGGCCGTAGGAAAACCACCCAGGAGCAGCAGATCAGCAGAGTCAGTGGAGTTTCTGGTGTCCTGGAAGAGGAGCCAATAGTTCTGCAATTATCCTTGGAGGTATAGACACAAGTTTGAGTATGGAAACTGCCATGCATCTGTGTGCAGAATGCAAAAGTTAGTACCATCTTCGCCAAATACAAAACACAAACCAGGAACAACAAATGCAGACAATCCAAAAACTGAAGGTACTGAAGACACCGGCAAGCCAGCAAGAAGTTTAAAAATTTATTAGTAATGAGCCAACAAGATTAAGCGCTTCTGTCAGTCTATAACCAAGACTTCGTCAGAATCTAAAAATTCAACAAACTCTACAATATTTAAATAGTAAAAAAATCACATGACCACCACATCAATTAACAACAGAAGCAAATTTGTTAACCCTAAGTTATCAAGTACAAAAGAAGGTAGTTGTTAGAACATAAGGGGCAGGGTTTACACTTTGTATGATTTTAAATGGAGTACACTAATGATTGAAATACATTCAATCAATCACAGGCCAGGGGCTGCACACAAGCATTCAACCTTAGTTGCCGCATCATTTCTCTCTATTCGATAAGATCTTCCCATGTCCTCCCCTCATATTCTGGGGTACAAAATCCAATCCAAAAAATAAAAAAATGAGCAGGGTGTGTTTCCACGTGCTTGTATAAAGAGTTTTTAACATTCTTATTCCTTATATCTAGATTGTGCTTGTAAATACGCTCTTTAAATTTCCGTTTGGTTTTTCCCACATAAAACACAAACACTGAACACACTTTGCCACATATACTAAACCCATTGAATTACAAGTGTAGTGGAATAAAGTAACCAACGTGTGGGTCCCTACCACTAGTATGTACTGTTTTTCCCACTGCACCATGAACATATTAGCATACAGGGGGACGCAAGCCTCCCCCCATTGCTACACTCCTTTTCTGCTTAAAATACTGTCCTTCGATATAAACAAAGTTGTAGTCTAAAATCATTTCCATCAATGTGACTAAAACTTCATTTTCATCAAAAGAATGTGTTCTTAAATCCACTAGAAATTCTCTAAACCATTCAAGACCCTGTTGGTGGGGAATAACATTAAATAAAATAACAACATCTACTGTTACAAAACATAACACTTTTGAATAATTAACTCCCCTAAGTTTTGTCAAAAAATTGCAAGAGTCCTTACAGAGGTGGTGGTATCTTGCTAAACAATTTTTAAGCTTCAAATCTACGTATTTTGCCATGGCATGTACCCTAGAAGTATTGGCGTTAATAATTGGCCTCATAGGAAGATCCCTCAAAGTTTTTCCCCCTCTATTTGCCCTTGGTCAAACATGTCTTGCAAGAAAAAAATCCATTTTGCTGTATGCCACATGAATATAATTTTGTGTAGTTTCTTCATACATATCATCATCAGTAATGTGAACAAACATTTTGTTAAAATAGTCTTGAATATAAATTACCACCCTCCCCCTTGTCAGGTTTCATAACCCATATGCTCTTATCTTGACAAAGCCATGTTAACAGTTAATTTTTAGTCACACTCAAGTTGTAAGTATGGTCTTTAGTTTTAGTATTCAGGTAATTTCTGATCTCAAATAAAACTAAAGGAAGAACAGTGGGTGGGTTAAAAGTACTAGTTTTAGTCACATTGATGGAAATAATTTTAGACTACAACTTTGTTTATATCGAAGGATAGTGTTTTAAGCAGAAAAGAGGTGTACCATTGGGGGCGGCTTGCACCGCCTTGTATGTTAATATAATCATGGTGCAGTGGGAAAAACAGTACATACTGAGTCACCCAAAAATACAGGCATTAAAAATCTATGCCAGATTTTTGGATGATATTTTTTTAGTAGGGGAAATGAATGAAGAAGAAGCAATTAACTTGGTAAACTATTTGAATTCCACTACCTCGTTTTTGAAATTTACTTATTCCTACAGCACTGAAAGCATGAGCTACCGAGATGTGCTAATAGCCAAAGATCATTTTAAAGAGAGGTTTACTACTAACATCTATAGGAAACCCCACTATTCAAATTCCCGGACAGCGCAGTGGTGCAGTGGTAGTATTGTTGCCTGACAGCAAGAGGTTCTCTGGTTTGATTCTCGGCTGGGTTGCCTTCTGTGCGGAGTCTGCATATCCTCCCTGCGTTCATGTGGGTTTCCTCTGGGTACTCTGGTTTCCTCCCACATTACAAAGACATGTGTCTGCAGCATTTCTCCCCAGGCCTCTGCTGAAAAGTGGCTTTTTTCCAAGTCGGACTTTCCTGGTTAACAAATGTTAAATAAATATATAAATAAATTCCCTCTTGCAATACACAAGTTGCCACCCTTGGCATGTTAAGAAAGGGTGGTAAAGGGACAATTTATTTGTCTGGTTAAAATGATTTCTGATGACAGTATGTGTGAGCAAGAAAGTAACAAACTTCTTGACATGTTCCAAGCAAGAGGATATCCATTGCAATTGATTGTTAGTATTTGTAGTGAGGTTAGAACTAAAAGGTTAGAAGGCACCATCCTACCTCTTTTTAAGGGTTCCACTACTCAAATTATGGAGGATATTAATGACAGATACACTACAAGTAACAATACCAAAAATGATGGCAAGGCATTTGTCACAACTTACACTGTGGACAGTGATGCAATTGGTAACATACTATGTAAGAGCTGGAAACTATTTTCTTGTTGTGGGAAAGAGTTTGAAAAGTTTGGTGATAGACCATGTATAGTATATAGGACAGGGAAGAACATGAAAAAACTGTTGGAAGGCAGTGAAAAACTGGCTTCAAATTCAACCAAGAGGTGGGGAACCTACAAGTGTGGACTTTGCAACCAATGCAAATGTATTTTTGAGGGTAACGGACTAGTGGTAGGGACCCACAAGTTGGTTACTTCATTCCACTGCCTGCACTTGTAATTCAATGAGTTTAGTATATGTGGCAAAGTGTGTTCAATGTTTGTGTTTTTATGTGGGAAAAACCAAACAGAAATGTAAAGAGCGTATTTACGACCACAATCTAGATATAAGGAATGAGAATGTTAAAAACTCTTTATACAAGCATGTGGAAACACACCTTGATCATTCTTTTTTTCTTTTTTGGATTGGATTTTGTACCCCAGAATATGAGGGGATCTTATCGAATATAGAGAAATTATGTGGCAACTAAGGTTGAATGCTTGTGTGCCCCCTGGCCTTAATGAATGTATTTCAATCAATAGAGTACTCCATTTAAAATCATACAAAGTGTAAACCCTGCCCCTTATGTTCTAACAACTACCTTCTTTTGTACTTGATAACTTAGGGTTAACAAATTTGCTTCTGTTGTTAATTGATGTGGTGGTCATGTGATTTTTTTACTATTTAAATATTGTAGAGTTTGTTGAATTTTTAGATTCTAATGAAGTCTTGGTTATAGACTAAAGGGAAGCGCTTAACTTTGTTGGTTCATTCCTAATACATTTTTAAACTTCTTGCTGGCTCGCTGGTGTCTTCAGTACCTTCAATTTTTGGACCATCTTCACCAGATTTTTGTACATTATTTATTTATTTAACATTTTTTGACTAGGAAAGTCTGACTTGGAATGAAGCCAATTTTCAGGGGAGGCCTAGGGAGAATTGCTTCAGATGCATGTTTTTGTAATGTGAGAGGAAACTGGAGCGCCCAGAGGAAACCTACATGAATGCAGGGAGGACATGCAGACTCTGCACAGAAGGCACTCCAGCCGACAATCGAACCAGAGTACCTCTTGCTGTGAGGCAACAATGCAACTGCTGCACCACTCCACTGTCCGTTGCAAGAAGTTTCATTCCTGAGTGGGCTTGAACCACTAACCTTTCAGTTAACAGCCGAACACGCTAACCGATTGCACCACAGAGACATTAGCATTGTGCATAGAGACTGTAGACTGACTAAAGCATGTATGTTGCTTATGTGTTGTTACAGGGACATCAGATATCCATACATGTCAGGATGGAAGCAGAGGTAGACTGAGGTTGCATGTTACATCTTACATAGACACCCTTCACATGCACGACTCAGGGGTACAGTTTTGTCACAGGTAGTCATGCTTACTCTAGCATGTCCTTTGTTGTGTATTCAGTGAGCAGATCACTGCCATGGCAACTCCTGTAGAAGACAACACCCTGACACCACCAGTTCAGGGGTAGATGATAATGATGATAACAAGATACCTGAGTCACATTCAGATGATACAGTGACACTGCCTCCACCCTTGGTGGATATCCACCTACAATATAGGCTGAAGGTGTGGCCTCAGCTATAAATGAACCTGAGGCTGCACAGTCTGAGTTCTCACTATTCCCACTAGGGAGGGGTCCCCTATGGCTCTAACTACCAACAGTGCTCCCCTTGTAGCTGCATTCTACTCTCCCTCCTGTGTGGTAAATTAGGCAACGTCTGTTGCACAGTGTGGCTCAACCATGCACTCACTAGCATGGCATGATACTAACACTGTATGTATCATGTTTATTCTGCTGTCCACTCCCAACTTCATGTGGAAGATTGCCAGTGCTACCATCACTTCCTACACTAGCAGTATTGTTAGCAGAGCTGGAATCTAACACTAGGAGATGTAGGCAGCTGCCTAGGCCCACTGGCTGTCTGTCAGCTTTAAATAAGCATGTTATCATAGTTCAGCATGATGTACCTGCATCTTTAAAAGCCACAGAAATCCCAGCATCAGGATAATAACACCTGGAAATGTATGTGCCCGGCATCAGGATGACAACAGTATACCTGAAAATGCATGTGGTTTTGGGAATTGGAGGCAAACAGGACAATATGGACAGGAGATTTGAGTAGGAAATGGTTGTCCCAGGAGATTATGCACAGGAGATTTGAGTGGGAAATGGCAGAGCCAGAGATTTGCAGCAGTGGGGGTCACAGTGAGTGCACAGGCTTTAGTGTGTGTGTGTGTGTGTGTGTGTGTGTGTGTGTGTGTGTGTGTGTGTGTGTGTGTGTGTGTGTGTGTGTGTGTGTGTGTGTGTGTGTGTGTGTGTGTGTGTGTGTGTGTGTGTTTCCATACACATAATGCCTCATTTGGGGGCAATGTCTAGTTAAGTGACTTTGCTCATAGTCAAAACCTGAACCTTAACTACTGTAAGGCAAGAGCCTCGATCCTCCACACAAACTGCCAGGCCTGCTTTAACTTTTGTTTTAATTATTGAGAATTGAAGTCCATCAATGTCAGTTATAGAGTTTCATAGTTTTGTGATTCATAGTCTGTGTTAGGGGTGTGACAGGTGGCATACTTGCCTTAAGTGCAGAAGACTCTGAGTTGTATTCCCACACCAGGTAGTTCAATTGCTAGCATTGCAGTGCAGCATAAAGGGGTACTCTATTAACTTTTTTTGTGATTTAGAGTAGTCTGATGTTATCCATATCCAGTTTTGCAGAACACCTCTGATTTTGCTTCTTATTTATGCCCTGTTCTTGAGCAAGTCTCTTAACCAGACAATACTATGAGAGTAACTGGAAATATGGGCTAGGCTCCTCAGTGGTTCCCTGTACTGCAAGCCTACTTATTTACCAGAGTACTTATGGTATAAATGAAGGAACTGATCTGAAAGTGACCCTTGGCTTCCTTGTTTTGTTGAGTGTTGACAGTGTTTTTATTATTTAGCTGTGAGTAAACTGGACAACATGAAGTCCAAATTTAATGTTAATATTTCTTGTTTAGAAAATTGCTTTCAGTGTTTTTTTTTCTGTGAAATTTGAAATAAAAGTTTTAAATGAACTCCAAATCTGAACTATGGTTTCACAGTCTTGTATAAACCAAAGCACTGCTGGTGATTTACTGTTGGGTCAGGAAAGTAAACCTACATTTTCTTGTCTGTGAGTGATAACATTGCTTTCTGTTTAACCTGCTCCATTGTGTGTGTGTTTTTTTTTAAGAAATCTACTTTATCTGGTGTTTTTGTGAAAGAGATATACTTATATTGGCTAGGCTGCACATTTCACATTTTTTTTCCATTGGTTAAATTGTTTGAGTGATACTTAAATACACAGTGGATTTCTGGGCCTTTGTCTTTTTCTGAAAAGCACTGCTGGTGCTTCCCTGTTAGTTTTTTTTCCACCAACCTTCCCCTTTTTTCATCTGCTTTTTAAACCTGGCAATTTTAAGATGTCCATCCCTAGTGTAAATTGAGCTTAATAAGCTCCTCCCTTTTTACACTGCTGTTGACATCTTAAATTATTTACCTTTCCTTGTGTTTATAATGAAAAAGTACAGTTTGCCTTTCATTGTCTGTTCTGCTGATTTACTTGCTCTGAATTCCATATCTTGCTAGCTGTTTGATAAAATAGTGTCTTTTTACACTCTAGCAAGCACTTATTTTTACATCAAGAAGTCAGTGGATTTTCCATCTAGTGCACTGGGAGGTAGCCTGTGTGTTTAGGTTGGGAAAACACTTTAGATTTCTGCATGTGGTTTTATTGGCTGGATGGCTTATTAATCAGCTTACCTTACTTTTAGTGCCTTTATATGTTCTGTACAATTGAGTGGCTCTTGGCTAATTTATATAAACCAAAGTACTTTTATTGAATAATCACACTTTTATAAGCTGTTTAAAGTGTACTGCTATATCCGTGTCTAGGTTTGTTTGTGGTAGCATTTTCTATCTTTTTAAGTTTATTTTCATAGCATTTCACTCCAGACACTCTTTTACTGTGATTTTACATTAGCAAGACCGGGATTATTTATCTAGTGGCAGTAGGTGTTTACCTGGTCAATCTGAGCAGGGAAGCACACAAAGGGCTCTTAAGTATTTTTTTGCACTTCACTTATGTACTGTGGCTGTACTTTAGCAGTTTCAAAATATGTACTGTCTGCTGCTGCTTTAAGTAGTTAATTGTACTGTATTACATTGTATCTGTTAGTTGTAGGGCTTTTGTAGGTAGTTTGTGTGGTCATGTTACATTTGGGCTCCAAACTAGCTATTCTACATTAAGAAGGTGTTTTTCTGCACCCTTGTGGCAGAAGTATGCTGATCTAAACTGTCTGAGTTGGTGATTGCTGGTGGAAGGCTTATAGTTTGCTTTCCTGATTGGTAGTTAGCTTAAAGCTTGTTTCTCTTTGTTCGTATTTAAACCTTGCATTTGCACGGTAATGCTCTTCACAGTTAGCAGTACTCTGCATAGATGCAAAAGCCTAGAAACTCAGTTTTTCCATAAACAGCTGTCAGTAAAACACTTCCAAGCTTTTCTGTTGCTCTAGGAGCAACTCAGTTGCACACTGAACAGCGTTGCCTTATTCATCAACCTTAGCCTGCACAAAGTATAGGTCCCTCTTGTAGTCTTGGCACTGCCACCACAGTCCTGTCAAATTAACCCATCCCTTTCCCTATTAAAACATACAGTAAGAGCCTGGTATCATGGAAGGGCAGTTTCCCATCCTGTCTGGGCAGCCTGGTAGACATGGGCATCCTGAGGCAATGTAATAATTGTCTCATTTATACTGGGAACCACTTACTCCTGAAACAAATACTTTGTGAGACACGTAGTTACATTATGAAATCATAAGGACAAATTGAATGCCGAACAGGTTGTCAGCACACACACACTTCCCACACTAAATAAGGACTTGACACATAAACCCACATATGCAGAGGTACTCACTAATAACTTACCAAAAGATCAGAGGCCTCCCAACTGAAAACACCTTACACATATAACAATGTAAAAAACAACCACAACACATAATAACACACACACCATTGTCTAAACAAATAGCCCCATAAGGTGTAACACCACAAAACCTAATGTATTGGTCATAGGTGACTCCATTGCGAGACACACAGAGGTTCCCCTAACCAGGCTGGAGAAGGAGTGTATTACAGTTAACTGCCTGTCAGGTGCCAGGATCTGCCAAGTCACTCAAGCACTCAAGTCACTCCACCACAAGTACCGGTATGACTCTGTCATAGCCCATGTGGAGTGACTGACTTGAGACGTACTTCACTGGACTATATGAAGAGAGACATGACTGAGCTCTCAAATTATGTGTCACAGGCAGGTGTAAGCCTAGCCTAAAGCAGCATTCTACCTTCTCCAAGGATGATGCCAGAATACAATCAAAAACTAATTGACTTTAACAATTGGCTTAGCTTCTGGTGTCTGTCCAAGGGATCCAATATCTGTCAGCCTAGGAAGACATGATCGACAGGCCACGCTGCTTTGCCAGAGATGGGCTGCACCTTTCTCCTCTAGGCTTTTGGATACTGGCAAAGGCATTAACCCCCCCATTTTGCTTTTTTTTTTTAGGCAGTGTTAAAATAACCAACCTTCAAGCATAACAAAGTCCTGTCTAGATAAACTCAAGGTACTGTTGTTTAATGCTAGGAGTCTAAACAAGAAACTGCAGTGCCTGGAAGCACTCCTCACTTTGGCAGATGCTGATGTCTGTGCAGTCACTGAGACATGGTCCAAAGGTGGGGAAAGCACCCCAGACATACAGGACTACAATACCTTCCATATGTTCAGACCACAAATTAAGCATGAAAGAACCAAAGGAGGAGGTGTATCCATCTTCATTAAGGATAAGTATTCCTCCAGACTGATGAAACAGTATGACTCTTGAGATACTCCATGTCCAATTAACTATAGGCAAAGCCCCCTACCACATCATAGCTAGGTATAGGTCCCCCACCATGAAACAGGAAAAGCATATCTCATACCAGAACTTACTGAAGTCACTTGCCATACAGTGCAACACTTTACTCATGGGTGATTTTAATTATCCTACCATCAACTAGGAAACAGACAGAACCACAAACATGAATTTTGTCAATGCAAATGTTCTGGAACAGATAGTCAGCACACCCACAAGAGGGTCAAATATCCTGGACATAGTACTCACTAACATGGGAGAGCATTGTACCCCCCATGTGATGTACTGCCTGTTGAGATCAGACCATAAAGCAGTCTCATTTGATGTACATAATTATAAGACCAGATACCACATCAAGCTCAAAAATGCTTAAGAATTTTTCAGAGACAAATTACCTCCTACTAAGTATAAGAGTTTCAAAGCCTCCTCGAACACAGATAACACAGACTCCTATGCAAATGTGTACACCAATGCCCTGTATAACCACTTATAAGCAGTTTTATAGAATTGGCTGTACCAGACCAGATTAAAACTAGGTCTTGCCGAAAAAACGAGCCACCCTGGTGGACCCCTAGTATAAACAGGCTATACAACAAGACAAAGAAACTAATGTTCAGGAACAAGAGAAGAAATCCTCTTTAGCTTAAACAAGCAAGTTAGAAATCTTGTCAAGTCCTCCAAAGATAATAGCTAATTACAAGGCAAAAATAGACTCCCTATCTAAGAATAATCACAATGTATTCTTTAACTATGTCCGAAATCTAAAAGGGAATACCCAGCTATGCACTGAACTGCTTGTGGATGGCACCACCCATTCTCAACTGGAGGTAATAGCCAACCTGCTAGCTGACAGATTTGCAGCAAATTTCACCCCTTGTCCCCTCAGTCATCCCCCAAAGTATACCTGCCACCATTACTCAACCTATTATCTCAAGGGAGCAGGTCATCTCTGCGCTCTAAGAGGCCAAAAAATATGGCATCAAAGGGATGTGACAACATCCCAAATTGCCTTTTAACCAACTTAAAACATGACCTAGTTGACCCACTTGAATGCCTGTTTAACCATAGTCTGTGAACTGGCTATGTTCTGGCAGAATGGAGGACAGCAACAATGCACAAATGCATAAATGGAGACCATCAACTGACCCCGGGAATTACAGGCCCATAAGCTTGACTAGCCTCATCAGAAGGGCCATGGAAAGAATCATTATGGACTTTATTAACATGGACATAGGTAATCTCCAAACTCTGGACCAAACCCAGTTTGAATTCATTAAAGGTAGATCATGCCTGTTAAATATATCTGACATCTTTGAGAAAGTCACCAAAGCCCTGGACATGGGAAAGACAGTGCATACCACCTACTTTGACCTAGCCAAGGCATTTGACACAATCCCCCACTCAGGTATTACAGAGAAACTTTCACAATTGAGAATTAAACCCTACATTACCGGATGGATAGCCAACTGGCTCACTGAGAGGATACATCCTGTAAAAGTGAATAACTTCACCTCTAGAAAAAGACCAGTCACCAGTGGCATACCACGGGGTTCTGTGCTGGGCCCTTTACTGTTCAGAATTTATTTCTCAGAAGTTCAGGCAAACATGGACAGCCTGCAGCTGGCCAAGTTCGCTAATAATTGTAAATTATTATGGCAAAATAAAGACAGCATTTCTTGGCATTACATCCTCTTCACTGACGTTTACATGGGTACAGTCATACTTGACTAGTCACTGGAATGTGTGCATCAAGCATTCAAATGGTTATGTTCCATTATGGTCCTGTAGTGTGCAAGCCGTACTTTACCCCTTTAGGGGGAATTTGATTCAAGGACTGATTTCAGAGGTCCACTAAGAGCATGAGGACAAAAAGCTCTTTGAGATACTGCGATGCAATGAAAATGCATAATCTTGTGCACAAAACTACTCATTTCACAAATATAATCCTGTAAACAAATCATGACAAAATAAAGATATTAAAGTTATTAATAACCTCCCCTTAGCTGTGACCTCTGCTCCAAATAGCTCACAATTCAAAAACAGGCTTAAATCATATCTTAGCGATTCATGGCTGTGTCCATGTACTACATAATACTGGGTCTACTTTACATACCCGAAAACGTTATTCACCGACATTCCGTTTACCGACACCTAAAGACTGAAAGTACTAGATACCGAAAGTGTAACATGCCGACGATCGTAATCCCGACAATTGCAATTAACACCAAAGTACGTAATATTAAGCATTACTATATAAATTTAGCATACATCTATAGGGAAGTAGCCTAACATTTACTAATGATGGCGGACACATCACATGTTTGGCCCGGAATTGTGGGAAACGTATACACACCGGTCTTGTCACAAAGAAGTAAACACATGTTAACTGCCTGTCAGGTGCCAGGATCTGCCAAGTCACTCAAGCACTCAAGTCACTCCACCACAAGTACCGGTATGACTGTCATAGCCCATGTGGGTGACTGACTTGAGACGTACTTCACTGGACTATATGAAGAGAGACATGACTGAGCTCTCAAATTATGTGTCACAGGCAGGTGTAAGCCTAGCCTAAAGCAGCATTCTACCTTCTCCAAGGATGATGCCAGAATACAATCAAAAACTAATTGACTTTAACAATTGGCTTAGCTTCTGGTGTCTGTCCAAGGGATCCAATATCTGTCAGCCTAGGAAGACATGATCGACAGGCCACGCTGCTTTGCCAGAGATGGGCTGCACCTTTCTCCTCTAGGCTTTTGGATACTGGCAAAGGCATTAGCCACCCCCATTTTGCTTTTTTTTTTTTTTTTTAGGCAGTGTTAAAATAACCAACCTTCAAGCATAACAAAGTCCTGTCTAGATAAACTCAAGGTACTGTTGTTTAATGCTAGGAGTCTAAACAAGAAACTGCAGTGCCTGGAAGCACTCCTCACTTTGGCAGATGCTGATGTCTGTGCAGTCACTGAGACATGGTCCAAAGGTGGGGAAAGCACCCCAGACATACAGGACTACAATACCTTCCATATGTTCAGACCACAAATTAAGCATGAAAGAACCAAAGGAGGAGGTGTATCCATCTTCATTAAGGATAAGTATTCCTCCAGACTGATGAAACAGTATGACTCTTGAGATACTCCATGTCCAATTAACTATAGGCAAAGCCCCCTACCACATCATAGCTAGGTATAGGTCCCACACCATGAAACAGGAAAAGCATATCTCATACCAGAACTTACTGAAGTCACTTGCCATACAGTTCAACACTTTACTCATGGGTGATTTTAATTATCCTACCATCAACTAGGAAACAGACAGAACCACAAACATGAATTTTGTCAATGCAAATGTTCTGGAAGAGATAGTCAGCACACCCACAAGAGGGTCAAATATCCTGGACATAGTACTCACTAACATGGGAGAGCATTGTACCCCCCATGTGATGTACTGCCTGTTGAGATCAGACCATAAAGCAGTCTCATTTGATGTACATAATTATAAGACCAGATACCACATCAAGCTCAAAAATGCTTAAGAATTTTTCAGAGACAAATTACCTCCTACTAAGTATAAGAGTTTCAAAGCCTCCTTGAACACAGATAACACAGACTCCTATGCAAATGTGTACACCAATGCCCTGTATAACCACTTATAAGCAGTTTTATAGAATTGGCTGTACCAGACCAGATTAAAACTAGGTCTTGCCGAAAAAACGAGCCACCCTGGTGGACCCCTAGTATAAACAGGCTATACAACAAGACAAAGAAACTAATGTTCAGGAACAAGAGAAGAAATCCTCTTTAGCTTAAACAAGCAAGTTAGAAATCTTGTCAAGTCCTCCAAAGCTAATAGCTAATTACAAGGCAAAAATAGACTCCCTATCTAAGAATAATCACAATGTATTCTTTAACTATGTCCGAAATCTAAAAGGGAATACCCAGCTATGCACTGAACTGCTTGTGGATGGCACCACCCATTCTCAACTGGAGGTAATAGCCAACCTGCTAGCTGACAGATTTGCAGCAAATTTCACCCCTTGTCCCCTCAGTCATCCCCCAAAGTATACCTGCCACCATTACTCAACCTATTATCTCAAGGGAGCAGGTCATCTCTGCGCTCTAAGAGGCCAAAAAATATGGCATCAAAGGGATGTGACAACATCCCAGATTGCCTTTAACCAACTTAAAACATGATAACTGGTGCCAGAGCCATGGCCTAAAGTTAAATGCCAAAAAATGCATAGTCATACCCTTCGGGAAAAACAAGGTTACCCCTAGCTACCAAATAGGTGGCAATCCACTGAGCACAGAAGAAGTTATCAGGGACCTTGGGACCCAGGTTGAAAGTAGTCTGTCATTCGACACCCATGTAGCTAAAGTAGTTAGGAAAACCTTCTACATTGCCCACCTTATCATGAAGGGATTCTTATCTAGATCAAGGGAGGTCATAGTCTCCCTTTACTCATCACTCATCAGACCAATGATTGAGTACAATGCCCCATTCGGAATGTATCTGACCCGACACTTGCAGTAGCTGGAGAGGCCACAAAAGTTCCTCACCAAAAGGATAAAGGGTCTCAAAAATCTGTCCTATGCTGCCCGACTGAAAGAACTCCAGCTCCAAATCCAGTGGGGGATTGTGTCAAATGCCTTGGCTAGGTCAAAGTAGGTGGTATGCACTGTCTTTCCCATGTCCAGGGCTTTGGTGACTTTCTCAAAGATGTCAGATATATTTAACAGGCATGATCTACCTTTAATGAATTCAAACTGGGTTTGGTCCAGAGTTTGGAGATTACCTATGTCCATGTTAATAAAGTCCATAATGATTCTTTCCATGGCCCTTCTGATGAGGCCAGTCAAGCTTATGGGCCTGTAATTCCCGGGGTCAGTTGATGGTCTCCATTTATGCATTTGTGCATTGTTGCTGTCCTCCATTCTGCCAGAACATAGCCAGTTCACAGACTATGGTTAAACAGGCATTCAAGTGGGTCAACTAGGTCATAGGTTCATAGGTTCATAGGTTCATACTAGGCTATCTGCCCGAGGGCATTTACAAGCCTAGCCCATAGTTTTGTGGCTTACGCCACCCCTTTAGTATGGGGAACTATACCCATTATTTTGCTGTGCCTCTGTCGAGCAGTGACACTGAGGTAATCCCTGGGGTATATCTGCGATCTCCCATCCATTGGTCAAGATTTCTCTTGAACAAGGCCAGCGAGGTGCTCTGTCTCACATATACCGGGATTTTATTCCACAGCATAGGGAGTCTTTGGGTGATGAATCTATCCCTCCAGCACGTCCTATTAATAGCCGTGTCGAGGTTTAAGTCTCCCGCCCTTGTGGCTCTGACGGATCTAGATTTTTTAAGGTGAAGCATATTCATCAAATCTGGGTTTGACATGGCCTTGTATGTTAGGCAAAGGTCACCTCTGAGCAAGCGGTGGACTGAATAGAGCTGGAGTTCTTTCAGTCGGGCAGCATAGGACAGATGTTTGAGACCCTTTATCCTTTTGGTGAGGAACTTTTGTGACCTCTCCAGCTGCTGCAAGTGTCGGGTCAGATACATTCCGAATGGGGCATTGTACTCAATCATTGGTCTGATGAGTGATGAGTATAGGGAGACTATGACCTCCCTTGATCTAGATGAGAATCTCTTCATGATAAGTGTAACTTTCTACTATAGAAAAAATGGTAATAATGTTTGTTGATAACAATGCTTTTGTATGTTATGTAAAGTTGTCTTTATGTGGAGCTTTTCTCCCTGGGCCTCCGCTGAAAATGGACCTCGTCCAGTCGGACCATCCCGGTTAACAAATGTAAAATAAAATAAATAAAATAAATAAATAAATTGGGAGCAATCATTGAGTCCCCCAATGACGTTAATACACTACAGACAGGGTTAAAGCAGGCAAATGACTGGTGCCAAAGACATGGATTAAAGCTAAATGCAAAAAATGCATTATTATTCCCTTTGGGAAAGCTGCAGATCCACTGGTAAGTCATCTGGGTACTCAGGTTGATAGCAATCTGAACTTTGACCACTACATCTCTACAGTAGTAAGGTTATCCTTCTATGTAGCACATCTTATAAGTAAAGGCATCATATCTGGATCTAAGGGTGTTATAATTCCATTATACTTGGCCCTCATCAGACCGATAATTGTGTACAATGCTCCATTTTACATGTACCTCATCAAACACCTGAAACAATTTTATTTTATTTGTTTTATTTGACATTTGTTGATCTGGAAAGTCTGACTGAGCTAGTGCCCTTTTTCAGCAGAGGCCCAGAAAAGCTCCACAGAAAAAAAACTAATGCATAGCATTAATTCATAAGCTCACAAAGAAATAAAAACATGCATAATTTTGATTTATATGGTTCATGGAAAGAAAAAAATTGTATATACAAAGTGTCAGGGTAGTATAGCATACAATTGGAGAGACCACAGAGGTTTCTCGCCAAACAATTACAGGGCACACAAAACACGTCTTACACTGACTTCACTGTGACTGTCACTGTATTCTGTCTCCTACAGGTTGCTAAGGAGTGACCTGTGACTGGCTTACAGGGCAGTTTGTGACCCGGCCCTGACAGAAATGCTACACATTCATAAATCAAACTGCACAAGAGTCACTCTCTCCAGGGATCTTAATCTAGCCTCTGACATGAACAAGTCATGCTGGAGAGATATATACATCTCCCAGAAACTGACACTTTACTGGAACAAGGTTCCAATTCACATGAAACAGAGCCCCTCACTGACCCTCTTCAAATGCAACCTAGATCAATGGATGGGTGACCACAAATTCATTCATGGGGTGGCACCCATGTCCCTCCTGGACAGAGGAAATTTTACTCATACAAACACCGTTAGTTGAGGCAACTTGGGATAAATATGGCTAGGCTTGTAAGGGCTCTAGGGCCGTTAACCTCATAACCCTCTATGAACCTATGAACAAAGCCCAGCTGGGGTCCCTAGCCTAGTAATTAACTATGAATAAGAAGGGCTGACATTTTCAGGTCATACAGACTGCGTTATTTGAAGTGATTGTAATAAATATCCATTATGTAGTTATTGTTGTTTGTTAGTGTGATACAGTCTTCTGTACAATATCAGATTGTAAAGGATTTAATTATTTAGTTATTAACTTTCACTATGGCAGTAATCACAAAGGACTAAAGCTCCAACTTATTAATGAGCTGTTTCCGGTAGCAAGGGTACAGGGTTTGAATCTTTCCACCTTCATTTACATACTCTGTGAAACTGAGTAAGGCACTTAACCTGACAGTGCTTTGGAGCAATTGGGAATTTAGGCTAGGCTCTTTAATGGTCTCCAGGCTACATGCCTAGTAGCTATGAACCTGTTGTTGTTTGCCTCCCATTCCCTATTGCATAGCTGGTCTAGTTCAAGACATGTTATGGCATCAGCACACCATTTTTTTTTAATGTAACATAGGCAATTTATCACCCAAAGGCAGCAGCTGCTGCATTTGTAGAAGAAAAACTGAAATGCCACCTCTGCATTAGTAATAGCTCTTTTTAATGTGAAATTATTTAGCTGACTTTTACTACTGCGGAGTCTATCCATATAGGTTCATAGGTAGGTACTAGGCTATCTGCCCAAAGGCATTTATAAGCCTAGCCAGAATGTGTTGGCTTTCGCCACCCCCTTAGATTAGTTCCCTGTGCCTCTGTCCAGCAGAGCCACTGAAGTGATCCCTGAGGTAAACTTTCTGTTTCCCATCCACTCGTCAAGATTTCTTTTGAAGAGTGTTAGCAAGGAGCTCTGCCTAATGTAGATTGGGATCTTGTTCCAAAGCAAGGGAAGTATCTGGGACAGGAATCTATCCCTCCAGCATGTCCTATTTATTGTTGTGGTGAGGTTTAGATCCCTAGAGCATGTGGCTCGTGGGGATAAGGTTTTCTTTAGGTGGAGCATGTCCATCAATTCTGGGTTGGACATGGCCTTGTATGTCAGGCAGAGATCACCTCTGCGTAGGCGGTATGCAACCAAGTATAGCTGTAATTTCTTCAGTTGAGCTGCATAGGGCATCTGTTTGAGGCCAGTGATCCTCTTGGTGAGGTACTTCTGTGGTCTTTCCAGCTGATGTAGGTGTCTTGTAAGGTACATCCCAAATGGGGAGTTGTACTCTATGATGGGTCTGCTGAGTGATGAGTAGAGGGGCACAGTGACCTCTTTTGATCTGAATGTGAACCCTTTTGTGATTAGGTGGGACAAGTAGAAGGATTTTCTAACCACTATGGCAATGTGATTATCAAAGGTGTGATTACTATCTACTTGGGTCCCCAGATCACTTATTACGTCTTCCGTATTTAGGGGACTACCACCTATGTGGTAGTTTGTGGGTACTTTGTTTTCTCTAAAGGGGATGACTATGTACTTTTTGGCATTTAGCTTGAGGCCATGATTTTGACACCAGGTATCTGTCTCAGTGAGACCCTTTAAGAGGATGTCTGTGTCAGCCGAAGAGTAAATTATAGCTCCTAGTTTGCAGTCGTCTGCGAACTTGGTCAGCCATAGTCCTCCTGTGCTGCCTGTACCTCTGAGAAGTATATGCCGAACAGGAGGGGTCCTAGGACTGAGCCCTGGGGACCTCCACTTGTAACCGATTTAGAGTCAGACCTAGCTCCCGCAACTCCCACCATGTGGGTTCTGTCCGTGAGCCAATTGGCAACCCATCTTGTGATGTAGGGGTTTATGTTCAGGCTGGTGAGCTTGTCTATAATACCAGAATGGGGAATGGTGTGGAAGGCATTTGCGAGGTCTAGGTAAGCTGTGTGTACCACCTTTCCCTCATCTATAGCACTGGTAACTGTCTCAAAGAAGTCCACCAGCTTTAGGAGGCATGATCTGCCCTTAACAAAGCTGAACTGGGTAAGGTCCAGTGTTTGGAGGTTCCCAATGTCTCTGTTAATGAGTTCCATGATGATGCACTCTATAGCCTTGCAGACCAAGCTAGTCAGGCTTATAGTGCGATAGTTCCCGGGGTCTGTTGTGGTTCCACCTTTGTGGAGCAGAATAACCGCTGCTGTGCACCACTCTGTGGGTACATAGCCTGTGGAGAGGCTGAGTTTGAACAGTGTGTTTAGGTGAGGGGTTAGTTCATCTTTGAGCTTGTGTAGGACGCAGCCTGGGACACCGTCTGGTCCCATTGATGCTGTGTTTTTGGCTTTGGAGAGGGCTGTTTTAACCTGAGTGTCTGTGATTTCAGGGACTCTACATTCTTCTGGTATGGTTATAGGCCCTCTTGGGGGTGAGAGGGGGGTGAAGTTTGTGCTGAACCTGTCTGCCAGGATGTTGGCAATATCGGTCGGTTCAGTATATTTTGTGCCATTCTGCACTAACTCCGAGCAGATCTGAGCATTACCACTTAGATTCTTAACATAGATAAAGAATGCCTTGTGGTTATCTTTGGAGTCCTTGGCAATTTTTCTTTCAAAGCTCGTCTTGGATGATTTTATGAGGGATTGCAGTTTTGTGCTGATACTGATCAGGGATGTCTTCCCTTCTTGGGATTTTACTCTTTTCTGTACTAGTTTCCTCATTCTATTGTATAGTTTGTTTATCGCAGGAGTCCACCAGACTTGGAGGAGTGAGTCTTGGTTTTTCTTGGGATGGCATGATCCATGCATTCTTGTAGGTGCCCATAGAATGCATTAGTAAAGAATTTTTGCAGCTTGGACAGCATTATCCTTCAGCATGGGGGCTTTGAAACTTTCCACCTCGGTCTTAAGTAATGTGAAGTTTGCTTTTGAAAAGTTTTTCATGGTGGTTTTCTTGTCCGGGTGTGGGGGTGGAATGTGGATATCCAAATTGATTTGTTTATGGTCAGATCTAACCAACAAGGGGTTGACCTCGGGTCTGGAACACTGGTCACCCATGTTGGTGATGACCAGGTCCAATATGTTGTCACCTCTGGTGGGAGTGTTGACCAGTTGAACCAGGGTGTTTGAGTTTATAAATTCTAGGAAATGTTGGGCAAGGGCGTTAGTACTTGAGTAGTTCTCCCAGTTAATGTTTCGATAATTGAAATCACCCAATATTAGGGTGTTTGGTAGGATCTTTATGTTTCCCAGTGTTTCCAGGAATGCGGAATGGGGGTCCTGGGACATGGTGGGTGATCTGTAGCAAGCTACAATTTGAATTGCAGTTTTACCCATTGTTAGTTGCATGTGGATGATCTCTGAAGCATCGTGCTGTGCCACTAACCTGGAGGTATGGGTATCCTTGATGAATATTGATACACCCCCGCCTTTTGTATTTTGGTTTGGGTTCTGTGGCCAAAATGTATGGTATGAGTTGTAGCCTGGTAGTGCTAGGGTGCTCTCTGAAGCCTTAAACCAGGTTTCTGTTACTGCACATATATCGATTTTCTCCATACTGAGGAGTGCCTCGAGTGCGTGCATTTTGAGGTTCAGACTTCTGGCATTGAGTAGCACTACCCTCAGTTTTTTGTTACTTGTGCTATTTACGGTGGTAGATTTGTCTTTTGAGCCTTGCCTAAAAAAGGCAGTATGGGGGTGGCAAGAGCCTTGGCCTGTATTCGAAAGCCTAAGGGTGACAGGTGCAAGCCGTCTCTAGAGAAGCAGCATGGCTTGTCGAGCATGTCATCCCAGGCGGACAGACACTGGATCCCCTTTGAATGACATCAGAAACTTAGCCAATTGCTGAAATTGAGAATTTTTTCTTTATTCCGTGGTATAATTCTTGGTGAGGGCAGGATGCTACTCAGGGTCAGGGTCATACCGGCCTGGGCTACGTGATCAGAAAGCTTTTCCATGTCTCTTTTCATGTAGTCCAGAGAGGTACGGCTCAGGTCATTCACACCAACATGGACAATGACAGAGTCATATTTGTACTTGTTCTGTAGTGACCTGAGTGCTTGTGTTATGTGGAAGATCCTGTCACCCGACAGGCAGCTAACAGTAACCTTCTCCTTATTCAGCCTAGTGAGTGGGACGTCAGTGTGCTTGACTATAGAGTCACCTATTACTAGTATGTTGGGTATGTTATTTTGCCTTAAGGGCTGTGATTGCATGGCACACTGGTTTTGTGAAGTATGTATTTCATGGTTTGTGTTGGGGGGGTTGGAGGTTGCTTGGATGTTTGCTTTGGAGGTCTCTGTTGGTTTTACAGATTTTTATTTAGAGCCGCCGAGTATGTTTTCATGTATTTATGTGTGTTTTTTTCCAGTGCTGCTTTAATGGGTTTATGTGAGACTGGTGGTGTGATGCAAGTATTTCCCTTCTCCTCTTGACTGTCTGATCCAGTCTTAGGTTGAGAGAGCTTAGCCTCCAGTTTGGCTGTATAATTGCATCTCTCGCATGTATTAGTGTTTGGTGGTAGGAGGAGGGGGTTATCTGTGTACATGAGGCAGTTGTAACATTGCCTCAAAATGCCCAGATTCACCAGTTGGACTGGAGAGTACACCTCAAATTGCCCTTTGGACATGCCTGGATAGGTACAGTGAACTGTTTTACTGGATGGCTGGTAAGGTTGAAAACAGAGCCTTTTCCTTCTGTACAGTACAGGAGGGTCTAGTGCTAGGGTTTATAAGTGCTTGCTATAAGTTTTGAGTAAGTGCCAGGCTGAGAAATGAGTGGCTTGAGTGCTTAAGTTGAAAGTTTGTCTAGTTCCAAGGGAAAAATTGAAGAAGAGACTTTGTGGAGCCAGGAATAGTTTTACCGTAGCTAATCGGCACTGCCTGGCACGCAAAACCGGGCAAATACTGTATTTATAGCGGTGGTGGTGCTGCGGTAGTGTTGTTGCCTCACAGTTAGACGTTGCCCATTCGATTCTCAGTTAGAGCGTCTTCTGTGTGGCGACATGCATGAACGGGCGTTCCTTCGTTGAAGGTTGTGCGTTAGGCCCGGCAAGCCAGCACGTAAAACTTTACTGCCAATCATTAGCGGATCGGAGTTCCGCTGTGGCGACCCCTAAACGGGAAAAGCCGAAAGACACAAATAGCAGGGAAATGAAAGAGATAGAAATTAGCCCAAAATGGTCAATAAACTACTAATTTCTGGGCTGAAACCACTCCTCCAGGGACAGACAGGCTGCTCAAAGGTCCTCTCTCTCACAGGTGAACAGATAACTTCCTTCTATCCAAGTAAGGTATGGGCAAACACAGGGATTTGTAACATAGCCCTAAATTCAGCACTGGACTATACTAGCTTAGATATGAAATATATATATATATATATATATATATATATATATATATATATATATATATATATATATATATATATATATATATATATATATATATATATTTAGAAAATAAAGCAGATACACTGAAAAAACACTTTAAATGCACAGAAAAGGATACTTATTGTTATATATCACAGATCAGAGTTGTAGTCAATGCCACTAGTAATAAAGTAGGAAGAAACACAAATACAGATGAATAAAGTACAATATATATATATATATATATATATATATATATATATATATATATATATATATATATATATATATATAAAACAACAGAAAACTAACTGATTTAAACAAGTTACCCAATTAACCAGAAAAAAAGCTCAAAACTGAGCCCTGTTCCAGCAGTCTTCAATCAGACAAGTTCTACCTGCACACCCCTGCTTACTAGGGTGCAGGGGAACCTTCTCCAAAAAAGATGGCCTGGATCAGTGCTCAAGTTATACAAACAAAGCTAGATTCAGCAGGCCCAAATCTGGTCTATGCTACAGCAATAAGCCGCATCAATTTCAGAAAGAAACAGTTCAAATAAGCAGGCGTAATAAGCCTGTGACCAGATATTCCCAGCTCAGAAGGGCAGAATCCAGCCTCTCCTCCCACAAGAGTGCAGACCACAAACCTTCTTAATGTAGAATAACTGGCTTGAAGCCCAAGTGCTTAAGCCAGAACTAATACACTTTTAGAATAGCAGACATTGGGCCTTCAATCAGCAATTCCCAGCTTAGAAGGATATAAACTACCTGTCCTGCCACAACAGTGCAGACCACAAACCTTCTTAATGTAAAACAGCCTGTATGAAGCCCAAGTGCTTAAACCAAAAGACTTAGAATAACAGTTACAATTTAATCAGGCTACTACCAAGCAGTAATAAATGCAGCAGACTAAATAAAAGTGAGTAGTTTTACGAAAAGCAAAATAAAGTAGGAGGAAAGACAAATACAGTAAAAGCAAATGAAAATTTTTTTTTTTTGGGCCTTCTCAAATCTACTCTCTGTATTAAGTAGAGTGAACACTAGACTCAGAATATGATTTCACTGTACTTGGCTAAGTGAGCAAATGAGATGGACCCAGGAGGAGTGTTCTAATACAGACTTACAGGAGGGATGGGCAATTCCAGAGCCAGCAACACTAATACCAACACAAGAACAGGAAGTGAGTGTGAGAAACTAACTACAGAGAGACACAGAGGACACTGTTCAGAAACACACAATTAGGAAACAGAAAAAATGAAAATACAGTACTTTTAAAACTGCAAGTATATACTTAACAGAATATTGAATGCACTACTGCAAGTTTCACTTAGCTTCAGCTTCTAATGCAGATGTTTGTAGCCAAGCAAGTCTCTCAGGAGTTGAGCATAAAATGTTGTCTGATATTGATGGATTATAATGACAGCAGTCTGAGTGGCTTTCACAGAGGTTAAGGTTGTGAGCTGTAGCTTCTGTTATGCAGGGTTTGATTCCAACAGCCCTTATTTGCCTGCTGTGTAATCTTGAGCATGTTACTTTACCAGGCATTGGTCTCAGGTCACCTCTGAAATAGGACTCTGTGTCCATTGGGCCTACATGGTTGACAATAGTTATTATTATTATTATTATTATTATTATTATTATTATTATTATTGTAGCTGAAATGTTCTGAAATTGGTAGGTTGGTCCTTATTGGTTCATTTTTTCACTGCTTACTGGAAGAAATGTTCAGAACTACAAATTTAAACACACCCTAACAAATGTTGTGGTATTAAACAAAGAATATAATTTGATATAATCAGGAAGGTAAATCAGAAAGGTGTATCAAAGAACACATGCATTTTTACGTGGTCCTAAAAATGTGTACAGGAGACCCATGGTTTGAAATCAGCCCAAGACCCAACAGTTAATCTGCCACTGGCCAGATGCATTTTCAATAAATGTGAGTTTCAAGGGCTGAGTAGTTTAATGTTGCTCATGCTAAGTGTGTTTTCAGTGTGAGACCTGTTTTTTTTTTTTTTTAACAAATGGCTGTCAGTTTGTATGCTATAAAATTTGAAATAAAGGGTTTTAATTAAATGCAAATATATGTAATCATTGTAAAAGTACAGAAGGTAATATTATGCACACTGACAGGTTTGAGCAGTGTTTATGGTAAGTGGGGAGAGAGAGACAAGTGATGAGATACTGGTATAGCTGCTGGGAGTGGGGGGACTGGTCCATTATCCTGTATAGGTGCCCATGTGACCATGATCCGGTTCTGATTATTAGATGCTGAGGCAGAGTATAGACCAGGTATATCTCAACTACATTTCTTGTTGCTGTGTGTTTATACAGTTTACTTGTACGTTTAAGCATTTCAGTGTGCACTCCTAAATAGCTATCTGGATGTTTTTTTTTTTTGCCTGGTCTGGTGCCATAATCTTGTTGTTTTATTCACAAGAGCAGTAGTATTCCAAGTTTTGCTGCAACATCTGTGTCCCTTGTACACCTTTATACATTTCTTACCTTAACTGCTTTTACTTGTAAATTCTGCCTGGCTTGGTGTCATAGTCTTGTAGTCTTATTTGCAACAATGGCAGTGTTATACATTTACTGCAGGTTCTGTGCTCATACAGGTACTTATACTCACTTTCTGTTATTAAAGACTAGATATCCTGTTGAAACAATTACCTGGATTTGACTGCACTTACAGAGCTTCAGTTTTGTTCACAGAGTGTACATTGTCACTGATGTTTTTATTTCATTCCTGTCTGTAAAATTAGATAGTTTGTGCTTTGTTAACTGGTTTAAACTGCACTTATTGAACTTATCTGTTTATTAAATCGAGTTCTGTTTTTCCCTGTCCTTGGATTTTCAGAGAGATGTATTATTACAGCCTTTCAGCCCCTGCTGTTACATTACTGCCCTGCCTGTTCTTGTTAGTTACAGTAATTGAATGACTCCCCGACCCTCACTGTAAGAGTTGCAACTCTTGTGATCCAAGCCTAACTATGACCTCAGACCTCTGGCAGAGCCATAGCTATGAGAGAACTGTTCATAGGTTCATAGATTAGTACTAGACTTACTGCCCTTGCGAGCCATTTTAAGCCTAGCCAATTATCTCTTGTGAGACTCAAACCCTGCATCTTGTGTTTGTAAGGCAAACACCTTAACCATTAGGCCAACCTCTCAATTCTATGATTTAGTATAGGTCTGTGTCACAAAACCCCATTAGGTGGACTTATTAGCTTTTTTGATTGGATTGCCTTTCAGCTCATTTGCTATAACCTACTCTGGTCCAGTGTCTTCTATACAAGACTGTCTGAGAAGCGTGAAAAGCCTTGGACTGTGACAATCAAGTTGCGCAAATCTTGACATACTGCAGGCAATCTAAACAGCGTTTTTCCACAAAAAAGGAAGGAAATAAACCTGTGCTGCCACCACTGGACACTCTATAGTGGGTTGACTGTGCAAGAGCTTTTTTTCCTTATTTATCTCTATAGGAATACCTTACAACTACATAAAATGATAATCACCTAACCTTAAAGGGACAATCCCAGAATCTAAAATTCTGACCTAAAGAAACCTGACCTGATACCTTCCAGTTGTCACCACCCACTTACCACATCATCATCAACCCTACTCCTGGTTTCAATTGACTTTATGCAGCCCTGTTTTCATTCCCTCTGGTGAGCACAATTAACAATATTCAGTTCATGTCAAAGCTTTCAGTCCCTGATCACTGGAAAACATTAAGGTTATTACATTTTCTCAGTGTTAGTGGTGGGAGTGGTCAGGCAAGAGTCAGTTTACTTTTTAAGGACTTGTCAAAAAGCTTATCTTAACTGTGCATCTCTTTATTTCCTTTATTCTGCATAGCATAACTGCAAGTGGTATAGTCAAAAGTATACAGTTTAATGAATTCTTAACGTATTCCCCTTACTCTGTAGTAAAGCAATCTCAGAGTTAGTATATATAACTATCACAGGTTGCCGTACTGTACAGCCCCCACTGTGACAGTAAGTTTTGGATTTCATTATTTAAAATAAATCTATTGCTTGTGTCACATAAGGTTTTTTTTTTCAGCAGATCAGAAAACCATCACACTTGGCTAATATTCAGAGATCAAAAACAAAACATGAAAAAAGAAGGCTGCTTCTACTACTGTTCAGAACTTGCATCATTCTGATGCCTTCTACAGAGCAAGTAGCAGCCATGCATAACATCATAGCACCTAGCTAGCATTCAGAAATAGACACAAAATAACATTTCAAATTAAATGAACACAAAACTCTGTTAGCTAATGTTTTAGCTTTGCATTATCGCATGCTTTCCTGCAAGGTAATAAAGTTCCTGAACGGCTACTTTTCTTTCAGGATAAAAAGCACAGGTGAAACTAATGAATGATTCATTGAGAGCTGTTGTTAGTATTACTGCAATTTGAGATGGAATTTAACTAAGACCATTGAAACTTCCTGTAAGCACCCTTCCCCTAACCCCCAGCAGTCAAAACTGGGGCATGCTCAGAAATCTAGACTGAAAATGTAAACAAAGACCAGAATCAAAACAAAAAACATCTCTGGAAACCATCTTGGAGTATAATAACATCCACCCCCCAAGCAACAGTAAAATATGGCCAAGATATCTGTACAATCCAGCCCAGAAAATAGGCACCCCCCAGTGCCAATTAAGTAAGTCTACCATGACAAACCCATGCATCATATAACAGACCCTGTTTCAAGTAGTATTGTCACCCCAGCCCCTAAGTCACTTATGAAACTATGGACCAGCACTTCTCCACAACTTTTGTAGCCAGCGTGATTGAGAAGGGTTTCTTAAGACATTGTAAGAATTGTTTCATGCTGCCTGATGATCACGTTCTGCTCAAACAGTATAACACAGCAGGTGAGAGATGTACATATACAATGTCATTAGAAGGTAACATCTTGCACACATCTAATTCAGATATCACAATCGTCAGCTGTACACCACACTCCACATCTCATCAAAACCATCCAACTACACATAGTCCTTCATATACTGAGGTTCTTAAGACTAATTTGCCTAAACCTCAAAGACCTCCAAAATGTAACAAAAGCACAGAGCACCCTCAGCAGTACTCTTGACCCACTAAACCAACCACCTCATATAATATAAGAAGTCACAAGGGTATGGATGCTAATCCCATAAACCAAGTTTTCACTAAACCAAACATTCTAGTTATAGGTGACTCCATTGTAAGATGTACACATGCACCCCTCACTAGGCTGAGAAAGGAAAGAGTGGCAGTCCGCTGCTTGTCTGGAGCCAGGATCTAGCAGATCATTCATGCATTCAAGTCTGTGAACAAGTACTGATATGAATCTTGTCATAGTACACGTGGGTGTCAATGACTTGAGATGTACCTCCTTGAACTATATGAGAGAGACATGATGGAGCGCTTGGACTTTGTGTCCTAGACAAGTATGACCTTAACATTGAGTAGCATTCCACCTTTTCCTATTATAATAACACAATATGGGCAAAAATAATGGACCTCGATAATTAGCTTAGTTTTTGGTGTCATTTGGAGGGGACCCAATATTGGTTAGCCTGGGAGAATATGATTAGCAGAGCACGCTACTTTGCCAGGGATGGACTGCACCTGTCCCCTCTAGGTTTTTGAATGTTGGCCAAGACATTGTCTACCCCCCATAGTGCCTTTCTTTTTAGACAATGTCAACCTGACACACCTACCAACATAATGAATACAGCAAAACAAATTATGAAGGTGTTACTGATCAATGCTAGGAACCTAAGCAAGAAACTCCACTCTGTGCAAGTCCTCCTCCCCCTGGAAGATATTGATGTACGTCTGTGTAGTGGCAGAAACATGATTTAAAACACTGAGCAGTACTTCAGCTCTGCAGGCCTATAATGCCTTCTACATGTTTAGATTTGTTACTGTACAGGCAAGGAAAAAGGTGGAGGTGTCTCAGTCTTCATTCAGAGAAAACATACATCAATGCTGGTAAAGCAGCATGATAATGTGGAGGACTCCCATGCCCAAGTCACTGTCAGAGAGGTCCCTTACCATATACTGGCTAGTTATAAAACTCCCACTATGACCTAAGAAAGCCATAACACCTTTCTACATGAACTAAAGTCACTCAGTATCAAACCCAGTACCATCTTCCCGGGTGTTTTTAACTATCTTCTGTTTGGCTTCTACTTGTCAGAAGTGCAGACCAATAGTAATGGTCTAAGTCTACAGATGTCTGCAATCTAGGTGTAATTATCAAGTCCCCAAAAGACTCAGGCACCCTGCAGGAAAGCTTGTTCTAAACAAATAACTGGTACCAGAATAAACTAAAAGTGTATTATTGTATCCTTTGGAAAGTCGACCACAACCCTGGGGAAACTGACCCTCCCAGGAAATTATTACATTGACAATACATCCCTAAGAGTTGACCTAGTACTTTTAGATCTAGGAACCTACATGGACAGTGGCACGACTTTCGACCAACAAGTGTCCAGTGTGGTAGGAAAGTCCGTCTGCACTGCACAACTTATAAATAAGGAGATTGCTTCTAGGTCCAGGGATGCCATTGATCCCCTTTACTCAACCCTTATTAGACCGTTCATTGAGTATAATGCCCCTTTTGACATGTATCTAACTAGGCACATGCAACAACTGGAATGCCCATTGTTATACCTTATGAAAAGGATACAAGGCATAAATAATATGCCCTACAGGGACTATCTCAAAGCTCTATCACTGTACGTGATCTCTTACAGACTGTTAGGAGGTGACCTGTGCTTAGCATACAAGGCATCCTCTAACCTAGCACAAATTGATCTACTTTACATCAGTAAGTCAAATAGAATCCAAAATACTCATTCCAGTGATCTGAATCTTTTCTGCAACATTAACAGGATGGTCTGGAGGGACAGGTACATCTCATAGAAGATATTACTGCTCTAGAACAGACTCCCAATCCATGTAAAACAAAGTTTATCCCTATCCATATTGAGAAGTAACTTGGATTAATGGGTGGGATATAGGAAACTTACCCCTGGACTGCCCTCTGTATTATTAAAAGACAGAGGCATCTATTAAAAGTTTTATATCATGCATGTGCCTCATCCTAACTATCCATGGTGGGATCTTAGAACTTTTCATCAGGTAATATGTAAATAATAGATTTAGGATTAAGTAAAATTATGGTAAACACCAAACAAGATAGGATAAATACATTTTAAGCGCCAACTGGGTTACTTGGCTAGGTTTAAAATGGCCTGCAATAGCAGATAAACACATACTAGTCTATGATCCTGGTGTGGCTACATGGTGGGGGCCATTTTGGGGTACACCATCCTCACTACTATGCCCCACCACCCCTTGTCATGGTCAGATATGACACTCAGCCTCCAATGGCAAGACACCCCTTGAGTGAACTTCAGCCAGTTCTGTGGTCTCACATCATTCCTGACAGGGTGGACCCAAGTCCAAGTGTTCACATGCAGCAAGCTATCACAGTGGCTGCAGGTTACAATCATGTAACGGCACACCCACCTCATCACAGAAGGATATTATCACTCGCTCTAAGTACCCATCAACTCATAATACCTGTCTATGCCTCTGGCTACAATCACATAGTAAAAAACACACAAACGGTACCGCTCAGAAGTCGAATCTTCTACTTTAATGACAAAAATGACTTTAAGCGTCTTTCATTTGCACCAAAGCAAACTTCTTCAGAAGTGCAGAAAATACAATTCTCGTGACATTTATAGTTCAAAGTGGAAGTGACGTATTGAAACATACATCTCATTACAGTTAAAACCCACATTGCTACTTGAAACAGTACATGTGTAGATATACATTTAAACTAATATAACATTAAAACTTAAAACCTGTAAATTGAAACATATTAACTTTAAAATATACTACGACTATTTTAACTTTAATACAGCTGATATATACTGCTATTAAAGTTATACTGGATATTACTCTGCATTTAATGCATCAGTATTTATCAGGTTTAACAGGCTATCAGAAGAAACAATTAAGAACTAAATTGAAAAAATATATTCATGAATGCATATAAAAAAATAAAAACTAAATAATTAATTTTATAATTAATTTTATAGTCTTAATTAAACCCTCATCTTTCTCATCTTGCTAAATTCTTGCGTTTAAGTATACAACTAATTGAACACATGTCATTGAGACCTGGAAATTTATAGGCATTTAATCTAACTTGCCAAGCAAGTTCAAGTTCTTCCAAATGAAGGGAAACTGGTCCACCCTGAAGTGGTTGAGATACTTGGTCAATAGCCATATATATGAATTTGTGGTCTTGACATAAGTGAATGTGCTTTGCTAAGGCATTTTCTAATTTTGCCTTAGAAATTGCATATTGATGTTCATAAACCCTGTCGCGGAGCCTCCGCTCCATTTTCCCAATATAATATGCTGGGCCGAATTTACATCTAGCCAAATATACGACACTCTTGGAATGGCAATTAAATTTAAAATTTACCCTGTACTGAACTTGGTTTATTATAAAGGAATTTGTAACTTCCTTATGCTGACAAACACTACAGAACTCACATTTGAACATACCTGGGATTCTTGGGGTATTTCTACGTTGTTGCTCCAATAAGTTCTTAAGGTTTTTCCCTCGCCTAAAAGTTATATTAGGGAATTCACCAATCTTCTCTAACAACAATGGAGTAACTCTAAATTGGTTCCAGTTCTTCTTTAAGATCTCAATCAACAAGTAACTGTCCAAACAAAAAGTTGTAATTAAATTGAAATGAGGTTCTCCCTTATTAGGATCTATACTACCACTACCATATTGGATTTGTCTATAAACCTGGGATGGGATGTTGTTGATGGGAACTGTATTTATAACTTGCACCTTAAAACTTAAAATAGTGTTATCTTTATGGCGTCCGGTGCAGCCAGGAGACAGATTCTTTTTACTCCTGCCAATACTGCGGCTAATGTGGTTGGTGACAATGCCGGTAACACTATGGAGAACACCAAAAACTTGCTTGGAACTCTAGCCACTCAAATTCAATCTATTATTGGGAGGGTCAACTGGCTAGATGAGAACCAACGTATCCTCAGTTAGACGGTTTTACTACCTCAACTGTCCCAATTGCATGGGGGTAGTGGCAACAGTAACAACCCACAAAATCAACTGAAAGTCAGTTTGACCTACTCGAGGGTCACTTCCTTGAACTCGGTGAATGTGTCACCAAACAGCATGAGGTCAACACCAACCTCTCGACCAGGCATTATTGACAACCTAGTGGAACCTATGAGGTTATCTCAGCTTGGGAAGAGCGGACAGTCAACCGAAAAAGTGCATCAGGGAATCAATCAAAGCACTGATCGTGCTGCTGCTACTACTTCCTCAGGCTTATTGGATCAACACATCCACCATCCCTAGCTACATGGATAGCAGACGAGTTTTCTCTATCAGGTGTACTGAACGGGAGAGTGGCAAGTGGTCCAGCTGGAGGAGCTAATGGTTTAACTACTGACTTGGTTTCAAAACTTAAATACTTTGATTCTTGTTTACTTAAGCTGAAGAAACTGCAGCTTGAGATAGGTTACTTTCGTGAATGTCTCAAGCATAAAATTGTCCCAAAGGGTTTAAGGTGCCATCATTTTCCCACGGGGCTAGAGGGTAAATTGGAGTTTCATAATGAGCTTATCGTGTTGTTTGATAGGCAAGGATTAGAACTTATTCAACTTATAATTAAACATTATAATAAATGGGTGGATAATATGATCAAGGTTATAACGAATCTGGATACAAACATCAAAGCTGATTTAGACTTCGACCGTTATAAATATGAATATAATCGTATTTTTTCTAGCATTGACCAACATATGCTTAAACTTAAAACAAATAAAATCAAAAAACTTGAAAGAGACTTTGTTGCATATAAACAGGGGACAGCTTACCCAATGCCATCAGGGGCCCCAAGTGTGGCAAGGATTAAACCATACATCAAATCAGGTGACCTAAGGAGCTGTTGGTATCAGCGAACGTACTTTTAACAACAGAGGCAACCTTAATGGTTCAGGTAATGATATTTTATCCCTTGGTGATGATTTGGGAGACTGTCTTGATGACCCAGACCTAAATGAAGTGGTGGAGGTCAGGAGGAGTGAGAGACTATTGAATGCCTCCCGAGTACCTAATTGCTCTCATGCCCAACCAAATTCAGTTTACAATCAGAATTTTCAGCAGGGCAACTACACAGGGGCCAGAGCAAAACAAAAGAAGCCCCAACAATACAGCAAGAAGAACAATTACAAAAACAACAAATGGAAGAACTAGGCCCAAGTGGGTTATCAGCCACTGTGGTAGCATTATCGGAAGTAGATGACCAAGAGTCACAGCAGGGTAGTCATGATTTGGATGACTGTGAAGTAGCAAACCATGAGAGCGTTGGCCCTTTAGTGGTTACCAATCATAAAGGTGACTTTAAAGCTTACAAATTTTCATCGGTGACTATTAAACCAGAGATGGCTGATTTTATATCGAAAGGACATATTTTTGTCTCTACCCAAAAACTGGACCTAGTTAGGACGAGAAAATTGAATCTGTCCCTATTAATGGGCAATAATTTAAATGTTTTAACTAATGATAATATCTTTTCTGTTCCTAGCATTTTTAACCCTCCCTTACACCCAGTGTTACAAATGTTTGAACAGATTTGTGAGCTGGATGTGAGGTAAATTCCTAAAACTAGTTGAAAGAAGGGACGTCAATTTAATACTTCCCAGGAGGAAAAAGACTACCTAGATTTTATTAGATCGCAAGACATTCATGTATGTAAACCAGCTAAGGGGGGTGGATTGGTGATATTTGATAATTTAGATTATGAGAGACGTATGAAGTTACTTTTGGAAATCTTCAGCATACCAGCCTAGTTCTCGATCGGAGACGAACAAAGCTTATCACCTCATCAAAAATTGTATCAATGACTTATTTATTGAGGAAAGAGGAAAGAATTGAACAGAACATATGTAATTATTTAACAATGTCTTTCCCTAGGTTTCCCTACCTGTTTGGTACTCCTAAAATACATAAGTGCTTGGATGATCCACCTATGCATCCATTAGTGGATGGACAAGATTCTCCTACGTACCCTCTTGCTAAATTTATTGATAACATATTAAAGAAATATTTGAAAACAGAAATGCAGGTGTGGTAATTTTTAGAACAGCTAGATAAAATTGAGTACAAGGACGAGTACAATTTCTTAACAGTAGATGTTAAGGACCTCTACACCTGCATCCCTCACCTGTTGGGTATTGAATGGATCACCTTCATATTAAAAAGCAAAGGGGCATCCAACATGGAAACTGGTTTGGTTATGGAACTATTAGACTTGGTCCTGACTAACAACTTCTTTATGTTTGGGAAAGAATTTTATTTACAAAAGATTGGTGTAGCTATGGGTTCCCCGTGTGGGGCCAGTATTGCCATCCTTGTTATGGCTTACTGGGAGACTGAGTTTATTTTTAAGAGAGATGACTTGACTAGGTCTATCGTATATTACACTCGCTTTTTGGACGATATTTTTATCTTGTTCAAAGGCGACTCCCAGGTCAGCATAGATATGGTTGACTATTTCAATCATACAACTGACTTCCTTCAATTTACATCAGCATTTAACTCTGAAGCGATAGCTTATTTAGATGTTTGGCTGTTGAGAAATAGAGTTCAAGGTTGTTTTGAGGCCAGAATTCATAGAAAGAATACTTATTCTAATGACTTTCTGCATTTTTCGAGCTGCCATCCATTCCATCAGAAACATTCTGTTGTTAAGGGTCAACTGGTAAGGGCTGCATTTATTGTATCACAACAAAATATATTTTTTAATAAATGTCAGCTCCTTAAGTCAATGTTCTTAAGTCGGGGTTACCCAGAGAATCTACTGGATAACCTAATAGAAGAAGTTGGTCACAAAAGACTTGATAGGGTTTATAACCCTATTTTAAGTGTTAAGGTGCAAGTTATAAATACAGTTCCCATCAACAACATCCCATCCCAGGTTTATACACAAATCCAATATGGTAGTGGAAGTATAGATCCTAATAAGGGAGAACCTCGTTTGAATTTAATTACAACTTTTTGTTTGGGCAGTTACTTGTTGATTGAGATCTTAAAGAAGAACTGGAACCAATTTAGAGTTACTCCATTGTTGTTAGAGAAGATTGGTGAATTCCCTAATATAACTTTTAGGAGACGGAAAAACCTTAAGAACTTATTGGAGCAACAACTTAGAAATACCTCAAGAATCCCAGGTATGTTCAAATGTGAGTCCTGTAGTGTTTGTTGGCATATGGAAGTTACAAATTCCTTTATAATAAACCAAGTTCAGTACAGGGTAAATTTTAAATTTAATTGCCAGTCCAAGAATGTCGTATATTTGGCTAGATGTAAATTCTGCCCAGCATATTATATTGGGAAAACGGAGTTGAGGCTCTGTGACAGGGTTTACGAACATCAATATGCAATTTCCAAGGCAAAATTAGAAAATGCCTTAGCAAAGCACATTCAGTTATGCCAAGATCACAAATTCACATATATATCTATTGACCAAGTATCTCAACCACTTTGGGGTGGACCAGTTCCCCTCCATTTGGAAGAACTTGAACTTGCTTGGCAAGTTAGATTAAATGCCTATAAATTTCCAGGACTCAATGACATGTGTTCAATTAGTTGTATACTTAAATGCAAGAATTTAGGAATATGAAAAAGATGAGGGTTTAATTAAGACTATAAAATTAATTATTTAGTTTTTTATTTTTTTTATATGCATTCATGGATACATTTTTTTCAATTTAGTTCTTAATTGTTTCTTCTGATAGCCTGTTAAACCTGATAAATACTGGTGCATTAAATGCAGAGTAACATCCAGTATAACTTTAATAGCAGTATATATCAACTGTATTAAAGTTAAAATAGTCCTAGTATATTTTAAAGTTAAAATGTTTCGATTTACAGGTTTTAAGTTTTAATGTTATATTAGTTTAAATGTATATATATATATATATATATATATATATATATATATACACATGTACTGTTTCAAGTAGCAATGTGGGTTTTAACTGTAATGAGATGTATGTTTCAATACGTCACTTCCACTTTGAACTATAAATGTCACGAGAATTGCATTTTCTGCACTTCTGAAGAAGTTTGCTTTGGTGCAAATGAAAAATGCTTAAAGTCATTGTTGTCATTAAAGTAGAAGATTCGACTTCTGAGCGGTACTGTTTGTGTGTTTTTTGCTAGTTTTATTTGTTTCCTGAATTTCTACAATCACATAGTGGCAGTCTTCATCCAGTTCAGAACAAAACTGTCAATAACACTGAGTGCCCATCATCTTGTGATTCCTATCTCTGCCTCATGCCACAGTCATACAGTAACACTCTCCCCACTGTTAGATATATATTTAGACATTTATAAAAGTTCAAGTACACTTCTATTTGCTAGTTAGCTGCATGTACACTTTTGTTCACTAAAATATATGTAAAAAATATAGTCGCTTAGATGTATGTACATTTCTGTTTGTTAGCATGAATATATTAATGGTTAAACTGCTCTTAGCTAAAAAAGCAGAAAGGCATCCAAACTGAATGTATTAGAAAATGTCTGGTACTTGGTACAAACAGATAAGAAACAAGTGCAGGGAGTATATATATATATATATATATATATATTTAGAGATTTATAAATGTATGTACACCTGTTTGCTAGTTAGATGCATATACACTTCTGTTGCTATAATATATGTAGGAATATTATAGTCAGTTAGATGCATGAATTTCTGCTTGCTAGCATACATATATTAAAGGGTTAAAATGTTCTCAACTAAAAGGCATTCATGGGTAAAATGGAACATAAAGGTTCTGATACAGCTTGAGAAAAATACTAAGAATAAGCTGAATGTTCAGTGTTTAATGCAAGCCTCAAGGATTACAGATAATGAATTCCTGGAATGCAGGTGCAAGGAAGGAATCGAGTTGGAGGCAAAAACAACTTACTGAACTGTGACATAATTCACATTGAAACAAGAACACAAAGGAACTTATTAACAGACTGCATGACATCATCGAAAGACTGCTTTCACACAGAAACATTCTCAAACAGGAAAGACTCCCTAAATGTTTAATAAGCAGACTGTATATCAGAAAATACCAAAGTAATGACTTTGAGAGTTCCCAAAAGACTGCTTTCATAAGAATGTATATTTGTGAGATGTAATCTCATTTCTTGTTAGATCTGGGAGATCTGCTTAGAGCTGTTTTCTGGAGAACACCTTTCATGTTGTATGAAAAGAAAACAAAGACAGTAAACCCTGCAAACTGTACATTATTGTACATGTTGTCTTATATAGACATGTTATTAAGTACTGCACAACAAAGATAATAATTTACTGCTATAGTCTGCAAAGCTTATCTGCACTAACCAGACATTGTTTTTTTACAAGGCACTAAGACTAGGCACTAACACAGAAGCTGCAATCTGCTGTTTCAGTCAGTAAGAATATGCAGTGTCATCATTCATTTTCAATAACTTTTCAGGGAGTATGAGAAAACTGCTTTCATACAGAAACATTCACAATAGGAAATACTCCCTAAAAGTTATTCACCTTGAAACAGAACACAAAGTAGCTTAACAACAGACTGCATGACTTCAGAAGAATTCCAAAGGTATTAACAATAACAAACTATTTTATGGACAAGATCCGGATGGTACAGAAGAATATATAAAGGACATTAAAAGTGTATAATGTTAGATCTGTATACTGGAAAATGTGTTTTATGCTGTCTGAAAAGCTTAACTTGAGACATTAAAGCTGTAAACTGTACAGTACTGTATGTATCGTCTGTTACATAGACAAGTTATTTTATTACTACTGCCCAAAGTTAAAAAAGTTAATAGTCTGCAAAGTTCAGTAAAAATAAGACTTTTACATCTGCATTCAAATTTTCACCCACCACACTGTTGGAGAAAATTGGATACAAGTCTGAATACCTCTCACCTTGAGACCCCCATATCTGTCTGTCTTCCTACTGTGATGTGTTCCCTCCCCAGTTTTTGTAAACTCACATGTGCCATTCCATCTGCAGCTGCATGTGTATGTGATTGCTACTGTAAACCACTTCACATTATCTCTCATTCTCTATCTCATCTGTGGTAAATATGGGAATGCCTGATGCACAATATGTTTGAAGCATGCACCGACCAGCACAGTTAAACATTAATACAGCATGCATCATGTTTATTCTGTGTGACAGTGTACTGTTATATCCTGCTCATGAAAACCATAAGCCTGGAATAGACATCACCACTTCACTTAGGCTGCAACCATCATGGTCTAAGGATGGTGCGTGCTGCTATTCTGACACATTCTCCTCAGATGACAATGTTGATGCACTTTTCCTGCTGCCCATGTGTTTGAATGGTTTAGCCATACCAGCATCCAGGGCATACACAGCCTGTCTCTTCAACCACATATTATTTAGCATAAAATATGCTATGGACATCTTGTTGGCCATGGTAGGGTCATACTGGAGTGCTCCCTGGACATGTTGAGGCAGCAGAAGCAAACTTTGAGTAGGCAGAACACATATTCTACAGTATACCAGGTTAGTTTGTGTGTGTGTGTGTGTGTGTGTGTGTGTGTGTGTGTGTGTGTGTGTGTGTGTGTGTGTGTGTGTGTGTGTGTGTGTGTTGTGTGTTATGTGTGTGTTTCATTAAACTGGTGTTTGGTCATGCTGTGTGGATTCTGTATAGGTGTCATATACCACAGATCCACTGGGCATACAGCATCATCTGCAATACAGTATAACAATATGAGTGTGATTAGTATATTTGTACCCATGACAAACATATCTGTGTACCTTAACCACAGTGCCTGCACTTGCCTTGAAAGATCTGTGGAATTTCACTATGCAGGAAGTAGTGATTTAGCTGAGATACGTGCTATATCTATTATATATATATATATATATATATATATATATATACGTGTGTGTGTGTGTGTGTGTATGTGTGAGATCTATGAGAACTGCCAAGGGGCTGCACAAATATGCTAGTTATGATCTCACTCATTTCACTCATGTCTCTCACCACCTGCCACTTCACACAATGGTAGCCCTTCCACTTCACAAAATTTTGTGATTGTGAACCATGTGGATCTTTTATTGCAATGTGTGTGCAATCTATGGCATCCAGGACCTTAAGCATGTGGGCAATGCTGTAAAAGGAATGCATGGTTTAGCTCTCTCCTGTGGTGTGCTAGGAAATCATATATGCTTCTACACATGTAGAAGCACTACGACAAGAATTATTTTAGGCAATGAAGTGGCAGAGGCCTGTGAAATACCCAACCTGCCTCCATATTGTGTTTGCAAGATCTATATGGATAGAATAGAAAGAGTTATATATACCTTTGTCTGCACAAGTATGAAAAGGCCACTCATTTCTGTCAAGTCCCTGTGTGGAAAGGCCATTCAAGGCCCATATAATGTCCTGATCATCTCTAAACAACTAATTATCTCTTTATCAGTGAAATGATGGTGTATCATCTGCTTACAGATGGCTGGGGATACCTCATACGTACCAGCTGGAATGAGCAGCACTAAGAGCAATATTATGCTGCTGCTGCTTTAAACAATTTTGTTATGTCCATCTTTGATAGTTTTGCTGCTCATTGTGCTATTATTGTCAAGCTCACACCTGTTGCAGTGCTTGCTTTACATCCCACTATGATTTCTGAGTACATTCATCTAGTTTACATCCTGAACTCATTCACCTATTTCCAATTCATTTGCAAGACATTATGCAGTTATTTGCATATATCTTTGCACATCTGGGCTCACTGCACTAGAGAACAACATGTAAGTATGATTTGCTACTGGCCTGTGCCAATCTGTCTGCACATTGCTGACTTTGGTGCAAGTAAGCACTCACTGAGTACTATGCAACTTGTCTATGAAACTGAACTGTGTGATCCCCACACAGACCAGGCAAACATGATGAATGACAACACTTTCAAGCAGTGGTGTGTTTCCTAGCTGAAAACTGTTTGGAAGGAGAAAAAAAACATCCAGTACACTACATGTACTCTACTTCAGAACTGGGGCTAAGGCAAAGATATTGTTAGCACCTCTGCATTAACAGACAACAGTGCATGCTGATAATCATATCAATATGGGGTAGATATTGACAGCCTTTGCGCACACACTATTTTAGTCCAAATGCCCTTTATTTCCAACCAAAAATAAATAAAAAAAAAAATCATACAATATGATTCTGTGGCACAACATTTCCTTAAGAATAGTATCAAATGATCAAAAAATGTTTACTGTAGATGCAAATCACAGGGTGGTGGCATATGACATAAATGACATTGGGATATACTCATTATTAGCTCAAAGTTGCTGTAACTAGCACCAGAGAAAATAAATAATGTAACTATAAGCTGCTGAGAACAACTTCAGACCTATAGCTGTCAGAGAAAACTAATGTAAATACTTTGACTTGTCTAGGGTGAGTTACCTGCTAATACCTGTTATGCTGAAAGTCCTACTAATGAAAACTGCCAGTGTGGTGTTTCTTACTGTTTCGTCGGAGTGTCAGTAAAAATGTACATGTTGTTCTCAAACCTCATTTCATTGTCCCCTCACTCCACCTAACATTTAGGAAATGAACAAATCTCTTCAAATATTGCCAAATGCACATCTCCCAAAATGTTTCCAAATACACAATATAGAAATTATGCATCCTTTTCAGAGTTTTCTTCCAAGAGGTTTGAAAAAGCATTGTGTTTGAGAAGAGTAATCATATCTTTGAGTAATATGTGTACTGATTCATGTTGCAAGCACTGGTTTAGCCAGCCATATATGTCTTTTGGCCTCCGTTAGCCATTATGTTTCTGAGATAAGCTCAAAAAAGGTACTAATATGAGTACAAAGATTACAATACTTGGACTACACTCTTTGGACTTAGTTATATGCTGGAGGCTCCAAGCTGAAAATCTCCAATGTGATATTTAGTTTGTTGTAAATGTTTCTTACACGCCTACACTATGAATCCTGCTGAGTGAAGAGAAATACATCTTGGCTGATTTTAATCACCTCTTTATTGGTTTCTGTTTCAGTACTGGCTTAATACTACTACATCCATTTGCACCTGGTAATTTGTCTGCTCTTAATATATCAATCTATTTATTTTCATAATTTTTCAGTTTTGTTACCAAATCATCTCCCCTTTTACTGTCATAGGCAACCTGCAAAACAATGAATCTAAATTCATGTGTTTATAGGTAAATGGGCTCACGGATTAGTACTAGATGATTCTGAAGTATCCTTGTCGGCCATTTTAAGCCTAACCAAATTTCATTTGGTGATTGGAATTGCCTATCCTATTTAATGTGTAGATTAATCTTACCCTTTCATGGACTATGCATTACCTCTCTAATGAAGATTTAAGATGAATAATGTTGTACAGAGGAGTACATATGTTGTTTGAAAGAGAAGAGATGCACAAAACATTTCTATCCATGACAACTTAAGTTTTACTGCTGTTTGGCTCATTTTTTGAGCAACTGAACATGTAACTGGAAAGGGACTTTATGATCTGTTTGCTCAAAAGTGTGCTGCAACTTCCCAAACTTTGAAATCTTGTGTGACTATTAACAACTACCCTCACCTTCACAACCAACTGCTGCATTCTGTTTAAAGCAATCCATTTGTCTGTATGGTATTCTGTCCTCACCAGTTGTATTTGAAAAGCATCTCAGTCTGTAGAGCACAGTGTTCTTCCCTTTTTTCCTCCAAACTTTTCCCATATTTGACCAGTGCTCTCTAAAGACAGCACATATTTTTACTTTAAAGCCTCCAGCTTCTCCTATCTCTTTGTCAGTTACAGAAATGTTATGGGTTCATCGATGTCCTTCACATCTCTCATTCAGACAAGACATATACAGGCTTTTCTGTACATTTCCCCAAACCTGTTTTAAGGTACTAGAGTCATGAGTCTCAGGAAACTGGTACTTGGTGTGATGTCCCTCCTCTGAACCAGTAATCAAGGAGCCCCAATCCTCACTACTAACATCTGTCGGGGATGTTCACTTAGAGCAAAAAAGGATAAACATAGTATTTTCAGATGCACCTCTCTGCACCAAGCACAATTTCCCTTAAAAGCACACAGGGAGCACACTCAAATCTTAGGGCTGGGTTTTCCTCTCTAGGCCCCAAAATAAGATTCCACCTTTCTCTGCAGAAATCAGTGCTCTGTGTCCCTATTCCAAGTAGCTGACACACACACACACACACACACACACACACACACACACACACACACACACACACACACACACACACACTTTGAGATTTGATTCTCACACACACACACACACACACACACACACACACACACACACACACACACACACACACCTGGGAAAGGCTGGCACACACACACACACACACACACACACACACACACACACACACACACACACACACACACACACACACACACACACACACACACACACACACACGGGAAAGGCTGGCACAGATTTAGCAGCTCTGCCACCTCCACCTAGACTATAAGGTAGATTTCCTGCCACCAGCCAGCTACTTTAAGTTCTTACCAGGGTACCCAATTACTCTTAGTAAAATTAATACTATACAAATGGTAATGTTAACCAAGCAGCAAGACTTAGAGGAGCTTGAAGCCCACAATGCCACCAAAAATGCAATTTCTCTCAAAGGCTAAAATATTTTCTCAAGGGTCAGCCACAATGAAAGGTTTAGATATGTTTAATAATAAATTATAAAATAGATAACATGAAAATGCTCAATATCTATTTACAATAAACACTAGAGTTTCAGTTCACATGAAATATAAAAACAACACAGCTGGAAAGATTCAGACAGATACAGAAAAACAATATTTAACTAATCTTCCTGTATTTTCTAACTAACTGTAAGATTACTGTTCCCTAGTTAAATTACTTATAAAAGCAATGCAAGATGAAGTGGGTGAGTGTCTTTGTTGTCAGTTCCAATAAGAGAATGCTGAATGTTACTATCACATCTCTCACTAATATCTAAAATAATTTCAGTGCTGGCTATAGAATGACATCACATCTGGTCACCTGACTCTGTGGTTTCCACACTACCCTTTGACTAGAAGCTGAACTAGTATATAGCACCGATGTGTCACAATACACAGCTAGAACTTTGCTAAGGGATCTTGAGACTGAAAAACAATTCCAATACTTTCATCCTTCCTTGCAGAGTCAAACAAGGCATTCTCTGGCACTCCAGGATAGCTATTAATTTGTCACTAAGGACAATAAGAGCCCAGGCCTTTCCCAGACACTGTGTCTCTGGCTGCATTTAGGCCTATGAGATAAAATCTTTATGGCCTAAACCAAGTCATTTAATTTCTGGCTATTTTTCTTAAGGTAAGTTGAGCTGAGCTTAACTTCTTTCCTTCCAGCATCCTCTGTTAACATATATACATTTCCTCAATTACAACAGTACAATCTGCTATAAATGTATATTTCTTTTCTGTCCAGCAGGACCCACTGTTGATACATGTTAACACAAATAGCTTTACAAATACATTTTAACACAATTATCTGTATAAATCAGTTTGATATGCAAATGACATAATTTGTTTTTACAAAACTCTAGCTAGCTATGCTGGCATATGTTAGACATGCACTGCCCTACTCTTTCTGGCATAGTTGTTACTATCTCACATCTTTACAATTGCGTGCATATATTTTGAGATGAAAGGCATATATCCCATTTAAGAAGAGCCTGGATGGGCAACTTTGTAAAGTATTTGAGGGTATAACATCCACTGATGCATGCATTTTAGTGTAATCTACAAACAGTTCCATTTTATACATCAGTGTAATAAATGAACACTCCAAAATGGTCCCGTTTTAGTGCTAAGCTCTGCAGTGTCATATATGGCAATGGTTTTGTAGAAAATGTCTCCTGTTCACCACATCCTTGAATAACTTTGTCATTAACAAGTGCTTAGCTTCTTTGAACTTAGAATCTTGGCTCTGTAACATAGTGGAATGAGATCATCTGGTATGGTCTTTCAGTTGTAAAACTATACTGGCTTCTGTTATGAAGATAACTAATCTCTAGGCATGACAATAGTGTTCTTACAACATGGTTAAGAAAGATTGGCTTGTAATTTTATGGTTCATCACTAAAAATCTACTGGGTCTATGTTCGTGCATCGAATACGGATTACAATAAATGGCTTATAATCGAACAGCGAAGAGAGAAATGTTAGAAAAATGTTAAAGTACCAAAAGCTCTTAAGATGGTAAAATAAGTTATCACATGGCCATAGTTGGCCAACATTGCAAACATAAGCAACCAAGGTCAGGGGCTGCACCCCCACTAAATATATATACATATATATATATATATATATATATATATATATATATATATATAATATATATATACCCCCATTCCAAGATCACACTACAGCGGGGAATAAGACAAATTTATAAAAAGGCTTCCATATCTAATGCATTGTGGTACTTCCTGGCTGTTGGACAACTATGGGCATTCAATGACTTATTTTACAATGTTAAGAGTTTTCGGTACTTTAATGTTTTGCTCTTTCCATTCAATTATACGTTATTCACAGTAATTTGTATTTGATGTGCAAACATAGACCCAAATATACTTACACAGTAGTAGCAGTAGTAGTAATATTAATAGTAGCAATAGTAGCAGTAGTAGTAGTAATACTAGCAGCAGCAGTATTAGTAGTTGCACTAGTAGCAGCAGCAGCAGCAGTAGTAAGTAGTAGCAGTAATACTTAGCAGCAGTACTACTAGTAGCAGCAGTAGCAGCAGTATTAGTAGTGGCAGTAGTAATAGTAGTAGTAATACTAGCAGCAGGATTAGTAGTTGCAGTAGTAATAGTAGTAGTAGCAGAAATAGTAGTAATAATAGTAGTAGTAGCAGTAGTAACTACAGTTATAGTACCCCAAGGGCTATTGTCAACTTTGTTTTACCTCAGCTGATTTAAGAGAGCTGTTGAAATGTCCATGAAATGTCCCACAGATGTTTTTGATAGTACTTCTGCCTTTTCCTTTATTTTGTGATGCATTACATCAGGTCCATCTGCCTTGACCACAGTTAAGGTTTTAAGCCCTTCTGGAACTATAGTACTCCAATTTTTTTTGCATGTCTTTCAATCTTCCCTACTCCTTATAGGGAGGATTTCCTTTCCCAATGCACACATTTTCTATTCCAAATAAACAACAGTAACAATTCACTGCCATGTGCACCACTGAGCCCTTAACAAGGCAGCAGTCTGACAGATCTGCTTAGTATTTTGGAGAGTAATTTTAAAACAATACGGTCTGTGGAAGGTGTGTCACCAGGTGAAAGAAAGGTTATAATGCTTTATAACTTTAGCACCAGTGTCTGTTAGCCTGGAAGAGAGAACTGATCCTGTCTTTTTGATTTAGACAAACCATGGAGATGGCACTGCCACAACTGGTGCTATGAGTTGCCAGTGGATTGACGTCACGCTACCTTACAGGATGAAGAGACTAACAGCCAAGTTAGCAAAAGGGCCTCTTGCAAAGTGAAAGACATGGAGAGAGTGACAAGTTCTAAAGAGCAAAAATAAGGTGACATCAGACAATCACTGCAAAAATCTGCTACATTGGGTGTTGCGAATGGAGAGGTCTTGGTGTAGGAGAAGTGGTTGACTGATCCTTTTAGAGATACATACTCTCTAAAGGACAATGGAGATACTCTTTATGATGTTGTCACTGTGAATGACAGGGATACTAGCCATATGAGCTGAAACATTGTACTGAATCCAGAAGCCAGATGTAAGAGCTACCAGTCGGCCCTTGACTTTTAAGGCTATCAGCAGTATCACACATCAAGAAACAATAAGCAGTTCTCACCCAATGCTGATGATGTCAGTGTGTGTATTAGGAGCTGTAGCTCTTTGACACCGTTAATGAAAGGTGTAATAAATAGCTAGTTGCACAGATGCATAATAGCTTTTTCCCTATGTACAGGGTGTGATGCCATGTGATAACATGGTTGAAGAGGAGCAGTAGATTTTTTTTTTCCATGGGTGCAAACTGGCCCAGCCACAGCTCTGGTTGAGGACCGTATGTTAGGTACTTGTAGTTATAGTCTGGCCTCAGGAAATTATAATGGCTTTGCTGGAAAAGCTCACCCAGACTCTGGCTTTGCTGGAAAAGCTCACCCAGACTCTGCCACACCTTGCTGTGAGGGAAAGGTTAGTTTGCTTTTGATTTCTTGTAATTTGTATTACTTTATTGCCTTTTTTCTATTTTGTATAATGTGATTTGTTTTCTTTACACTGTGTTTTTCTTGTATTCTGCTTTTAATTGCATATCAAACTTGAAAAGAGACCGCAGCTGTGTCTCTTGTGAGTCAGACAAAATTTTCTCCCAACCTGCCTCTCTGTTATTGCTGTTTTCTTAAACACTACTGTCTTTCTAGTTGCCTACCCCTTATGTTAATTTGATCATATATCTCCTTCCCTCTCTCCTTCACTGGCTGGTGCGAGTAAGCACAAAACTGTCATTTTGTAAAATCACTCCCCTTCAACTATTTAAATGTATTGGCCATCCCCCTATATTCCATAGCACCAGAATACGAAAGTGTCCATCCGCTTTCAATCTATCTTAGTCTTTTAAAAAAAGTGGTTCTCCACTTAGCTAAGACTTAAGTTACCCACTTTCATTCAAACTGCTTAGTGTACACTACAGTGTTTAGGATAAACCATTTTTTTCATCTTACCTGTATACATCTATTGCAAGACCACCAGTTTTTGAAGAGTCCACATTCTGCCTCTCAGTAGTCATCTTGGAATTACTACTTCTGTTTTCTCCTGGTGAGAGGAGTACAGGGACATTATTTCCTGGAGACTGCTGATCAGTAGAAAGCCTAATAACTGCTTCACAGGTGACAGCTTGGAATCTTTGCTTATATTCTGGTCCTGGTGAGAGGAGCAGAGTGCATTGATTCCTGACTGTTTCTGGTTGGAGAGTGAGTGTCTGTGCTTAACGTTCCTGATTGGTCTGGTTGTTATTCAAAGCATCTATCAGGAAAAGGCTACAAACCTACAGACCCTTTCATCATCTGGGACAAGACTGTGGATCACTAAATAGCCTGTGGCCTGCTTCTCATCTTGGGATCGGTGCTAGGATTTTGTTTCTGGTGATAGATGAGGCAAAGGTTTATTGTATCCCAACAGAGTGAAGCTGTGGTAAGACCAGCATTAGTAGTAGCCAGGCAGTAGCCACTCACTAAGCTATCCTCTTTTCATCATTTTTGACAAGCTAATTCTTTGTTTTCAGTAAGTACCGCTTGAGTTGTTTCTAACTTCAGAATATCTGCCTAAATACTTCATCTTTAAATTTTCAGAGCCTATGTATTAGTTTCCCCTCAAGTGTTTGGCAGTGCTCTGTATACACTCAGACACCTTGAGTGACATTTTTCCTATAGAAGCACAATTGAAATTTCTTCAGTACCTAGTTGCATACAGGACAACTAGTTTGCAGCATACCTCTCAACTGTGCAGATTTTCGCAGAATGTCCAAATTTTTGCCTCATATTCTTAGTCTATTTCTCATAAAATTGTGGTTTTCTAACAAATTTCTGGTAAAAGTATAAGGACTGAAGTCAGTAAATAATGGCAGATAATTGAATTTCAGACTTCATATCCTTCAGAAAAAGTAATGCTAATGCAAAACCTGTGATTCTATTAACTTTCTAAATTTGTAAGAGTAATATATAAAAACTGTCCCTATTTTTGGTCCTTAGTCCCTCTCCATGATTTGTGGCTTTGTTCAGATTTTTTGCTGTAACAGGTTGAGAGGTGTGGTTTGCAGTGACCAGCACTGTTCCCATAGTTTCAAACCGGATACTCCTAACATTGATTGATATTCTCACTCCAACTGTCTAATCAATGAAAAAGGGTCTGTTGCCATGGATATGAACTTTCCTACTGTCTCCATTACCAGCTTGGTGGATACGGGCATCCTGAGGCAATGTAGAATGTGTCTCATGTTTACTGATGACCAGTTAATTCTCAGACAAACTGATATGGTATGTGAGAGATGTATTTACACAATGTCACTGGAGGCAAAGCTTTCGCATAAAAGTACTCCTAATGTCAATAAGGTTGTCAGTAGTACACACCCTGCACGTATCATGCACAATTCAAAGCAGACATATCGACTCACATATGCTGAGGCACTTACATGTAACCTTCCTAAACTGCAAAGACCTCCTAATTGAAGTACACATAACAAATACCCTCAGCAGCACCAAATGCATTCTTTCAAAACAACACCCACATCAACACATAGAGCTACATCTCATGGAGCCTCTACCTCTAAGCCCATAAGGAAAGCCACCACACAATCCAACATTATAGTCATTGGAGATATCATCATGAGGCACACTGATGTCCCTTTCACCAGGATGAGTAAGGAGAATGTCACAGTCAGTTGCTTATCAGGATCTATGATCCACCACATTACGCAGGCACCCAGGTCATTGGAACACAACTACAAATATGACTCAGTCATAGTCCATGTAGGAGCAAATGACTTGAGATGTACCTCCTTAGACTATATGAAGAGAGATATCATGGAGCTCTCGGAATATGTGTCTTAGGCTGGTATCAGCCTAGCACTGAGCAGCATTTTGCCTTCTCCAAAGATGATGCCACGATGTGAACAAAAGATGACTTACTTTAATAATTGGCTTAGTTTCTGGTGTCATTCTAATGGGGTGCAATACTGGTCAGCAGGGAAGGAGATGGTCAACAGACCATGCTGCTTTGCCAGGGATGGTCTGCACCTCTGCCCTCTAGGCTTTCGAATATTAGCTAAAACATTGTCTTCCCCCATAGTGCCTTATTTAGGTAATGACAATCTGAAAGTACTTCCGGCATAGCAAATCAAAACCAAAAAAATCTAAATGTATTACTGCTAAATGCTTGGAGTCCAAACAAAAAACTCCACTCCCTAGAAGTTCTCTTTACCCTAGAGAATGCTGACATTTGTGCCTTCACTAAGACATGGTTTAAAGCCATGGAGAGCAAACCAACAGTGCTAGGTTATAATGCCTTCCACACATTTAGGCCAGCTACTTCACAGGCAGAGACTAAAGGTGCAGGTGTCTCTATTTACATCAAAGATAAATATACTTTAAGGCTGGTCAAACAGGACAATACGCTTGAGCTGCTTCATGTTCAAATCACCATAGGCAAAATCCAGTACCACTTCCTTGCAAGCTATAGGTCCCCCTTTATGACCCAGAAAACCCATACCATGTATTTAAACGTATTAGAAACACTAACCATTGAACCCAATACCATATTCATGGCTGACTTTAATTACCCCATTATTAACTGGGAATCCTATACAATAGCAAACGTAGATGCACAGAGATTCCTGGATTTTGTATACACAAACTCCCTGGACCAGATAGTCAATACACCAACCAGGGATACAGCCATACTGGATCTGGTCCTCACTAATATGGGAGAGTGCTGCACACCCCCTACTTTAATGCCTTCCCTGGTAAGGTCAGACCAAAAAATGGTCTCCTTTGAAGTAAAAATAAAACCTGGACTCACAGCTAAACCTGGAATATTCAGGAACTATTCTAAGGCTAACCTCCTGCTATTAAGTGAGAACATGGCAAAATGGCAAGCCCCTATAAACCCTGAGAACACTGCTGCCTATGCAGAACTGTTCAAAGAAACCTTGTACAAGCATGTTGATAGCTGCATAGAGGCAGCTGTACCCACCAGGAAGAAGTACAGAACTAACTCAAAAAACAAGCCACCCTGGGGGAATCACAAAATCAATAGACTGTATAACAGGAGGAACAAAATCATGGCAAAAATTAGGAAGTGCAGCACCCAGTAGGATAAAAGCACTCTAATCAAAATAACAAACAACTCAATGACAAATAAAGTCTACCAAAGCCAAATTTGAGGCAAGTTTGGCCTCCCAGGCCAAGGACAGCTATAAAGCTATGACCGCAACCTCAAAGACAATACACAATTGTGAGCAGAGTTCATTGTAAATGGAGACACCTATACTGAGCCAGAAGACATAGCAAACCTTATGGCTGATAAATTCAGCTCCACCTTTACCCCTCTCTCCCCCTCAACCTTAGCTTAGGAAATATCATCAAATATAACTTCCCCTACTATCACTAGGGAATGGGTCTTTAATACTCTGCCTAAGACCAAAAGCACTGCATCAATAAGCCCAAACAATATCCCAGGATACCTTCTAAATAGCATGAAACATGACCTATCAGGGCCTCTGGAATTACTATTTAACTGTAGCCTCCAAACAGGTTTCATGCCTCATGAATGGAGAAAGGCAAAAGTCATCCCTCTGCACAAAGGTGGGCCATCTACAGACCCTGGAAACTACAGATTCATAGGTCTCACTAGTCTTATATGTAAAATTATGGAAAGAATTATCATGGAGATGATCAGTAAACATAAAGTAAACCTCCAGACACTGGGCCTAGCCCAGTTTGGTTTCGTCAAGGGCAGATCATGCCTACTCACCCTAGTGGACTTCTTTGAGAAGGTCACCAAAGCAATGGATGAGGGCAAAATTCTTCACACTGCCTACCTTGACCTGGCCAAGGCATTTGACACAATACCCCACTTAAGCATTGTTGACAAACTGAAGAGGCTACGTACAAACCTGTATGTTATCCAGTGGATAGCCAACTGGCTCACAGACAGGACCCAGGAAGTTAGAATAGGGGAATCCACAAAGAGGCCAATCACAAGTAGAGACCCTCAGGGATCAGTTCTTGGACTGCTCCTATTTGGCATTTACTTCTCAGAAGTCAAGGCCAATGTCAGTGGTCTCTGGCTGACTAAATTTGCAGATGATTGCAAATTAGGAGCTGTCATTGAATCTCACACTGACACAAATGTTCTCCAGGAGGGGCTGACACAGACAAACAACTAGTGTCAGAGCCATGGACTAAAACTAAATGCCAAGAAATGCATAATAGTATCCTTTGGGAAGTCATCCATCCCTGGCAACTATCATATCAACAACATACCCCTTAGAGTTGACCCAGTAGTCAGGGACTTAGGGACACACATAGATAGTAATCTAGTCTTTGACCATCATGTGTCTACAGTAGTGAGGAAATTATTATATATTGCACAACTTATAAACAAAGGTATGGCATCTAAGTCCAAGGAAGTCATTGTTCTACTGTATTCGGCATTCATCAGACCTATCATTGCGTACAATGCCCCCTTTGGTATGCACCTAAACAGGCATATCCAACAACTGGAATGTCCGCAGAGGTTCCTCAGTAAAAGAATACAGAGTGTAAGTAAAATGTACTATGCAGACCACCTCAAGGCCCTGTCCCTGTATTCTGTCTCCTACAGGCTTTTGAGGGGAGATCTATGCCTGGCATATAGAGCATTGCCACACCCCACTCTGATGGACAGCCTGCATATTCACAAAACAAACAGCACCAGAATTACCCATTCTAAAGACTTAAACCTTGCCTGTGATATAAATAGGTCCTGCTGGAGAGATAGGTATTTATCCCAGTGACTACAGTATCTATGGAACAGGCTCCCCATCCATGTGAAGCAGAGTGGACATGCTCCACCTAAAGAAATCCCAATCCCTCAGAGCCACATGCTCCAGGGATCTAAACCTTGTCATCACAATGAACAAAACATGCTGGAGGGATAGGTTTCTGACACAGAGACTACCCATACTCTGGAATAGACTACCCATACATGTCAAGCAGAGCGCCTCCTTGGCCCTCTTCAAAAGGAACCTTGATGATTGGATGGGAGATAGGAAATTCACCCCGGGGATCATGTCAGTCACCCTGCTAGACAGGGGTCCAGGGAAGTAAATATTGTGGGAAGAAATATCCAGGGAATTGTTATGGCTAGGATTGTATAGGCCCTAGGGTGGATAGCCTAGTACCAACCTATGAACCTAACCCAATTCAAGTGTAATTTGGACAACTGGATGGAAACTGGTAATTCATTCCTGGTTTGGGACCAGTGTCTCTAATGGACACAGGTAACCTGTAAATGGTTCATCTCCCCGGCCCATGCTTACACTTATCAAGGGTATCAGAACTTGTCAGAGATTTGGGAAAGATGGCTAGGCTTAAAAAGGCCCTTGTGGTCATTAGCCTAGTAAACACCTATGAACCTATAAAGTTCCTTATAAATGCTCAGACAAAAATACTCACCTGAGTTCAATGGAACATAATAACTTGACATAAGTATAATTTATTTTTGCTGCTCCTGCAGTGTGAGCCTCATACCTGCTGATCTAACACTTACATGGGTGTTTTACACACAACATATGACTTACAATGCTTAATTTTCCCTAGTGACTGTCAGACTTCAATAATCTTATAAGTCTGTCAGTCAACCTGTTAGAAATGAATTTGGGTTGTTGATTCAGGCAATGTCTTGGGTTGTATTGAACGGTACAGATAATTGTTAGCAAACCCCGCTCATTGCTGTTCCACATTTAAATTCATGGCTACATTTTTCAAGGATCCACCTCTACTGATGCTCAGCATTACTTGTACTATTAACATCTGTACTGGGGCTATGAAACACAGAATATAAGATAATACAGATTAAAAAAAGATAAGAAAAATTATATCAAGATAATACATGGCATAGCATCATACAGTCTCAATGCAAAGTTGCAGATGTGACATTTCTTTGTGTGTGTGTGTGTGTGTGTGTGTGTGTGTGTGTGTGTGTGTGTGTGTGTGTTAGTGTCTAAGAGGTAGGTAGGTAGCATACCTCTCAACTGTCCTGATTTTTGCAGAATGTCCAGATTTGTGTGTGTGTGTGTGTGTGTGTGTGTGTGTGTGTGTGTGTGGTGGGGGGGGGGCTACCAACCCTCCTACCCCTGTTTTCAGTAAATAAAATAATTAAAAACATTTTAAAAATGTAGAATTTTCACCTAAGTACCTAGTAAAATCTGATTAATTTCTGAAACTTTCTTAATTGTAATTGACTGTGTGCAATAGGTAAAATAAATAAATAAATAAATAAAAAGTCAAAAAGGCTGGCAAAGATCGTTCTAACAACAAAGTACTAAAGAATAAAGAAGAAAGGACAGTCACCATAGCTAAAATAAAACAAAAAACTTGAATACAAAACCAAAATAACAAAGGTAAGCGCTTTCATAGTCCTCAGACTGCTTCTTCACACCTATGAAACAGTGTTTTGCACATCAGAATTTAAATACCAAAGCAACCAATCAGCTGCCATAGAATATAACTACCTTATAATGGCAGACTAATGTGGAAGGAGGTGTGCCTTCAACACTGCTTTTAGAGAAACACACTCATTAATACCAGGGTATTTATCTCCACTTAAATAAATAACCAACTTCTGTTCTCTCATTTCAGTTAAGTTCTTAAAATCACCACCTCTTATACTTGGACTGAGTAGCTCTATAGCCATGAATATGTTCCTGACCTTTATCAGAACCAAGTTGTGCTGAAGTATTACTCAGTTTCTTGTTCTTTGGTAATATTATGCATATGCTCTAGGTGTGTGTGTGTGTGTGTGTGTGTGTGTGTGTGTGTGTGTGTGTGTGTGTGTGTGTGTGTGTGTGTGTGTGTGTGTGTGTGTGTGTGTAAGAGGGAGGGAGGTGTGTGTTTAAAATCCATGAGGACAGAATTCACTAAATAATGACAGGCAATTGAGTTTCAGACTTCATAGCCTTCAGAAAACTCACAATACCTTTTGTTCTAGCAACTTTATAAGTTTCTGAGAGCAATATTTACAGTTTGTCCCTATTTGGGGGGCTTTGTCCCACTATTATTTTCTGATTTGCCCAGACATTTTGTGCTCAGAGTTTGAGAGGTATTGTGTGTGTGTGTGTGTGTGTGTGTGTGTGTGTGTGTGTGTGTGTGTGTGTGTGTGCGTGTGTGTGTGTGTGTGTAAAACTCCACTGCCAATCATGAGCAGACAGGTGATCCGCTGTGGTGACCCCTAACCGGGAAAAGCCGAAAGAAAAAGAAGAAGTATATCAGTATTAAAAAAGAAAAACAACGTAGCAAGCAAAATGTTTCTTATTTTAAGGTTGTCAGTATGATCGAATGATTGAGAGAATGTGTGTGTGTGTGTGTGTGTGTGTGTGTGTGTGTGTGTGTGTGTGTGTGTGTGTGTGTGTGTGTGTGTGTGTGTGTGTGTGTGTGTGTGTGTAAGAGGGAGGGAGGTGTGTGTTTAAGAGGGAGGGAGGGAGGTGTGTGTGTGTGTGTGTGTGTGTGTGTGTGTGCGTGTGTGCCTGAGGGAGGGAGGTGTGAGTGTAAGAGGGGGAAGGTGTTTGTGTGTGTGTGTGTGTGTGTGTGTGTGTGTGTGTGTGTGTGTGTGTGTGTGTGTCTAAGAGGTAGGTAGGTAGCATACCTCTCAACTGTCCTGATTTTTGCAGAATGTCCAGATTTTTGCCCCATATTTTTGGTCTGTTCCTCATAAAAAGGACTGAAGTTTCAGAGTTCATATCCTGTCATACAATGCTCAAACAGCGATTGTTTTAATTGGTTACTTATAAATAGTGTCTTTTATTTCTACCTTAGCAGTCCCCAAAATAATTCTCCTATTTTCACAGGTCCCCAAGTGTAAAGAGGTTGAAAACCACTGCTTTAGATTGCTCTACAGATATCCAGTATGTTGGGTTCCATGTTTTAAGAAAAGTGATATATATAACAAGAAAAAGAGGCAAAATCTTAATATATAAGGCTGTGTGATTGGTCAGGGGAGATAAAAGGCAATGTTTTTTTTTCATCCTAATGACACTGTGGTAAGTGAGGGGAACAATTTTTAGAAGGTGCAGCTGGGTTGCTAACAGTGAACCAATTCAGCAGTGCCTGAGGCAGAAGACACACATTATCTCTTATGCGGTGTAAAAAAAAAAAACTATACAATTGAGTTTAGAAGCTCTGCACCTTTTTCAGTAGCTAGAGAAATGGGCAGAATATGTAGGCCAATGTCCTTGTCTACCATCAGTATCTATGTCTCTGTAGTTTTAGAACATGTTTTTACTGAGGCTATACATGCTTTCGCATGTGAGGCAGCAGTCTTGCTACTGCTTGGAACTTGGTGGCTAGAACCACAGGAGAATTTCTTCACACATTGGCATTCTTAGTGATGGTGGCATGCAAAGAAGGGATCCTCAAGGGGGTGGGAACCCAAGGCAATGACATGCAGCTGACATAATAATGAAAGAAGCTACTGAGGGATACCAGTTCTCCTAAATTAACAGACAGATTTCCCATCACTTTCACAACACCTGCAGACCTTCACTAAAGAACACTGGTATGCTAATGTCGCAGATTTGACTAGCATACAGATATGATAATCATGGTCAGCCCTGGGTCTGCAGTGCTTAATGAAAGCTCCATTACGGAACAAGACAACCCCGACCATCTTGTTTATTTATTTTGCATTTGTTGACTGAGATTGTCCGAATGAGCTGAAGAGCCCTTTTTCAGCGTAGGTCCAGGGAGAAAAACTCCAACATATTATACAATTTTCATTATAAATTAGCATTAAACAGCAATGTTACAGGATTATTACAAGGCATTAAGTAGCAATACAATGTTATACAGTGCCAATAATCAGGAGTATAGCATAACTATTTCAAAATCTATAAAAAGAAATATGTCATTAAGATGGGTATAGTTTTTGGGATAAGTGGTTACAAAAACCCAGTTTTATCATGATGTGGTTGCATGAAGGCAAGACAATTACAATAGAATGTTTCTCTGGGGTGATTTGCTTAACAGATTTTAGAAGACAGTAGAAAGCGTAGTCAAGGAAGATTAGAGAGAGCTAGTGAGAAGAGTGAGTTAAAGGCAGAAAGTAATTAAGGTATGAGAAGTAGGGGATGTTAAGGAGGAAGAGTGCAGTGGCAGGACCAGTGACTTTTAAAGTGCTCTTTGGTGGCTGTCTTAAATTGTTTAGGATGTGTAAGGGTCATGATTTCTAGTGGGAGCCTATTCCAGGCAATAGTGGGGTGATAGCTGTACATGTCATGTCCAAATTTAGACTTGGGTTTGTAGATTTGTAGTAGGTCTTGGTTAGAGCTCTGGGGAAGTCTGGAGGGAGAATAATGGGAGATGAGAGGGGATAGTGCTGGGCAGTAAGAAGGCTGGTATAGGATAGAATGGATGATCTGGAGCTGAGAGAGAAGAAGCTGGTGGGGTAATTCAAGCCAGTTTAGGTGTTTTAGAGAGAGACAGTGATGGGATTTGTAGGTTTGTTGGGAAGCAAATCTAGCTACCTTGTTGTAGGTAGATTCAAGTCTGATCAGATTAGAGTTTGATCTTTAATTCTGCACAGTAAATGCAATGCTAATCTCACAACACAGTAGGATAACCTGAATCAGTCCTAATTCTAGATGGCCGAAGGTGAATCACTCCAAAGAATAAGATATCTCTGGTCAGCCATGTAGTTTATACTAAGGCTACTACTCATGTGCTAGGCAGATGCATGTGTGGACATGCACAACTTAATGGGATATGATTCTGTAAGTCTCAGCTACAAATACTGATGCATGAAACCTCTCTGTTCTGGTATGTCATTATTTTATATGTTGCCAAATATATAGTTACTCCGCTAGGGATAGCATACTGGTGATGAGGTCATCACATCAGTGCATGCAAATTTGCAGGTGTTCTACAGCCACTCGAGCCCCAGCTGCTCGAAATCCAGGAACTCACAGTCAGGGACGTGAACGGCTGTAAACTGTCCAACCAGTTGCTTGTGCTCGACCTTGAATGTGACTTTAGTGACACAGGAGCTGCACCATCTGCTCATGTTCTAGGGGACAGAAGCAAGCAAGTGCTCACCTCGGAGCAGGTATAGGGGGAGCCAAGACTGTGCTTTTATGTTTATGGAAAGGAATAGGGAGTGGAGCATGGACTTTAAGATTAGGGAGGAGGGTTGGAAATGTGAGTTTAGGGAGTAATCTGGAATGGGAGGGGGGTTTAGGTTTAGGGGACAATCAGGACTTTAGGTTTTAGGGAGGGCTGGGGCACTTTTTAGGGTTAGACACTGAGTAGGAGATTTTAGGGTAAGGATAAGGATTACACAGGTTAGTGGGAGTTAGAGAGCTTGTCAAAACAAGAACGTGGTAGTGAGCATGTGTGTCTCGAGCAAATGTGTCTCAACCACATGTAGTAGACCCCAAATTTTCAAAGCAATAGGCTGATAAATCTGTCTGAAAGTGAAAGAAAAAAGTGAAATAAAATGGTACAGCAGGATAGATGAAACTTGCATGCTGGACTAAATATTTATGTGCTGTTTTGGTACTTGCTTCCTTCAAATGAGATGTTGAACCAAGGTTCCATCTCCCTGAGATAGTGGCTGCTCAGGTGGATGTAAAAGATCCTATAACACATATTGAAAAGAGTATGTGGATATCCTTGTTGTCCTGTCCACATTTTCCCTAGTTAGTAAGAATGCTACTTTGGGTCTCCCCTGAAAGTAGGTCAAAGGACAAGTGGGGCTAACCCATTCAACAAAACATAAATAAAATAAAACTGGGATGCTTAAGTGGGTGAGGCTTGTTATCAATAGAGTGACAAGAAGTTGAGTTTTTGAAGAGGAAATGTAGAAAGATATAGATTAAAATACAGCTACTAGAACAGCAACAACATAAAATAAGATATAAAACTATTATAAGCCACAAGAAAGTGACTGTTGGTAGAATTAATTAATCAATCAATTCATTCATTCATTCCACTCCCCATTTCTACACATGAATGGGATGAGGTTGTTCTTTGTCATCCCCCATGTGCCATATATCACCCCAGTTCATGTGTAAGTAAATAGCAATAACCACTTTAACCCCTCTGATTGTGGTCATCAGTCACCTGCAAAACTGGCAAGTGAGGTACTCAGAAAGTATGGAGTTAGACAGCTATCATAGCTATACAGAGGTATGAGAAGTTTGTTGTGGAGGCCGTACCCCCTACATATTGGCATTATCAAGATAGGCTACTGGTGTGCAAAGATGTGTAGGTGCAGTGAGCGATCCCATCCTCTTCCTTAAGGTAGTAGCTCAGCCCAGAAGTCAGTTTGCGCTCCTGTCCCCCCAAGGAAACCAATAATTATTTGCCCCCCCCCACACACACACACACGCACACACACACACACACACACACACACACACACACACACACACACACACACACACACACACTCATCAATCTTCTCAGAAGAGAGGGGAACAGGCAAAGCCTCATCGTTCCTCTTTTCTACCAGTGACAGGTCCAGTAGGTGCCAAAGGCACCAAACAAACATAGGTTACAAAGATCCTAATCAGGTCTATATCCCTCTAAACCAACAGACCTGGTATACACTAGGCATAAATTCATAAACATTCTGTAGCAGATCAAGACAATAGATTAATATTATAAAATTCCAGTTACAGGTCCAAATACAGTACTGAGACAAAAGAAACAGTGACATATAAAGATCATGCACAGCACACTGGGTCATCAATACACTGCTCAATAACTTAACATGCACAATACAAAAACAAACAGAGGGAACCGTATAGAGGGGCATAGGCAGGAATGGGAAAAGTAATCTAGGTATTTTAAGGAAAAAACAGGAGCTAAACTCAGCAAGGAAATTGACAGTATGCAAGTATGTATGTAAGTATTTATTTAATTTATAAGTGAGTATATGTATGTACGTGTTTCTGTGTGTCCTTGTGTTTGTAACCAGGATAGAACACTGATCTCATTGAGCATTCTTTAGGCTCAGCCTATGAATAAAGAAAAATAAGATGTATAAAAGGACATGAAAACATCAATTTTAATAAAAAAATAAGATACAATTATTTTCATTGTGTGTGTGTGTGTGTGTGTGTGTGTGTGTGTGTGTGTGTGTGTGTGTGTGTGTGTGTGTGTGTGTGTGTGTGTGCTGTTTACAAAATTAAAAAAATATATTTAAACAGCCTTGGAAAAGAAAAACATGTCTTCTCTTTCTTTTTTCCTCTTTATTTACTTTTTTTTCTTTAGGTAGAGCAAATAAAATAAACAGAGACATAAATATGTGGCAATGGAGTTCAGATAGGCTTATAAAACAAAGTTTGAAAAAAAATATTTGAACAGTGCTAGTTGAATGTATTGCATCAAGAAGTGGTATTAGTTTCTCAATTAAAGTGAATAAATGATTCTCTTGCATACCTGGTTAATGCGCTGATTCAGGAAATATCACTGACAAGGGCAAGGGTTCAAATCCATTCATGTGTATTTCTTTTAAACCCTCATCCACACCCATATTCCTAGATACATACCTGCATCTGCATATCCCCCTCAAATCTCCCAAGAACAAAACCTAAAGGTACCATCCAAGGCCAAATATACTGCTTCCATATGGCCAGATAACATACCAGGCTGCCTACTGGCCTGCCTTAAAAAGGACTTGTTAGACTTCATACAGAGGCTATTCATTATCAGCCTCCAAACAGGCTTTGTGCTGGATAAATGGAGGATAGCAGAAGTCATCTTCTTGCACAAAGGTGGGGTGTCAACTAAGCCAAGTAGCCTGACCAGTCTCATGTGTAAGGCTATGTAAGGGATCCTTATGGAATGAGCAAATAAGTGCATGGGCAATCTACAAACTCTTGACCCTAGCCAGTTCACATTTGTCAAGGCGGGATTCTGTCTACTTAACTTGTTTGAGTTCTTAGAGAAGGTCACTGAAGCAATGGATGAGAGCAGATTAGAACACACTGCATATCTAGACCTCACAAAGGTATTCAACACCCACCCACATTCATAGATACACTCTCCAAGTTAAAGGCAAACACTTATATAACTTGTGGGGTAACATACAGGCTCACAAATATAACTCAGGAAATTAGGGTCAGTGGCCCTATCTCCTCCAAAAGACCTGTAACTTGTGGTGTACCCAAGATTTCCATCCTTGGGAAACTGTTGTTTGGAATTTACTTCTCAGTGGTCATAGCAAATGTTAAGGGTCTATGGATGCATAAGTCTACAGATAACTGTAAACTTGATGCCATCATACACTCCCCCAGAGTGCACCAAGATCCTCCAAGACTGTCTTTCTCAAACAAATCACTGGTGTCAAAACCATGGACTGAAACTAAATGCCAAGAAATGCATAATAGTATCCTCTGGTCATAAGGACCACCTTTGTAACTATTACATTTGACAACATACCCATGAAAACTGATTCTGTATTCAGGGACATGCAAACCTTTGTTGACAATGAACTGTCCTTCGATCATCACATATCCAGTACTGTATGGAAATCATTTTTTTGCCATACAGCTTATATCTAAAGACATTCAGGTCCAGTGATATAATCATTCCACTGTACTCAGCCTTTGTTAGGCCAGTAATTGAATATAATGCCCCTTTCAGTACGTACATTTCCAAGCACTTGGCATGACTGAAATAAGCACAGCTACTTCTCACAAAAAAATCAAGGGCCTAAATCATAAAAAGTGTGCAGGCCATCTCAAAGCTTTGTTCCCCTTCTTGTTATTATACACACTACTAAGACGTGACCTCTGCCTCTCATATATATCTTCAATAGGCTCTATCCTGTCAGACTTATGGTAGCATACACACCCAATCAAAGGATCTCAATGTCTTTTGCAACATAAACAGGACACATTAGAGGGACAGATGTATTTCATAGAGAATATGGCTCCTATAGCACCGTCTTCCACTCTGCATAAAGCAATGCAATTCTCTTACTCTATTCAAATGAAATTTGGATGACTGGATGGGAAACTATAAATTCAACCCCAGCTTTGCACCAGTGATCCTTTTGGAAAGGGAAAACAAGTAATGTTCCAGCATATCCTTATTCTGTCTGCTCTGAGTTATTCATACAGAAAATATAAGGACTAAAAACTACCATGAAAAAGTCAATAGCCTAGTCACAGATCAGTAGCCTAATAAGTACATATGAACATACAAACTTTTAAATATTAGTTGGACATTTAGATGTTACTTGAAAAGCTGTGTTATTTAACACTGCAGTTACATGTACTATTCTCAGAAGACCACGATTTGAAGACTCAGTTGGATTCAGGTTTCTTGTTGGGAGTGCCGCAGTTGCATTAGTACTGAGTTCCAGGCGGACCTCACAGCTGTGCTGAAAAGGCCACAACCAAAACTAAGAAGTTACAATAGAGGTAGTAATATGATGAGAATAGATCCCTGATAGAAATGTGCCAAGACAAGCAGCTGCTAAGATTTTGGCATTTGAATAAAGAATATGGAAAGTGGTCATATGAGTACTGTTTAAACAACAGAACTGGACCTTTATAAAAGTGCTATTAGTATCATAAGGGGATGCATTAACATGTTTGGGAAGTGGTTTAGGTAGATTTAACTTTATGCAAAAATATTTATTTTAAGGTGGCAGATCAACTTTTTTTTTAAATTATAAACAGTTATTTTGGGCCAGGTGGTTTAAAGTGGTTAGGACATGCAATTGATTAATACTGTGATATTAAGTAATTTTTCAACAAACAGTGGTTATGGTATGGAAAAGACTCATGCAATGTAATTTGTGCATGTTACTTAAAGGAAGGTGAAGTGAGATGCAACTTACTTAAAGGAAGGTGAAGTAACCTTTTTTATATCAACAGATTATTTGACGAGTATGGAAGAATAAATTGATGACTTTGTGGCAAGCTATTCACTCTTTTGTGATCTGCACACATAACTGCAATAACTAAAGAGCAATATCACTCAAATGCAAATAGCATTTTCAATTGAAAAATAAGAAAAAAAATATTTTTTGCAGAGGAGCCCCCCCCCCCCCAACACACACACACACACACATACACATCTATACCAACTCTAAGGTCACTGTATCTTGGGAAAGGAGATATCCTTGAGATACTGCAAACTCAATCTCACAAGGTAAAACCATTAAGTTATACACTAGTTATTGTTCCACATAAGAGTGCTGATTGCTTGTGTTTCTCAAACAAGTCCGAAACCTGAGATTGGTGTATATTATACCTCCCACAAATCACAAGGTGTTGCTGGTAGTACGAGTTTTTACAGGACATGGCAAAGGTGACTAGCTTCATAAGAGGACTGCAAGAATGTAGCCAGGCATATACCATTTACACTACAGAGTACACTTTTTAAACGTTATATATATATATATATATATATATATATATATATATATATATATATATATGTATATATATATATTTTTTTATTTTTGGGGGGGGGTGAAGAACGAAGGAATGCATCTAAGATCAGCTACCATCTCTGCATTTTGTTGTTTAATTGCCGGGCAAATTGTTTGTTAGCATTAAAAGTACAGGAAAGATATGCACTCCAGAAATGTGCATCATCTAGAATGGAGAGGTGGGTTACACTCTGAAAGATGGAGTATTTTTTATTTATTATTTACTTTATTTTATTTACTGACATTTGTTTACCAGGAAATTCCACTGGGCCAGGCTAAACCATTTTCTGTGGAGGCCTGAGAAGAAAAGCTCCAGAGAACTGACATAGAAAACAAAAACTAAGCAAAACTAACAAAACTAAACAAATCTAAACAAAAGTTGAAACATTTTTTACAAAGAAGTATTTTAGGATAAGAGATTAAAATTACAGAAGATACAAAAACTTACTGACAAAACAAAAGAAAACTTTCATATTATAAATTAAGATTCAATAAAGAAATTTAATATGTCTACATAGTACAAGACAAAACACAGTGATGACTGGCAGTAGAGAGCAACCAGCTGTTATGCTCAAAGGTAAAGGAGTGTATCAATTGAGTGTTTGGTCAAGAAATGGGAACAGAAGTAAAAGTTAAAGTGAAGGCAGAGAGGAAAGGGTTTGCAATGGCAGTGAGGTAAGGAATATGAGTAATAGGTATGTGAGGTAAGAGTTCGGGATCAGTCACAGTGCAGAAGAGGGAAGTTTGGAATTGTAAAGGGAGAAATGGTAGGATAAAAGAGGGGGAGAGAGGTAGTTTGATGAAGTCGGGGAGAGTGGAGACTGGAGAGTGAAGGGTGCAGGAGGGAGGAGGGAGATGACAAGATGAGAGGAGGAAATGTTCATTTGGGACTATAAGAGTAAGAAGGGAAATTGTGAGCAAGTGAGCTAGAAGAATTGAGTTTAGGTAATGGCTGATGAGGGAATTGAGCAGTTATAGTTTTTTAATACAAACTAGTGCATAATTATGAAAATCCCAGCTACACCCCTAAAGAATCAAGCCAAAAGACCATGCTAGATATGTAGGTGCATATATCTGTGATGTAGAAGAACAATCAGCCTATGAAAAATAACAATATCCATGACAACAGTTGAAAAGATGTTGTTAAGCTGCAGCAGCAGGTAACTGGTAAGCCCAGTCAGAACTCAGCAAGTTTTCATTGTGGCAAACCTTCATGTGAGGTTAGTGATTTTGTTTAAAGGAAATGCCAGGAGAAATGATATCTTGACTGAATATACAAATGATACATAGACATGCAAGCAAAGTATCCTATATGCATGGAATGGCCCATATAAGCAGCATGCCTGGATGAATTGCAGGAAATGTGAAGTCATGTGAAATCAGCATAATAGCAGTCACAGTATTTCAAATACAACTAAAATTGGCAAAAATGTGGGTTAACTGGTCAGCCCTGATGTAGCAGGGTTGAGAATGGAACTGAGCACTGGGGTAGCAGTATCTATCATTTTTATGCTAATTTAATAATACCAGTGAAGAAATTAGGAATACTCTTAATGATGTATACTGTTGAGAAGCTGACCTCCAAAACTCAAAGTGCCGGTCACAAGTGATTGTAAAACACAGACAATGGACTTACACATGTGTAGGTGAGCAGGGACACTGCTGTTTGACAGAGAACAAATATGAAAAATAGTCTTCAAATGACATTTTATTAAAATGTGTTCACTGGACTTCACAAAATGGTGGCATCTGGGCTGCAAGAGTAAAGAGACAAGATGGAGGCTGAATGGCAGGTATCAAAGCCTCAGTAGCTAGTACACTTTAGATCATAGTACTTTGAGGCTGCTATCACATTTTTTTTTAAATAAAATGGTTGATAGTTCAGCAGGATGAGGCTATGTTGGAACATAGGAACAAAACCAGGCAAGTGATCATGGAGGCCATAAGATACTTAGCCATACAGACTCTTAAATAGAAAAACTTAAAAGTTCTTGCCACCCTTTTTATGCACTTAATAAGGCTTGTCTCCCAACTCCAGCATGGTCATACATGATAACCCTCGTGTGAATTTGTGTCTACCCATCCAGTCATCAAGACTTACTTTAAGGATAGCTAAAGTAGTACTTTGGTCTTTTATAAACTGGGAATACTTTGAGTCAGAAACTTATCCTCTTAGCGAGTCTTGTTTCTTTGTTGGGTTAGAGTTATGTCCCTATTGTGGGTAAAACACTTGTTTTATAAAGAAAAAGGAGGTCAAATAGGATTGGATCAAAAGCAAGGCACAGGTCACCTTGGAGCACCTGCTAGGCTACAGAATATAAAGATAGTCATCCTAATCTCTTGAGTGATCAAAGGCCTTTAATGTTCTCCCTACTATATCTTTTGGGCCTTTTCAGTTAAGCAGTATGCTTGTATTTGTACATATGAAAGGGGGCATTGTATTTAGTTATGGGTCTGATCAGGAAAAGGTACTATGGTAGTACAAGTTCACTGGATCTTGTGGATAGCCTCTTGGAAATGAACATGAAGATAAAAATGTGCGAGACAGCTGTCTACATAAGCACCCGTCCCACATCTGCATCAGTCTTAAGAGGACTGCCACTTATAATATGTAAGGTGGGAGCAGTCTATTTGCCAAATGTTATTATACTGGGCTTTTTTGCATTTAGCTTGAGACAATTTTCAGTACACCAGGTATCAACGTATTATAGCTTGCTACAACTATTTAGTAACAGTGGATGTGCAGATAACATCAACAAATTTGGTCAACCATGCTTCTTAGTTATTGGTTTGGATGTCTGCAAAATAAATGCAAAACAGGGGAGGACCCAGTCCTAAACCCAGGGTACCTTACTACGAATACAGAACTGTGAATAAGCTTTTTTAGGGAATGGATATAGAACTGTAAATAAGCTTTGTGAATGGAAAAAGATGACAACATCAATTGTTCCACCTTATAGAAGTGGCATAGGTTCATAGGTTCATAGGTTCATAGGTAGGTACTAGGCTATCGGCCCTAGGGCCCATACAAGCCTAGCCAAAAAATATACCCTGGCTTTCGACCACCCAATAAAATTATTTTCCTGTGCCCCTGTCGAGCAGAGCCACAGAAGTGATCCCCGGGGTGAATTTCCCATTTCCCATCCAATCATCAAGATTTTTATAGGTAATCATTCTATTGTATGGCTTTCCGATCAAGGAGAGGTTCACCCATGTAGTGTCAAAGGTAGTTATAATATTTATGGTGAAATGGACATGGTCCAATGGTCCATCACTGTAACAGTAATCAAAATACTTCCACAGTTGAAGACAACCGACCCAAAAAAGTAATGAAACTGTCTTTAATGGACGTAACAAAGACGTAAAACCAAACAGCAGTCAAAACTGGATCAAGCGCTTTCGCCTGGTTAGTACCAGGCTTTATCAAGATGTATACTAAAAAAAACACAATGCTTTATATAGTCATTTACTGGTCACATGACATGTGATTAATTATAACTACAGATTCAATTAATTGTATTCTTAAAGACGTCTTGACATAACATTTTATGTAAACCTTAATAACTTGTGTTAAAAACCAATATTTATAACAAATATAATGTTTAAAAACATGCCTATACATACAATTGAAAAATATGTTCACATACTAATAAAATGTTGTTAAAAAATTCTTGTAGTTTCATATTCAAGTAAAACATCTTCAAAATGAACGTGTTCAAATTAAAACATGCTGAACACCCGCACCTAACGTGCAGTGAAAATACAAAGTTAATAGAATTTATAACAGTCAAAATTTAAAAAATCTGTGAATGAATACATGAGCGAAATGTGCACTGCAGTAAAATATAATATTATTCAATATATTTATGATTAATACATTGTTGTTATAATCTTGCCCTCCTCATTTTTAGTACACTGACAATACTAACATTGTCATTAAGCCCTGGGGGTCTTGTGGCATTTAACTTCAGTTGCCACAACAATTCCTTGTATTCCAGCGATGTTTCCCAATCGCCCCCTCTTGGGTTCTGTGTGACCTGTTCTAAGACCATAAATTTCAACTGCATATTGAGACATTTCAAAGAATGCTTGTAAAAGGCATTTGTGTCTTTCTCCTTTGAAACATCGTACAGATGTTCGTAAATTCTTTTCCTCAAAGATCTCTCAGTCTTACCAATGTAAAAACTGAGACATTGGGTACATGTTCCAAGATACATTACGCCTTTAGTCCCACAGTTGTAATGTCCCATTGATTTAAATCTATATTTCCTTGAAGCAATATGCAAGCTACTATCATTAATAATATATGGACATTGCTTGCATGCACCACACTTATGTGTACCTAATCTAGAGCTGGATTGTGTGTGACTCATGTAAAATTGCCTCTCAAATAACCCTTAAGGTTAACATTTCTCCTGTTCACAAATTTAGGTTTGTTGGATACTAGTTTATTTATATCTTCCTGCAGTGTTAACACTGGCCAGTACCTTGACACTATCTTTTCGACTTGTAAAGAGTCTTTAGTAAAAGTTTGAATAAACGCATTATGTGTATCAGATTGAACATCTTGTTCTACACATCTGTCCGTCTCTACACCTATACCCAATAGAGGAAAATATTTATTTTCTCTGTTGATTATTACTTCCTGCGCTAAGTTGTTAACCAGATGAATTGGATAACCCCTTTCCAAAAATAATTTTTTTAGAAAATACACTTCTTCCAAAAATAGTTCTTCTGTGCTGGACATCCTGGATGCCCTAATGAACTGCCCCTTTAATATACCTTTTTTTCTGATGAAAGGGGTGCCCACTGTCAAAATGGAGGTAGGAGTTAGAGAAAGTGACTTTTCTATGAATTTTTGATTGAAAGGTACCAGTGTATTGATTTTTAAACAGGGAAACATCCAAATAATTCAGGACATCCTCACTAACATTATGTGTGAAGGCTAAAAAATGTGTAGAAGAATTAATGTGAGTCATGAAGTCCATAAAATTGTTAAGACTTCCCTTCCATAACAAACATATATCGTCCAAGTAACGTTTGTAATGGGTAATAAATTTAGACCAGGGGGTTGAAAATATAAATTTGTTCTTCCAATAATGGAGTACAATGTTGGCATAAGATGAGGCACAAGGAGCACCCATGGCCACACCTTTATTTTGCCTGAACAATTCTCCATTAAAGTAAATGAAATTGTTTTCAAGGATGATTTCCATAAATTCAACTAACAGTCTAATGGTGTTCAGGCTAAATCCAGAAAGTGAACACAAGACCTCATTAAACCATTCTAAAGCAATAGAATGAGGGATGCTGGGAAACAACTCCACGATGTCAATGGTAATCATGAGGTTAGTTGAACTGAAAAAAATTGTTTCAATACCTTTAAGAAACTCCCAAGAGTCTTTACAGATATGTTCCAAAGATAAAACTAACTTCTTAACAGTTTGGTCGATAAATTTACCAAGTGGTTCCACAATACTACCCGCACTTGCAACAATCAGCCTAAATTTTAAGGGATCCAAGCCTTTGTGAACCTTGGGGATCCCAAAAATCACCGGTGTAGTGGGTTTATTAACATGCAAAAAATTAAATAACTTCTCATTAATGGCTCCTTGCATCAGGTGGTCATATAATAAGTATTTAATTTTAGAATAAGCTATGTTAGTCTCATTAATGGAGACCACCTCATACTGTTCAGTGTCTTGCAACATATTATGCATGTATGTGTCATAGGCCCAATTGTACATCAAAACCACCCCTCCCCCCTTGTCCGGTTTCATAACTTGGACGCCCTCTTTCTTGAGAAAATTAATCAGCTGGTATAACTCAAAATCTAAATTAGTGGGTTGAGTAGAGATATTAGTAGAATATTGTTTTCTTAAGTCCATTTCGACTAATTCTTCAAATATCTTTAGAGCTGGGTGGGTAGGAGGGTTCAGTGTGCTAGATCTTGTGAAACCTTCATTTAAATGTGTTTGTCCTTTAAATTGGATAGTCAAGTTTAAATGTCTAATGAAAAGCTTTAAATCTAATAATGTCTTAGTTAAATCTAATGAATGCAAAGGAACAAATTGGACGCCTCTGGTGAAAAGCTCAAAATATTCAGATGTTAGTGCAATATCAGTAAAATTATATATGAAAAAGTTGTCCTTCTTCATAACCAAACAATTACTTACAGTGGAATCTGGTATTATTTCCCCAGCATCCCAAATGCTTGACTTGTCCATTGTGTCTACCTGCGAGGTTTGCCCCAACCCTGTTGTTGATACGTTGTACCCCTACCCCCTGGTCTGCCCTGGGGGTAATAAAAAACCTGGTGTGAATTCTTGTTCGTTTTTTGTGCTAGGCGCTCACTCCTTCTAGGTATATCCTCTGTTGGTGAGGCGACATTATCAATATTATCAGAAACAATAACCCTGTCAAAAGCATGATTGTTGCTCCACCTGCCTTTACCTGGTACAGGATAAGCCAAACCATCTCTATATTCTAAAAGGTCTCGCTCCAATTTCCTTATCTTCCGATTAACTATTTTAAAACAGTGCTGATCTACTTCATGAAAAACGTTATCATAATTTCTTTTAATACTGGAAAAACTTTTGTCCTTAACAATAGAATCATTTAACACATTAAGTTCATTTAAAAGGACATCCGCTTTTTCTTCATAGTCCTTAATCATTAATTTAAGCATTTCAAGTCCTGTTCTATTAAACAAATCAATTAATTCATTGTGCAGATTAGACCCAGGTAGAGCATTGTTCGGAAATTTAAAACAACGCAGACCCTTGGGAATGCGTTGTACTCGCACGCATTCTGCCAAATAGTCAATCTCAAGCTGTGTAGATTTATACGCATACAGCTTATCACTTAAGCTGGAAAAATTATGTTCAGCACTATTAATGTCATTACTATGTGCAGAAGAAGTACCTTGTTTAAAAGAAAATTGTTGTTTAGTCCAAACATTGAAGTTAAAATCTCTCACAACTCCATTAACTCCATTCGAATGACTAGTTTGCTGTTTCGTGGGCTGTTCCTGTAGATCGGCATTGGCCAATGAAATCTCGCCAGGAAGTTCTACTTGTGGAGCACCATTCAACTTCGATGTTAATGGTGACGTGGGTTTTCTCCTTAGCCCTTGTTGTTGGTTCCCTGGTAACCGGGTAGTTGAGTCAGTAGTGTCCGACATTAAAATACTGCTCAACTGCGTTAATAAACATATCACTTGTCTGAACTCTCCTCTGGTCACTGGAGCGTCGTCAGGTTCATCACGAAGTATATTTGGTGTATTTCGGAAATCAACTTGGTCAGCGCCTTCAGCCATGGCCAAAGACCAAAAACAAAATCAGAGTTTACCACAAAGTCCAAGTAATCAAAATACTTCCACAGTTGAAGACAACCGACCCAAAAGAGTAATGAAACTGTCTTTAATGGACGTAACAAAGATGTAAAACCAAACAGCAGTCAAAACTGGATCAATCGCTTTCGCCTAGTTAGTACCAGGCTTTATCAAGATGTATACTAAAAAACACAATGCTTTATATAGTCATTTACTGGTCACATGACCTGTGATTAATTATAACTACAGATTCAATTAATTGTATTCTTAAAGAAGTCTTGACATAACATTTTATGTAAACCTTAATACCTTGTGTTAAAAACCAATATTTATAACAAATATAATGTTTAAAAACATGCCTATACATAAAATTGAAAAATATGTTCACATACTAATAAAACGTTGTTAAAAAATTCTTGTAGTTTCATATTCAAGTAAAACATCTTCAAAATGAACGTGTTCAAATTAAAACATGCTGAATACCCGCACCTAACGTGCAGTGAAAATACAAAGTTAATAGAATTTATAACAGTCAAAATTAAAAAATAATCTGTGAATAAATACGAGTGAAATGTGCACTGCAGTAAAATATAATATTATTCAATATATTTATGATTAATACATTGTTGTTATAATCTTGCCCTCCTCATTTTTAGTACACTGACAATATTAACATTGTCATTAAGCCCTGGGGGTCTTGTGGCATTTAACTTCAGTTGCCACAACAATTCCTTGTATTCCAGCGATGTTTCCCAATCGCCCCCTCTTGGGTTCTGTGTGACCTGTTCTAAGACCATAAATTTCAACTGCATATTGGGACATTTCAAAGAATGCTTGTAAAAGGCATTTGTGTCTTTCTCCTTTGAAACATTGTACAGATGTTCGTAAATTCTTTTCCTCAAAGATCTCTCAGTCTTACCAATGTAAAAACTGAGACATTGGGTACATGTTTCAAGATGCACTACGCCTTTAGTCCCACAGTTGTAATGTCCCATTGATTTAAATCTATATTTCCTTGAAGCAATATGCAAGCTACTATCATTAATAATATATGGACATTGCTTGCATGCACCACACTTATGTGTACCTAATCTAGAGCTGGATTGTGTGTGACTCATGTAAAATTGCCTCTCAAATAACCCCTTAAGGTTAATATTTCTCCTGTTCACAAATTTAGGTTTGTTGGATACTAGTTTATTTATATCTTCCTGCAGTGTTAACACTGGCCAGTACCTTGACACTATCTTTTCGACTTGTAAAGAGTTTTTAGTAAAAGTTTGAATAAACGCATTATGTGTATCAAATTGAACATCTTGTTCTACGCATCTGTCCATCTCTACACCTATACCCAATAGAGGAAAATATTTATTTTCTCTGTTGATTATTACTTCCTGCGCTAAGTTGTTAACCAGATGAATTGGATAACCCCTTTCCAAAAATAAATTTTTTAGAAAATACACTTCTTCCAAAAATAGTTCTTCTGTGCTGGACATCCTGGATGCCCTAATGAACTGCCCCTTTAATATACCTTTTTTCTGATGAAAGGGGTACCCACTGTCAAAATGGAGGTAGGCGTTAGAGAAAGTGACTTTTCTATGAATTTTTGATTGAAAGGTACCAGTGTATTGATTTTTAAACAGGGAAACATCCAAATAATTCAGGACATCCTCACTAACATTATGTGTGAAGGCTAAAAAATGTGTAGAAGAATTGATGTGAGTCATGAAGTCCATAAAATTGTTAAGACTTCCCTTCCATAACAAACATATATCGTCCAAGTAACGTTTGTAATGGGTAATAAATTTAGGCCAGGGGGTTGAAAATATAAATTTGTTCTCCCAATAATGGAGTACAATGTTGGCATAAGACGAGGCACATGGAGCACCCATGGCCACACCTTTCTTTTGCCTGAACAATTCTCCATTAAAGTAAATGAAATTGTTTTCAAGGATGATTTCCATAAATTCAACTAACAGTCTAATGGTGTTTGAGCTAAATCCAGAAAGTGAACACAAGACCTCATTAAACCATTCTAAACCAATAGAATGAGGGATGCTGGGAAACAACTCCACGATGTCAATGGTAATCATGAGGTTAGTTGAAATGAAAAAATTTGTTTCAATACCTTTAAGAAACTCCCAAGAGTCTTTACAGATATGTTCCAAAGATAAAACTAACTTCTTACCGGTTTGGCCGATAAATTTACCAAGTGGTTCCACAATGCTACCTGCACCTGCAACAATCGGCCTAAATTTTAAGGGATCCAAGCCTTTGTGAACCTTGGGGATCCATGCAAAAAATTGGTTTTGATGTACAATTGGGCCTATGACACATACATGCATAATATGTTGCAAGACACTGAACAGTATGAGGTGGTCTCAATTAATGAGACTAACATAACTTATTCTAAAATTAAATACTTATTATATGACCACCTGATACAAGAAGCCATTAATGAGAAGTTATTTAATTTTTTGCATGTTAAAAATTTATTTTTGGAAAGGGGTTATCCAATTCATCTGGTTAACAACGTAGCGCAGGAAGTAATAATTAACAGAGAAAATAAATATTTTCCTCTATTGGGTATAGGTGTAGAGACGGACAGATGTGTAGAACAAGATGTTCAATTTGATACACATAATGCGTTTATTCAAACTTTTACTAAAGACTCTTTACAAGTCGAAAAGATAGTGTCAAGGCACTGGCCAGTGTTAACACTGCAGGAAGATATAAATAAACTAGTATCCAACAAACCTAAATTTGTGAACAGGAGAAATGTTAACCTTAAGGGGTTATTTGAGAGGCAATTTTACATGAGTCACACACAATCCAGCTCTAGATTAGGTACACATAAGTGTGGTGCATGCAAGCAATGTCCATATATTATTAATGATAGTAGCTTGCATATTCCTTCAAGGAAATATAGATTTAAATCAATGGGACATTACAACTGTGGGACTAAAGGCGTAGTGTATCTTGGAACATGTACCCAATGTCTCAGTTTTTACATTGGTAAGACTGAGAGATCTTTAAGGAAAATAATTTATGAACATTACTCAAGCCCCAACACCCTAGCCCAAAGGTTCCTTGAGTTCATAAACTCAAATGCTATGGAACAACTAGTCACCATTCCCACAAGAGGAGAAAATATACTAGACCTGATCATCACAAACATGGGGACAAAATGCTCCACACCGGAAGTATATCCCTCATTGGTGAGATCAGACCATAAATTAATCTCACTGGAGATCCACATCCCGCACCCACCCCCAGCAAAAAAGACCACAGTGAAGAACTTCTCAAAAGCAAACTTCACACTTCTTAAGACTGGAGTGGTATCCTTCAAGACCCCCGAGCCAGTGGAAACCACAACCCATGCTGGCAGGCGCCCGGTCTGGTGGACTCCAGCCATAAACAAACTCTACAACAAGAGGAGAAAGCTACTACATGACAGAGCAAAATCCCTAAAAGGGAAGGCATCTCTGATCAATACTAGCAAAAAACTACGATCACTCATAAAATCATCCAAGGCCAACTTTGAGAGAAAAATCGCTAATGACACAAAAGACAATCATAAAGCCTTCTTTAGCTATGTTAGAAACCTGCGTGGAAACTCCCAGATATGCTCAGAATTAGTCCAAAATGATAAAAAAATCACTGAACCCACAGACATTGCCAACATACTGGCAGACAGGTTCAGTGCAAATTCTTCCCCTCCCTCCCCCCCAAAAGGAGAAATATCTATCCCACCAGAGTCTAGCCTCCCAAACATCTCAGATGCCCAGGTGAGAGCTGCTCTCTCTAAAGCAAAAAACACAGCATCAATGGGACAGGATGGTGTCCCTGGCTGTGTGCTACACGAACTCAATGAGGAACTAAACCCACACATAAGGCTGCTGTTTAATCTTAGTCTTACTACAGGATACGTACCCAAAGAATGGCGTACGGCAACTGTGGTCCCACTCCACAAAGGCGGTGCTTCTACGGACCCTGGAAATTACCGCCCCATAACCTTGACGAGCCTTGTCTGCAAAGCTATGGAGAGGATCATAATGGAACTCATAAATAAAGACATTGGGGACCTACAGACACTGGATCCTACCCAATTTGGCTTTGTCAAGGGCAGATCCTGCCTCTTGAACTTGGTCGACTTTTTTGAAACAGTCACTAAGGCCATTGATGAGGGTAAGGCAGTTCACACAGCCTACCTTGACCTAGCAAAGTGTTCGACACAATACCCCACTCGGGCATCATAGAAAAGCTCACCAGCTTAGATGTAAACCCATATGTCACAAGATGGGTTGCAAACTGGCTCAAGGACAGAACACACAGGGTTAGAGTTGCTGGTGCCATGTCAGACTCTAAGCCGGTCACGGCGGTGTCCCACAGGGCTCAGTCCTGGGCCCCTCTTGTTCGGCATTTATTTTTCTGAAGTGCAGGCAAACATAGGGGATTGTGGCTGACAAAATTTGCAGATGACTGCAAACTGGGCACCATAATTGACACTCCATCAGACACAGACATCCTCCAGAAAGGTCTCATAGAAATGGATAACTGGTGCCAGAGCCATGGCCTTAAGCTAAATGCCAAAAATGTATAGTCATACCCTTTGGGAAAAACAAGGTAACCCCTAATTACCACATAGGTGGTAATCCATTAAACACGGAAGAAGTTATCAGGGACCTGGGGACCCAAGTTGACAGTAACCTCTCTTTTGACACTCACATTGCCAAAGTGGTTAGGAAGACCTTCTACATTGCCCACCTGATCATGAAGGGATTCACATCCAGGTCAGGAGAGGTCATTGTACCCCTGTACTCTTCACTTATCAGACCAATGATTGAGTACAACGCCCCATTCGGAATGTACCTTACCCGACACCTGCAGCAGTTGGAAAGACCCAAAAGTTCCTCACCAAAAGGATAAAGGGGCTCAAACATATGTCATATGATGCCCAACTGAAGAAACTCCAGCTCTATTCAGTCGCATACCGTCTGCTCAGAGGTGATCTGTGCCTGACATACAAGGCCATGTCCAACCCGGAATTAATGGACATGCTCCACCTCAAAAAATCCAAATCCACCAGAGCCACGAGAGCAAGAGACTTAAACCTCAACACGGATATAAATAGGATGTGCTGGAGGGACAGATTCATCACCCAGAGACTCCCTACCCTATGGAACAGAATCCCAGTGCATGTGAGGCAGAGTCCCTCACTGACTCTGTTCAAGAGAAATCTTGACGAGTGGATGGGAGATCGTAGGTTTACCCCGGGAATCATCTCTGTATCACTGCTGGACAGAGGCACAGCAAACTAATGGGTATAGTATTCTCATCCTAAGGGGTGGTGAAAGCCACACACACTCTGGCTAGGTTTATAAATGCCCTAGGGCAGATAGCCTAGTATGAACCTATGAACCTATGAACCTATGAACATCTGTACAATGTTTCAAAGGAGAAAGACACAAATGCCTTTTACAAGCATTCTTTGAAATGTCCCAATATGCAGTTGAAATTTATGGTCTTAGAACAGGTTACACAGAACCCAAGAGGGGGCGATTGGGAAACATCGCTGGAATACAAGGAAGTGTTGTGGCAACTGAAGTTAAATGCCACAAGACCCCCAGGGCTTAATGACAATGTTAGTATTGTCAGTGTACTAAAAATGAGGAGGGCAAGATTATAACAACAATGTATTAATCATAAATATATTGAATAATATTATATTTTACTGCAGTGCACATTTCGCTCATGTATTTATTCACAGATTTTTTTAATTTTGACTGTTATAAATTCTATTAACTTCGTATTTTCACTGCACGTTAGGTGCGGGTGTTCAGCATGTTTTAATTTTTTGAACACGTTCATTATGAAGATGTTTTACTTGAATATGAAACTGCAAGAATTTTTTAACAACATTTTATTAGTATGTGAACATAGGTTCATAGGTTCATAGGTTCATACTAGGCTATCTGCCCAAGGGCATTTATAAGCCTAGCCCATAGTTATGTGTCTTTCGCCACCCCTTTAGTTTGAAGAAAACTAAGCCTATTATTTTGCTGTGCCTCTGTCAAGCAGTGACACTGAAGTAATCCCTGGGGTATATCTGCGATCTCCCATCCCTTGGTCAAGATTCCTCTTGAACAAGGCCAGCGAGGTGCTCTGCCTCACATGTACCGGGATTTTGTTCCACAGCATACGGAGTCTCTGGGTGATGAATCTGTCCCTCCAGCACGTTCTATTAATAACCGTGTCAAGGTTTAAGTCTCCCGCCCTTGTGGTTCTGAGGGATCTAGATTTTTTGAGGTAAAGCATATTCATCAAATCTGGGTTTGACATGGCCTTATATGTCAGGCACAGGTCACCTCTGAGCAAGCGGTATGCGACTGAATAGAGCTGGAGTTCTTTCAGTCTGGCAGCATAAGACATATTTTTGAGACCCTTTATCCTTTTGGTGAGGAACTTTTGGGGCCTTTCCAGCTGCTGCAGGTGTCGGGTCAGATACATTCCGAATGGGGCATTGTACTCAATCATAGGTCTAATGAGTGATGAGTACAGGGGGACGATGACCTCCCTAGATCTAAATGTGAATCCCTTCATGATCAGGTGGGCAATGTAGAAGGTTTTCTTAATTACTTTGGCAACATGAGTGTCAAACGAAAGGTTACTGTCAACCTGGGTCCCCAGATCCCTGATGACTTCTTCTGTGCTCAGTGGATTGCCACCTATATGGTAGCTAGGGGTAACCTTGTTTTTCCCGAAGGGTATGACTATGCATTTCTTGGCGTTTAACTTTAGGCCATGGCTCTGGCACCAGTTATCCGTTTCTGTGAGGCCCTTCTGAAGGATATCTGTGTCAGATGTGTTTTCGACTATGGCGCCCAGTTTGCAGTCATCTGCAAACTTTGTCAGCCATAACCCTCCTGTATTTGCTTGTACTTCAGAAAAGTAGATGCCGAACAAGAGTGGTCCCAGGACTGAGCCCTGTGGGACACCACTTGTGACAGGCTTTGAGTCTGACATGGTGCCAGCAACTCTGACCCTGTGGGTTCTGTCACTTAGCCAGTTTGCAACCCATCTTGTGATGTACGGGTTTACATTTAAGCTGATGAGTTTTTCGATGATACCTGAGTGGGGTATTGTGTCGAAGGCCTTTGCCAGGTCGAGGTAGGCTGTATGGACTGCCTTGCCTTCATCAATGGCCTTGGTGACTGTTTCGAAAAAGTCAACCAAGTTTAAGAGGCATGATCTGCCTTTGACAAAGCCAAACTGGGATGGATCCAAAGTCTGCAAGTTCCCTATGTCTTTATTTATGAGTTCCATTATGATCCTCTCCATGGCTTTGCAGATAAGGCTTGTCAAGCTGTAAGTGATTCAGCGGTTTGAGTAATGTTTACCACTGGCTCAGGGGCCTTAAAGGAGACCACACTAGTTTTTAGAAGTGTGAAGTCGGCTTTTGAGAAGTTTTTCACTGTGGTCTTTTTTATTTCAGGTGGGGGCGGGATGAGGACCTCCAGCGAGATTAGTTTATGATCTGATCTCACCAGTGAGGGGTATACTTCTGGTGTTGAACATTGTGATCCCATGTTCGTGATGATGAGATCAAGTATGTTTTCTCCTCTTGTGGGGATGGTGACTAGTTGTTCCATGGCATTTGAGTTTATGAACTCCAGGAACCTTTGGGCTAGAGTGTTTGGGCTTGAATAATGTTCCCAGTCTATATTAGGGTAGTTGAAATCACCTAGTATGATGGTATTTGGAGATACATTTATCCCCTCCAGTGTTTTCAGGAAGGCCATGTGAGGTTCCTGAGTTTGAGAGGGTGGCCTGTAACATGCTACAAATTGCAGAGCAGTCTTGCCTATGGTTAATTGCACCTGAATGGTCTCCGATGCATCGTGCGTTGCCACCAAACTTGAGGTTTGTGTGTCCTTTATGAATATGGACACCCCCCCTCCTTTCTTGGTGTTGTCCGGATTTTGGGGCCAGAACGCATGATATGAGGTGAAACCTGATAGTGCTGGGGTGCTCTCAGGAGCCTTGAACCAGGTTTCTGTCACAGCACAGACATCGATGTTCTCCATACTGAGAAGGGCCTCGAGTGCGTGCATCTTGAGATTGAGACTTCTGGCATTGAGCAGCATTACCCTTAGTTTTTCCTTTTTGTGTTCTAGGGTGGTAGGTTTAGAATTTGAGCTTTGCCTAAAAAGGCACTATGGGGTGGCAAGAGCCTTTGCCAATATCCGGAAGCGCAGGGGTGACAGGTGCAAGCCGTCCCTTGCGAAGCAGCGTGGCTTGTCCAGCATGTCATCCCAGGCAGACAGACATTGGATCCCCTTTGAATGACACCAAAATTTAAGCCAATTATTAAAGCTGGTCATCTTATCATTGTATTGTGGCATCATTCTAGGTGAAGGTAGGATACTGCTCAAGGTCAGGGTCATACCTGCCTGGGCTACATAATCAGAGAGCTCCTCAATGTCTCTTTTCATGTAGTCCAAGGAGGTACATCTCAGGTCGTTGACACCAGCATGGACAATGACTGAGTCGTACTTGTACTTGCTTATGAGAGACCTGAGTGCTTGTGTTATGTGGCGGATTCTAGAGCCCGACAGGCAGCTTACTGTGAGCTTCTCCTTACTCAGTCTGGTGAGCGGGACGTCAGTGTGCCTGACTATGGAGTCACAATGATGAGTGTGTCTGGCATTGTGTTTGGCCTTAAGGGCTGTGACTGTTTGACACTCTGACTGTGTGGTCTATGTGATGCATGTGTTGGGTCCTGAGGTGGTAGTTGTTTGGGTGTCTGCTTTGGAGGCCTCTGCTGTTTTGGTAGATTTTTGGTCAGAGCCTCTGAGTATGTCTTTGTGTGGTTATGTGTATGATTTGAAGTTGTGATGGTACTATGTGTGACTGGGTATGTAGTGTGTGTGGTTACCTTCTCCTCCTGTCTGGTCTTGCCAGTCCTATGTTGAGAGAGCTCGGCCTCCAGTTTGGCCGTAAAAGTTGCATCTCTCGCATGTATTTGTGTTTTGTGGGAGAAGGAGAGGATTGTCTGTGTACATGAGGCAATTGTAACATTGCCTCAATATTCCCAGGTTCACCAGTTGAGCAGGAGAGGACACTAGCAACTGATCCCTCGACATGCTAGAAGTAATAGATAAAAACTTACAAAAGACTCCGGGGGATGTGGGTTCTAGGCTGGTGGGGTACTATCTATAATAATAGTGCTTTATCAAGGTGCAAGTACTGTAGGAGCAAGTGCTAGGCTTTACAGATAGAGAATAGTCTACTTGGGAATCAAGTAGAGATGAAGTTTTTAGTTATAGGATACGCTGGTTAGATCGGCAGTACAGTTCGAGGAAGGTATTTTTCAATTTTATGTATAGGCATGTTTTTAAACATTATATTTGTTATAAATATTGTTTTTTAACACAAGGTATTAAGGTTTACATAAAATGTTATGTCAATACGTCTTTAAGAATACAATTAATTGAATCTGTAGTTATAATTAATCACAGGTCATGTGACCAGTAAATGACTATATAAAGCATTGTGTTTTTTTAGTATACATCTTGATAAAGCCTGGTACTAACCAGGCAAAAGCGCTTGATCCAATTTTGACTGCTGTTTGCTTTTACATCTTTGTTACTTCCATTAAAGACAGTTTCATTACTTTTTTGGGTCGGTTGTCTTCAACTGTGGAAGTATTTTGATTACCATCACTGTAACAGGCAAGTGACAGTGTACTTTTGAAAAAAAGCAACCACAGAAACTATTTTTATTTATTTACAATTTCTTTGTTTGCTTGTTAAGTTAGGATAGAATCTGGTTCATGGCCTTTTTGGCCATGACACTGGCTAAAGGCACAAATACAAGAAAAAAAATTCATAAAAACAGTAGATGGTAATACATGGTGGTACAGTATTTTATTTGGTTTACAAAGTACGTACACTAGGTAGAAGCAGTTCTATACAGAGTAATAGAACAGATTGTACAATCATCTCATCTATTACAGTGATCTTAATACAGCTGCACAGGAATAGAGATAATAATTAAGATAATAAGAGAACACTTAACCACTATCCAAAATAATCACACTTATAATAAGACCTCAAAGATTTGAGTAGTTTCCTTTGACAACGGTTACAATTTAGGCCATTTCTAATTGCTGGGGTAACCTTCTGTACACACCACTACTGGGGTCATTTTTGGAAAAGGACTTTTCACCAATGACTAGACTGAAGACTAGCCTTACAAGAGTTAATACACCTTGACCCTGTGATCCTAATGGCTAAACATAGGAATATACTACTAATTATACTGCTAGTTATACAGTAAATTAATGCAAGAGGAATAAGGTATTTAAGGTATAGTGGTTTAAAAGCCACGGCCTGGTCTGACAGCTAGTGCATCTTGGATAGTTTTAGACAGTGGTGCTCGGATCAGTCAGACAGTGAGATAAATCACACTTTACTGACAGAGGTCTGCAACAGATTAGCGATTTGAGAATGAATTACAGGTAATGACTGAAAAAGCATGTTAAGTTTTGATATAAAAAAATATTTATATCCATAACTTTCCTGTACTCAGCAATGTTGTTGATGAATATGAATGTCTGATCTATCTGGGATCCAGGGAAACAGATATGCAGCCATAAATGGATGGATTGTCAGACCAGGTTCTACAGCCAGATGAATAAGGAGACCAGCACCTAAAGATGAATAGGTGGCCAAACTAATAGCTATAGAATGATAAACTACCAACCCAGTGCCTGTAGGTAGACAGATGATCAAACAAAACCCAGAGAAGGATGGCTGTCTGGAGCCACACCTTGAAAAGAAAGGTTAACTGCAGCTAAATACCAGCTCTGATGGATGACACAACTCACACCTCTACAGGGATGATGGAATTCAATGTTACATCATCTGAGATAGATGGCAGCTTGATCACCTCACTATTAGATGTCAGTAGTGGGGATGCTATAGTTCCTTAGAAGGGAAATTCTGTTCCAAAGAGGAAATTCACTGTCCAGAAATATGTAGGTCACTCAGACAGCCAGGTTAGATTCCTGATACACTATATGTCTGAGATAACATTAGCTATAACATGCTACTATTTTTATGTTATAAATCATTTGCCTTAGACCATTTACATCTCTGTCTCTCTCTCTCTCTATATATATATATATCTTCTCATTTTTTACTGGAAAAATTCGACTAGGCAAAACCCTTTTTAAGAGGAGGCCCAGGTAGAAATGCTCCAACTAAAAGTGTGATAACAGAGCATGGTACAACAAAGGCTACAATTAAACTGAAAGAAATGCAGTGCATGCTGGCATTACTGTGCACTCACTATGATAAGCATGGATGAAGGTGTGCACCACACTGAAATACCTTCCTGAAAGTCTGAGTAACAAATCAAGGGCTCGCTCACAGGTTCATAGGTTGGTACTAGGCTATCGGCCCTAGGGCCTATACAAGCCTAGCCAAACAATTCCCCGGATATTTCTTCCCGCAATATTTACTTCCCTGGACCCCTGTCTAGCAGGGTGACTGACGTGATCCCTGGGGTGAATTTCCTATCTCCCATCCAATTGTCAAGGTTCCTTTTGAAGAGGGCCAAGGAGGCACTCTGCTTGACATGTATGGGCAGTCTATTCCAGAGTATGGGGAGTCTCTGGGTCAGGAACCTATCCCTTCAGCATGTTTTGTTCATTGTGATGACAAGGTTTAGATCCCTGGAGCATGTGGCTCTGAGGGATTGGGATTTCTTTAAGTGGAGCATGTCCAACAGCTCAGGGTTTGGCATGGCCTTGTATGTTAAGCAGAGATCGCCTGTGAGTAGACGATATGCCACAGAGTATAGCTGGAGTTTTTTTAGATGGTCAGCATAGGGCATCTGCTTTAGGCCTGTGATTCTTTTAGTGAGGTATCTCTGCGGCCTTTCCAGCTGTTGCAGATGTCTTGTGAGGTGCATACCAAATAGGGCGTTGTACTCTATAATGGGTTTAATGAGGGATGAGTACAGTGGGACAATGACCTCCTTTTTCTGGATGAAAAGCTCTTAGTGATGAGGTGTGCCACATAGAAGGATTTCCTGACTGTTGTGGCGATGTGGTTACCAAAGGTGAGACCACAGTCCACCTGTGTCCCTAAGTCTCTTATCACGCTTTAGGTGTTTAGTGTACTGCCACCTATGTGGTAATTCATGGGTACATGGTTTATCCCAAAGGGGATAACTATACATTTCTTGGCATTAAGCTTGAGCCCATGGATCTGGCACCAAGCATCTGTTTCTGTAAGGCCCTTTTGTAGAATATCCACATCATTTGGGGATTCAATAACGGCTCCCAGTTTGCAGTTATCTGTGAACTTTGTTAGCCAGAGTCCCTTAGTGTTGGCCTGTACTTCAGAGAAGTAGATACCAAACAAGAGAGGTCCCAGGACTGAACCCTGAGGTACTCCACTTGTCTGGAGCTGGACGTGGAATCGGCTTCTTTTATAGTCTGGGTTCTGTCAGTAAGCCAGTTGGCAACCTATCGAGTGACATAGGGATTTATGCCCAGCTTAGTAAGTTTATCTATGATTCCAGAGTGGGGGATGCTGTTGAAGGCCTTGGCGAGGTCCAGATAGGCTGTGTGGACCGCCTTACCATCGTCCACAGCTCTGGAGACTGATTCGAAGTCAATCAGGTTCAGGAAACAAGACTGGCCCTTCATGAACCCAAACTGGGTGGGTTCCAGTGTTTGAAGGTTGCCAATGTCTTTATTTATAAGTTCCATGATAATGCGTTCCATGCCCTTGCAGATCAGGCTTGTCAGACTGATGGGACAGTAATTCCCGGGATCCAAGGTGGAACCCCCCTTTGTGGAGTGGGATAACTGTAGCTGTGCGCCACTCAGTGGGCACGAAGCCTGAGGTGAGGCTATGATTAAATATGACACTTAGGTGAGGTGCCAGTTATTTTTGTAGTTCATGTAATACACAGCCAGGGATGTCATCTGGTCCCATGGATGTTTTATTCTTAGCTTTGGATACTGAGGTTTCTACCTGTGTGTCCATGATTACCGGAATTTGGCAATCTGTTGGTATTGAGATGGACCCTTTAGGGGGTGAGAGGGGGGTGAAGTTGGCACTAAACCGATCTGCCAGGATATTGGCAATATTCTTGGGATCAGTGTATATTTAATCTCATTCTGTTGTAGCTCAGAGCAGATCTGAGCATTGCCATTTAGATTCTTGACATAACTATGAAATGCCTTGTGGTTGTCTTTGGAATCTTTGGCAATTTTATTTTTGTAACTAGCTTTGGAGGATTTTATGAGGGATCTCAGCTTCTTACTGAGGCTGGTAAGGGAGTTTTTTTGCATCCTGGGATTTTCCTCTTTTCTGCAACAATTTCTTCCTTCAGTTGTATAGTTTGTTTATGGCAGGGGACCACCAGATTGGGTTCCTTTTTTTGGAGGAGAGTGTCTTGGTTCTACTTGGGATGGCATGATTCATGCACGAGTGGATGTGCTCGTATAGTGCCTTAGTGTAGGACTCAGAAGTCTAACTTTCAGCTCCCATCTGCATGGGTGCCATGAAGTTTGTCACTTCTGACTTAAGTAGCATGAGGTTGGCTTTGGAGAAGTTTTTTACAGAAGTTTCCTTACTGGGGGCGTGGGGGTGGGATGTGGATGTCAAGGGTGATTTGCTTATGGTCAGACTGGTGTGGAGCATCTATCTCCCATGTTGGTAATGACCAGGTCTAGGATATTGGAGCCCCTGGTTAGACAATGGATATGCTGATCCAGGGCGTTGGAATTTATGAATTCCAAGAACTGCCAGTCTGATGTGTTATGTTGTGAAACAAACAGTGTCCCCTGGACATGACAAGCTCCTACTTCTGTAGAGCTGAATGAAAGTCTCACCAAAGAACAGGATAACCCTGACTAACCGGGGGGGGGGGGCACAAAAGCTCCTGTTTCATATACCCTACAGCCACTGAAAAGCGCTAAGAAGGGAGGAGGTGTATATCTCACTTTTTGTCACTTTGCATGAATAAGGAGATGCAAACATGAAAAGGGCACATACATGTTCTCCTCAAAGCTCCTACAAGGAGGGGCACCACTTTTAACATTAAGTTGTTAAGGTCACTTATAACATTTGGGTGCAACATTATCTCTCATGGGTTGTTTGTTGTCATTTGTAACTTTTGTATTCTTAACTGGAGCTTTTCTCCCCAGGCCTCCACTGAAAAAGTACCTGTGTCCATTCGGACTTTCTTGGTAAACAAATGTAAAATAGATAAATAATAATAAATAACATTACAGTTACTCAGAGAATGTAAAAAAAAGTATAATCAGAATAACTCCTTTGTCTAGTTACAACATAATCTAATCTAAGGGATACTATTGAACCCTGTCTTGAGACAATCACAGAAACAGCTGGTGGGAACATATGTGCAAATTGTGCTAGCCTCTTAAATAAAACACTTAATGCACATTCTGGCAGAAATCTTTACAGTGTGTGGAGGTGACAAAATTCTGTTAAGTGACTGATTTAATCTGAGGCATTTACCTAGATTGACTGCTAAACATGTTAGTGCATTCATATGCATAAACATTTAACACCTGTGGTGAAGCAACAATTTCACTGCCACAAACAATAAGACAGTAGACAGGAACAGATTTACAAGCCAGCATGCTCACCTTAACCAACTGATAACTGTTGCTGTCATTTGATTAGTAAGAGGTTTTATTTTGTATGCATATGTCTATCCTGTACGCATATTCAATCAACTTGAATGTCCCTTTCTTGCACTAAGACTTTAATGGCCCTGTGAAGCAAATTGCTGCCAGCAAACTGTTACTGTATGGAAGAACCAGAATAAGAGAGTAGACTAAGATTTCTTAAAGTAAAATATAAAAACAGAGGCCCACTTTTTCAGCTGCTGCTGCCTTTAGAAAATATTTTAAAAGGAACAGAAGACTTTTATACATTGTAACTCCTAGGGGTGATGGCACATTAAAAGGAAAACTTCAAAACTTCAATCAGAAAAAGGTGTGTGTATGTGCATATACATATATATATATATATATATATATATATATATATATATATATATATATATATATATATATATATATATATTTATATGTGTGTGTGTGTGTATGTATATATATATATATATATATATATATATATATATATATATATATATATATGTATATATATATATATATATATATATATATATATATATATATATATATATATATATATAGGCGGCCACGGTGGTGCAGCAGTTAGCGTTGTCATCTCACAGCAAGAGGTTCTTAGGTTCGATCCTTGGCTGGGGTGCCTTCTGTGTGGAGTCTGCATGTCCTCCCCTTGGTCACGTGGGTTTCCTCCGGGTGCTCTGGTTTCCTCCCACCTTCCAAAGACATGCTGTAGGTGGATTGGACACTCTAAATTGGCCCTAGGCTTGAGTGCGTGTGTGTGTGCCTTCCATGGAAGGTTGGGCACCGGGCTGGCAACTTAACATTGTAAAAACTGTACTGCCAATCATGAGCGGACAGGTGGTCCGCTGTGGCGACCCCTAACCGGGAAAAGCCGAAAGAAGAACTTGGATGTTACTGAATATCAATAGCAGAAAACTCAAGTATGGCTTTAAGAACCCAGCTGTAGTTCATATTGCCTATTGCCTAGAAGTTATATAATTATTAACCTTTGTAAATTGTGGCATTCTTATGTGATGACTTTATGTTTTTTGTTAATGTGCTGCATTGGCAAAGAGTTACTTCACAGTAATATATTTAATTCTGCACTACCAGGTTATACCTCATACCATGCTTTTCGGCCCCAAAACTCGGACTGAACCACAAAAGGAGGGGGAGTATCCATATTCATCAAAGATACCCACACCTCCAGGTTACTGGCACTGCACAAAGCATCAGAGACCATCCATGTGCAACTAACAGTGGGCAAAACTGCCTTTCAGTTTGTAGCCTGCTACAGACCACCCTCCCAAACTCAGGAACCCCACTCAGCTTTCCTGAGAACACTGGAGAATATGAAGGTCTCTCCAAACACCATCATATTGGGTGACTTCAACTACCCAAACATAGACTGGCAGCACTACTCAAGCCCCAACACCCTCGTCTAACGGTTCCTAGAATTTATAAACTCAAATGCTATGGAACAACTGGTCACCACTCCCACAAGAGGGGAAAACATATTGGACCTGATCATCACCAACATGGGGACTCTATGTTCCATACCAGAGGTATACCCCTCATTGGTAAGATCTGACCATAAATTAATCTCACTGGACATCCATATCCTGTCCCCACCCCCAGCCAAGGAAACCACGGTGAAGAACTTCTCAAAAGCAAACTTCAGACTTCTCAAAACCAAGGTGGAATCCTTCAAAGACCCTGAGCCAGTGGAAAATACGGCCCAAACCGCAGAATCCTTTACAAACGCATTCTATGGACACCTACAGGAATGCATGGATCGTGCTATCCCAAATAAAACCAAGACTTACTCCTCCAAAGGCAGGAGACCTGCCTGGTGGACCCCAGCCATAAATAAGCTATACAACAGAAGGAGGAAGCTACTACATGATAGAGCAAAATCCCGAAAAGGGAAGGCTTCTCTGATCAGTATTAGCAAGAAACTACAATCCTTCATAAAATCATCTAAGGCCAGCATCGAAAGAAAAATTGCACAAGACGCTAAAGATAATCAGAAGGCCTTCTTTAGTTATGTCAGGAACCTGGGTGGCAACTCCCAGATATGCTCTGAGTTAGTGCAAAATGACAAAAAATACACTGAACCCACAGACATTGCCAACATACTGGCAGACAGGTTCAGTGCAAACTTCTCCCCCCTTCCCCCTCAAAAGAGCAAATGTCTATCCCAACAGAGTGTAGCCTCCCTGACATCACAGATGCACAGGTGAGAGCTGCCCTCTCCAAAGCAAAAAACACAGCATCAGTGGGACCGGACGGTGTCCCGGGCTGCGTCTTACACGAGCTCCAAGAAGAACTTGAACCCTCTCATAAAGTCACTGTTCAATCTCAGCCTTACTGCAGGATATGTACACAAGGAATGGTGTACAGCAACAGTGGTCCCACTCCACAAAGGTGGTGCCACAGTGGACCCCGGAAACTATCACCCTATAAGCCTGACAAGCCTGGTCTGCAAAGCTATGGAGCGTATCATCATGGAACTCATAGACAAAGACATTGGGAACCTCCAAACACTGGATCCTACCCAATTCGGCTTTGTTAAGGGCAGATCTTGCCTCTTGAACCTAGTCGACTTCTTTGAAACAGTCACCAAGGCCATAGATGAAGGGAAGGTAGTCCACACAGCCTACCTGGACCTCGCAAAAGCCTTCGACACAATATCCCACTCAGGCATCATAAATAAGCTCACCAGCTTAAATATCAACCCCTATGTCACAAGATGGGTTGCAAACCGGCTCAGGGATAGAACCCACATGGTCAGAATTGCAGGTGCCATTTCAGACTCCAAACCAGTTACAAGTGGTGTCCCACAAGGCTCAGTCCTGGGATCTCTCTTGTTCGGTATATATTTCTCTGAGGTACAGGCTAACACGGGAGGACTATGGCTGACCAAGTTTGCAGATGACTGCAAACTGGGTGCCATAATCGACTCGCCGACTGACACAAGCATCCTCCAAAAGGGTCTGACAGAGACGGATAACTGGTGCCAGAGCCATGGCCTAAAGCTAAATGCCAAAAAGTACATAGTCACCCCCTTTGGGAAAAACAAAATGCCCTCAAATTACCACATAGGTGGTAATCCATTAAGTATGGAAGAAGTAATTAGGGATTTGGGGACCCAAGTAGATAGCAATCTCTCCTTTGACAATCACATTGCCAAAGTGGTTAGAAAGACCTTCTATATAGCCCACCTTATCACGAAAGGATTCACATCTATATCAAGAGAGGTCATTGTGCCCCTCTACTCATCACTCATCAGGCCCATAATTGAATACAATGCCCCGTTTGGGATGTACCTTACCCGACACCTGCAGCAACTGGAAAGACCCCAAAAGTACCTCACCAAGAGGATCAAGGGACTCAAACAGATGCCCTACACAGTTAGGCTAAAGAAACTCCAGCTCTACTCAGTTGCTTACCGCCTACTCAGAGGCGATCTGTGCCTGACATATAAAGCCATGTCCAAACCAGAATTAATGGTCATGCTCCACCTCAGGAAGTTGAAATCCCTTAGAGCTACACGCTCCAGGGACTTAAACCTCAGCACAGAAATAAATAGGACATGCTGGAGGGACAGATTCATATCCCAGAGGCTCCTCTCACTCTGTAACAAAATCCCAAACCATGTTAGACAGAGCCCCTCAATGACCCTCTTCAAGAGAAATCTTGACGAGTGGATGGGAGATCGTAGGTTTACCCCTGGGATCTCTTCTGTGTCCCTACTAGACAGAGGCACAGTAAACTAACCTTAAAAGGGCAATCTTCTGTGACCTACTATACAGAGGCACAGTCAACTAATCTAAAAGGGTGGTGAAAGCCAAACACACTTTGACTAGGCTTATAAATGCCCTAGGGCAGATAGCCTAGTATCAACCTATGAACCTATGATTGCATTGCTTATATTGCAACAACAACTGGTATTTTGTGTCAATACATTTGTAGATTAAAATGCCACCTTGTTTGTTTGACAACTGTTATATACTTGTGAGCTAGGATGTTAAACTTTTAATGACAATATTGTCTAAGCATTCTGGGTTGTGGCCATAAAGGATCTTTGTGCCTATAGGTTCATAGGTTCATAGGTAGGTACTAGGCTATCTGCTCGAGGGTATTTATAAGCCTAGCCAGAGTGTGTCGGCTTTCGTCACTCCATTGATTAATTAACTGATCCTCTGTCAAGCAGAGCCAATGAAGTGATCCCAGGGGTGTATTTTCTGTTACCCATCCACTCATCAAGGTTTCTCTTGAAGAGTGTTAGTGAGGGGCTCTGCCTAATGTAGTTTGGAATTTTGTTCCAAAGCATGGGTAGTCTCTGTGACAGGAATCTATCCCTCCAGCATGTTCTATTTATTGTTGTGGTGAGGTTTAGCTCACTAGAGTGCGTGGCTCGCAGTGACTTGGATTTCTTTAGGTGGAGCATGTCCATCAATTCTGAGTTGGACATGGCTTTGTAAGTCAGGCAGAGATCACCTCTGAGTAAGCGATATGCCACTGAGTACAGCCAGAGTTTTTTCAGTCAGGCTGCATAGGACATATGTTTGAGGCCAGTAATCCTCTTGGTGAGGTACTTTTGTGGTTTCTCCAGCTGTTGGAATTGTCTTGTGAGGTACATCCCAAATGGGGCATTGTACTCTATGATGGGTCTGATGAGTGACGAGTAGAGGGGCACTATAACCTCTTTATTTCTAGATGCAAACCCTTTAGTAATTAGATGGGCCACATAGAAGGATTTCCTAACTACTTTGGCAATAGGATTGTCAAAGGACAGATAACGATCTACCTGGGTCCCCAGATCTCTTATTACCTCTTCTGTATTAAGGGGGCTGCCACCTATATGGTAATTTGTGGGTGTTTTTCCCAAACGGGATGACTATGCATTTTTTGGCATTTAGCTTGAGGTCCTGACTTTGACACCAGGTGTTCGTCTCAGTAAGGCCCTTTTGGAGGATGTCCATGTCAGCCAGAGAGTCAATTATGGCTCCCAGTTTGCAGTCATCGGCGAACTTGGTTAGCCATAGTCCTCCTGTGTTTGCCTGTACTTCTGAGAAGTGTATGCCAAACAGTAGGGGTCCCAGGACCGCGCCTTGCGGGACACCACTTGTGACTGGTTTAGAGTCAACCTGGAGCCCGCTATTCTTACCGTGTGAGTTCTGTCTGTAAGTCAGTTGACAGCCCATCTCATGACGTAGGGGTTTAAGTTCAGGCTGGAGAGTTTTTGTGTAATACCCGAGTGGGGAATGGTGTCGAAAGCCTTGGGGAGGTCAAGGTATGCTGTGTGAACCACCTTTCCCTCATCTATGGCCTTAGTGACTGTCTCGAAGAAGTCAACTAGGTTTAGTAGGCATGATCTACCCTTAACAAAGCTGAACTGGGTCGGGTCAAGTGTTTGGAGCTTCCCAATGTCTTTGTTAATGAGTTCCATGATGATGTGCACCATAGCCATGCAGACCAGGCTAGTCAGGCTTATGGTACGATAGTTACCAGGGTCAGCTGTGGTCCCTCCATTGTGGAGAGGAATAACCATTGCTGTGCACCATTCTATGGGCATGAAGCCTGTGGAGAGGCTGAGGTTGAACAGCGTGTTTAGGTGGGGGGTTAGTTCATTCTGTAGTTCATGCAAGACACAGTCTGGGACATCATCTGACCCCATTGATGCTGTGTTTTTGGCTTTTGAAAGGGCTGTTTTCACCTGTGCGTCTGTGATTTCCAGGTCACTACAATTTTCTGGTATTGTTGTGGGCCCTTTTGGGGGTGAGAGGGGGGGTGAAGTTTGCACTGAATCTATCTGCCAGGACGTTGGCAATATCAGTAGATTCAGTATATTTTGTGCTATTTTGCACTAGTTCAGTGCATATCTGCGAGTTGCCATGTAGATTCTTAACATAGCTAAAGAAGGCTTTGTGGTTATAGGTTCATAGGTTCATACTAGGCTATCTGCCCAAGGGCATTTATAAGCCTAGCCCATAGTTATTTGGCTTTCGCCACCCCTTTAGTTTGAATAAAACTATGCCTATTATTTTGCTGTGCCTCTGTCAAGCAGTGACACTGAAGTAATCCCTGGGGTATATCTGCGATCCCCCATCCATTGGTCAAGATTCCTCTTGAACAAGGCCAGTGAGGTGCTCTGCCTCACATGTACCGGGATTTTGTTCCACAGCATAGGGAGTCTCTGGGTGATGAATCTGTCCCTCCAGCACATTCTATTAATAACCGTGTCAAGGTTTAAGTCTCCCGCCCTTGTGGTTCTGAGGGATCTAGATTTTTTGAGGTGAAGCATATTCATCAAATCAGGGTTTGACATGGCCTTATGTGTCAGGCACAGGTCACCTCTGAGCAAGCGGTATGAGACTGAATAGAGCTGGAGTTCTTTCAGTCAGGCAGCATAAGACATATTTTTGAGACCCTTTATCCTTTTGGTGAGGAACTTTTGGGGCCTTTCCAGCTGCTGTAGGTGTCGGGTCAGATACATTCCGAATGGGGCATTGTACTCAGTCATAGGTCTAATGAGTGATGAGTACAGGGGGACGATGACCTCCCTTGATCTAGATGTGAATCCCTTCATGATCAGGTGGGCAATGTAGAAGGTTTTCCTAACTACTTTAGCAACATGAGTGTCAAACGAAAGGCTACTGTCAACCTGGGTCCTCAGATCCCTGATGACTTCTTCTGTGCTCAGTGGATTGCCACCTATATGGTAGCTAGGGGTAACCTTGTTTTTCCCGAAGGGTATGACTATGCATTTCTTGGCATTTAACTTTAGGCCATGGCTCTGGCACCAGTTATCCGCTTCTGTGAGGCCCTTCTGAAGGATATCTGTGTCAGATGTGTTTTCGACTATGGCGCCCAGTTTGCAGTCATCTGCAAACTTTGTCAGCCATAACCCTCCTGTGTTTGCTTGTACTTCAGAAAAGTAGATGCCGAACAAGAGTGGACCCAGGACTGAGCCCTGTGGGACACCACTTGTGACAGGCTTTGAGTCTGACATGGCTCCAGCAACTCTGACCCTGTGGGTTCTGTCACTTAGCCAGTTTGCAACCCATCTTGTGATGTATGGGTTTACATTCAAGCTGATGAGTTTTTCGATGATACCTGAGTGGGGTATTGTGTCGAAGGCCTTTGCCAGGTCAAGGTAGGCTGTATGGACTGCCTTCCCTCATCAATGGCCATGGTGACTGTCTCGAAAAAGTCAACCAAGTTTAAAAGGCATGATCTGCCTTTGACAAAGCCAAACTGGGTTGGATCCAAAGCCTGCAAGTTCCCTATGTCTTTATTTATGAGTTCCATTATGATCCTCTCCATGGCTTTGCAGATAAGGCTTGTCAAGCTAATGGGATGGTAATTTCCAGGGTCGGTGGAGGCACCGCCCTTGTGAAGTGGGACCACAGTTGCCGTGCGCCACTCCTTGGGTACGTATCCTGAGGTGAGGCTAAGATTAAACAGCTGTCCTAACTGCGGGTTTAATTCCTCATTGAGTTCGTGGAGCACACAGCCGGGGACACCATCCGGTCCCATGGATGCTGTGTTTTTGCTTTGGAGAGAGCAGTTCTCACCTGGGTGTTGGAGATGTTTGGGGCTACAATCCTCTGGTATAGATATCTCTCCTATTGGGGGGGGGGGAGAAGTTTGCACTGAACCTGTCAGCCAGTATGTTGGCAATGTGTGTAGGTTCAGTAATCTTCACATCATTTTGAACTAATTCTGAGCATATCTGGGAGTTTCCTCCTAGGTTTCTAACATAGCTAAAGAAGGCCTTATGATTGTCTTTTGAGTCCTTGGCGATTTTTCTCTCAAAATTTGCCTTGGATGATTTTATGAGAGCTCTTAGTTTTTTACTTATAATGATCAAAGGTGTCTTACCTTTCAAGGATTTTGCTCTATCTTGTAGTAGCTTCCTCCTTTTGTTGTAGAGCTTGTTTATGGCTGGGGTCCACCAGACTGGACGCTTGCCTTTGGTACAAAGAGTCTTAGTTTTGTTTGGAATTGCCTGATCCATGCAGTCCTGTAGGTGCTGGTAGAAGGCATTTGTAAGTGATTCAGCGGTTTGAGTAATGTTTACCACTGGCTCAGGGGCCTTAAAGGAGACCACACTAGTTTTTAGAAGTGTGAAGTCGGCTTTTGAGAAGTTTTTCACTGTGGTCTTTTTATTTCAGGTGGGGGCGGGATGAGGACCTCCAGCGAGATTAGTTTATGATCTGATCTCACCAGTGAGGGGTATACTTCGGTGTTGAACATTGTGATCCCATGTTCGTGATGATGAGATCAAGTATGTTTTCTCCTCTTGTGGGGATGGTGACTAGTTGTTCCATGGCATTTGAGTTTATGAACTCCAGGAACTTTTGGGCTAGAGTGTTTGGGCTTGAGTAGTGTTCCCAGTCTATATTAGGGTAGTTGAAGTCACCTAGTATGATGGTGTTTGGAGATACATTTATCCCCTCCATTGTTTTCAGGAAGGCCATGTGAGGTTCCTGAGTTTGAGAGGATGGCCTGTAACATGCTACAAATTGCAGAGCAGTCTTGCCTATGGTTAATTGCACCTGGATGGTCTCCGATGCATCGTGCGTTGCCACCACCCTTGAGGTGTGGGTGTCCTTTATGAATATGGACACCCCCCCTCCTTTCTTGGTGTTGTCCGGATTTTGGGGGTGGAACGCATGATATGAGGTGAAACCTGCTAGTGCTGGGGTGCTCTCAGGAGCCTTGAACCAGGTTTCTGTCACAGCACAGACATCGATGTTCTCCATACTGAGAAGGGCCTCGAGTGCGTGCATCTTGAGATTGAGACTTCTGGCATTGAGCAGCATTACCCTTAGTTTTTACTTTTTGTGTTCTAGGGTGGTAGGTTTAGAATTTGAGCCTTGCCTAAAAAGGCACTATGGGGGTGGCAAGAGCCTTTGCCAATATCCGGAAGCCTAGGGTGACAGGTGCAAGCCGTCCCTTGAGCAGCGTGGCTTGTCCAGCATGTCATCCCAGGCAGACAGACATTGGATCCCCTTTGAATGACATCAGAATTTAAGCCAATTATTAAAGCTGATAATCTTATCACTGTATTGTGGCATCATTCTAGGTGAAGGTAGGATACTGCTCAAGGTCAGGGTCATACCTGCCTGGGCTACATAATCAGAGAGCTCCTCAATGTCTCTTTTCATGTAGTCCAAGGAGGTACATCTCAGGTCGTTGACACCAGCGTGGACAATGACTGAGTCATACTTGTACCTGCTGTTGAGAGACCTGAGTGCTTGTGTTATGTGGTGGATTCTAGCGCCCGACAGGCAGCTTACTGTGACCTTCTCCTTACTCAGTCTGGTGAGCGGGACGTCAGTGTGTCTGACTATGGAGTCACCTATGACAAGTATGTTTGGTGTTGTATTTGGCCTTAAGGGCAGTGACTGCTTTGCACACTGATTTTGTTGTTTATGTGTTGTTTGTGTGGTGTATTGAGTTTGCAGTTGCTTGGGTGTCTGCTTTGGAGGCCTCTGCTGTTTAGGTAAATTTTTACTCAGAGCCTCCGAGTATGTCTTAGTGTGTTTATGTGTTTGATTCAGTGGTGTGGTTGAGTTATGTGAGACTGGTATTGTGGTGTGTGTAGTTGCCTTCTCCTGCTGCCTGGTCTTGCCAGTCCTGAGTTGAGAGAGCTCAGCCTCCAGTCTGGCTAAATAGCTGCATCTCTCACAACTGTTAGTGTTACATGGGAGGAGGAGAGGGTTGTCCGTGTACATGAGGCAATTGTAACATTGTCTCAGAATTCCCAGATTCACCAACTGGGCAGGAGAGGACGCCAGCATCTGACCCTTCGACATGCTAGAAAGAATTATGAGTTGGTATGAGACAGAAAAGTAGTGGGCTTAGCAGGGAAGTGGGCACTCCTGGGGGGTTTTGCTAGTGAGAGATTTGTATAATATAGGAGTGCTTGACCTGCAAAGAGAATGCTTACAAGACAAGGGATATGCTTATAAGACAAGTGCTGAGCTTTTTGAGAAGAAAAAGCTATTTGGAACAAGTGCTGCACTTTTTAGTGAAGGTGTAAACTGTTTAGGTTCCTAACAGAGCAGTTCTAAGGGAAAAATTGAAGAACAGACTTTCTTTATCTCTTGAATCCTTGGCTATTTTTCTTTCAAAGTTAGCCTTGGATGATTTTATGAGGGACCTTAGTTTCTTACTGATACTGATCAGGGATGTCTTTCCTTCTTGGGATTTGTTTTTTTTCTGAACTAGTTTCCTCCTTCTGTTGTATAGCCTGTTTATGGCAGAGGTCCACCAAACTGGTTTCCTTCTCTTCGAGGAGTGAGTCTTGGTTTTGCTAGGGATGGCATGATCCATGCATCCTTGTAGGTGCTCATAGAGTGCATTTGTAAAGGTTTCTGCATCTTGGGCAGCGTTATCCTTTAGCATGGGGGCTGTGAAACTTACCACCTCTGTCTTAAGTAAGGTGAAGTTTGCTTTAGAAAAGTTTTTTACTGTGGTTTCCTTAGTTGGGGGTGGTGGTGGGTTGTGGACATCCAGAGTGATTAGTTTATGGTCTGATCTAACCAGTGACGGGTTGACCTCCAGTGTGGAACACCTGTCGCCCATGTTGGTGATGACCAGGTCCAATATTTTTTCACCTCTGGTAGGGGAGTTTACCAACTGATCCAGGGCATTTGAGTTGATGAATTCCAGGAAGCGCTGGACCTGGGAGTTTGTACTCGAGTAGTTTTCCCATTTAATGGTAGGGTAATTGAAATTGCCCAATATCAGGGTGTCCGGTAGGACCTTCATGTTTTCCACTGTCTCCAGAAAGGTGGAGTGGTGATCCTGGGTCATGGAGGGTGATCTGTAGCAGGCCACAATTTGCATTGCAGATTTGCCCAATGTTAGTTGCACATGGATAATCTCAGAGGTATCATGCTGCACCACTAACCTGGAGGTGTAGGTATCCTTTATGAATATGGATACACCCCCTCCTTTTGTGTTTCAGTCTGTGTTCTGTGGCCAAAATGTGTGGTATGAGTTGTAGCCCGGTAGTGCTGGGGTGGTCTCTGGAGCCCTGAACCAGGTTTCTGTTACTGCACAGATGTCAATATTCTCCATACTGAGGAGTGCTTCGAGCGCATGCATTTTGAAATTTAAACTCCTGTCGTTGAGTAGCATAACCCTCAGTTTTTTGTTAATTGTGCTGTTTATGGTGGTGGGTTTGACTTTAGAGCCTTGCCTAAAAAAGGCACTATGGGGGCAGCAAGAGCCTTGGCCAGTATTTGAAAGCCTAGGTGTGATAGGTGCAAGCCGTCTCTTGTGAAGCAATGTGGCTTGTTGAGCATGTTGTCCCAGGCTGACAGACACTGGATCCCCTTTGAATGACACCAAAAGCTTAACCAATTGTTGAAATTGATGATTTTTTCTTTATACTGAGGTATCATTCTTGGTAAGGGCAGGATGCTACTCAAGGTCAGGGTCATACCAGCCTAGACTACATGATCAGAGAGCTCTTCCATGTCTCTTTTCATGTAGTCCAGGGAGGTAAGTGTCAGGTCATTCACACCAACATGAACAATGACAGAGTCATATTTGTACTTTTTCTGGAGTGACCTGAGTGCTTGTGTTATGTGGCAGATTCTGTCTCCCTACTGGCAACTAACAGTAACCTCCTGCTTGTCCAGCCTAGTGAGTGGGACGGGACGTCAGTGTGCCTGACTATAGAGTCACCTATTACTAGTGTGTTAGGTATGTTATTTTGCCTTAAGGGCTGTGATTGTGTGGCACACTGATTTTGTGTTTTATGTGTTGTCTGGTTTGTGAATAGAGGTGCAGGTTGTTTGGGTGTTTGCTTTGGAGGTTTCTGATGTTTTTGCAGGTTTTTATTTAGAGCCTCCGAGTATGATTTTGTGTATTTATATGTATTTTTTGCCAGTGCTGTTTTAGTAGGTCTATGTGTGGCTGGAGGTGTGGTGCAAGTGTTAACCTTCTCCTCTTGACTGTCTGTTCCAGTCTTGGATGAAGACAGCTTAGCCTCCAGTTTGGCTGTATAAGTGCATCTCTCACATATGTTAGTGTTTTGTGGTAGGAAGAGAGGGTTGTCTGTGTACATGAGGCAGTTATAACATTGCCTCAGGATACCCAGATTCCCCAGATGGACTAGAGACTACACCTGAAATTGCCCTTTGGCCATGCCTGAATAGTAGGGTGAGCTGCTTAGTCGTTTGGTTGGTGAGGGTGAATAAAGAGCCTTACCCTGCTGCAGGGTATATTAATGCTTGCTATTAGGTCTGAGCAAGTGCTGGGCTGTAGGATGCTTTTTGAGTGCTTAGGTTGAGAGTTAGACTAGTTTCAAGGGAAAAGCTGAAGAGGAGACTTAGTGGAGCCAGGAATAATTTAATTGTAGCTAACCAGAGCTGCCCAGTGCGCAAAACCGTGCAGATGCAGTTTTTACAGTAGGGAAATGAAAGAGATAGAAATTATCCCAAAATGGCCAATAAACTACTAACTTCTGGGCTGGAACCACTCCTCCAGGGACAAATAGGCTGCTCCAAGCTCCCCTCTCTCACAGGTGAACACAGAAACTTCCTTCTATCCAAGTAAGGCATGGGCAACTCAGAAACTAGTATCACAGCCCTGAATTCAGCACTGGCTTGAAAACTGGACTAGCTTAGAAAGGCTGGAAACAAGGATTTATTTTTTTTTTTTTAAAGATAAGGCAAAAACAGTAAAAAATACAATTCAAACAGCTTTACATGACTACAAACGATCAGAAAAAGGCTATCACACTTTAGTGTGTAGCCTACAACAGTTAAACAAATTATTTAAATAAAAAACAACTTTTTAAAAGTGCAGACAGTCAAATAAGTACAATATGTGAAAAAAAAACAAGCTTTTAAATCACAATAAATGCTGGAAAATCTGCATTTTAGGCGGAAAACAGTTAAGTACAGCAAGAAAGTACAGAAAACTGATACTTAATCACTCTAAAGTCTCTCTTTTAAGCTAGAAGGCTTGAATTAGTTTAAGGCTTTCTAGTGCTACCCAGTAGGTTAGTAACAGGAAAGATGGGAAACAAGCGCAGATGTGGTCTTTTAAACCAAAAAGTTGAAAGAGACAAACAAACTGTCCAAATGGTCAATAAACTACAATTTCTGGGCCAAGAACCACTCCTCTCTCGGTAGACAGGCTACCTAGTGCTTACCACTCCCACTGATAAGCTACAAGGCTTTCCTCCAACACAGAAAGGCTTGGGGGGGGGGGGCTCAGAAGCTTATAAAGAGTCCTGGAAACAGCAAATCTGTACCTGGACTAGACTAGTTACAGGAAAGGCATGAAACAAGTGCAAACACAGGCTTTTAAATCAGAAGGGCGAAAGAGATGGAAAAGCTTCCCGCCTTCCCAAACGGCCAATAAACTATAATTTCTGGGCCAGAAACCACTCCTGTTGTGGTAGATAGGTTACCTAGTGCTTACCACTCCCACTGATAAGCAAGAAGGCTTCTCCCCAACATAGAAGGGCTTGGGAGGCTCAGAAGCTTACCAACAGTCCTGGATGCAGCAAATTTGTACCTGGACTACACTAGTTACAGGAAAGGTGGGGACCAAACACAAAATGGGCTTTTAAACCAGAAAGAAGAAAGTGATGGAAAAACTGCCCAAACGGACAATGAACTACAATTTCTGGGCCAAAACCCACTCTTCCCATGGTAGATAGGCTACCTAGTTCTTACCACTCCCACTGATAAGCTGGAAGGCTTCCCTCCAACACAGAAAGGCTTGGGAGGATCAGAAGCTTACCAACAGTCCTGGATACAGCAAGTCTGTATCTGGACTAGACTAATTACAGGAAAGGCAGGAAACAAGCTTATAATTTTTTTTTGTTTGTTTACAGAAAAGCGGCTAAAACAGCAGTAAATACAATTAAAATTGCAACGCAGGCCAGCATACCCGAGTGTGTAGCAACACTACGGCAAATACATTTCAAATAAATGCATTTAAATTAACAAATGACTAAAAAACAAGTGCAGGATTAAGAGGCTACAGGGGTTGTCCTTCCCAGATGCTCTCTTTGTACACAGTAGGAGTGCCTGAAATCAGAATATGATCTCACTGCACTCAGTTGAATGAACAAATGAGATGGGCCCAGAAGGAGTATGCAAATACAAATCTACAAGAGGGGAGTGCAATTTCAAAGCCACCAACTTTAACACCAAAACAAGAACAGGGAGGGTGAGTGGACAACTAATTGTAGAGAGATAGCCACAACTTCAGTTCAGTTAATATTCAGTGAAAAATACAAATAAATAAATTAAATACAGTACTATATGAAAAAGAGCACATAAAAGTGTACTTAAATTCACTTATACATCCAGTTGATTTCAGGTAGATCTTAGCTGGCCAAAGCTCAGATATTAAGCAGAGAAAACCCAAAATGTACCACTTATATAAGGCAGTACAGAATATCAGCCATGAGGTGAAACTACCCCCACTGCTATCAATGGCTACATAGAAATTCTAACAAGTACTCTGTAGAGAGGTAGCCACAACTTCACTTGTGTTAATATTCAGTGAGAAACACAAATAAATAAATTAAATACAGTACTATATGCAAAAGAGCAGATAAAAGTATACTTAAATTCACTTATACGTTCAATTGATTTCAGATAGATCTTAGCTGGCCAAAGCTCAGATATTAAGCAAAGATAACCCAAAATGTACCACTTATATAAGGCAGGACAGAATATCAGTGATGAGGTAAAACTACCCCCACTGCTATCAATGGCTACATAGAAATTCTAACAAGTACTCTGTAGAGAGGTAGCCACAACTTCACTTGTGTTAATATTCAGTGAGAAACACAAATAAATAAATTAAATACAGTACTATATGCAAAAGAGCAGATAAAAGTATACTTAAATTCACTTATACGTTCAATTGATTTCAGATAGATCTTAGCTGGCCAAAGCTCAGATATTAAGCAAAGATAACCCAAAATGTACCACTTATATAAGGCAGGACAGAATATCAGTGGTGAGGTGAAACTACCCCCCACTGCTATCAATGGCTACACAGAAAGTGGGTGTGCACCAGGTTCCAGCTCCAAGCCCACTTTTGTTCATGCTGGTGATGAATTACATTAGCAAACAGATTGGAGGGACAAAGTTTTTGTATGCAGATGATGTGGCATTACAGACAGACTTTGAGCAAGAACTTCAGTTAAGAATAGGGGAATGGAATGTAAAACTGAAGGCACATAGGATGAAACTAAGCACAGATAAGACAGTGGTAATGGCAGTAAACTGGGGAAAAGATGAAGCTGAGAATTGAGATAGAAGGGAAGATAGTGGAACAGGTAAATAGCTTCAAGTATCTGAGATGGTGGTTGAGGAGAAGAGAAATCTGAATGAAGAAGTCAAATCTAGAATCAGAGGGGCTGCAGCCAACTGGCATAGAGTCTCAGGTGTAGTCTATGACAGAAGAATGCCAAAGAAGCTGGAAAGTAAGGTGTACAAGACAGTAGTACAACCAGTACTACTGTATGGTACAGAAACCTGGGCAGTAAAGACAGGGCAGAAAAGGAAGCTAGAGGTGATGGAAATGAAGTACCTGAGACAGGTGGTAGGATGCACACTGTGGGACAGACAAAGAAATGAGGAAATAAGAGCAGAAGCCAAAGTAGCTCCAGTTGCAGAAAAGGTCAAAGAGAACAGATTACAGTGGTTCGGACACGTGCAGAAAAGGAGAAGACAATCTGGTGAAGAAGATTTGCAACAGACAGGAAGAATGTAAGAGGAAGTGAGGACATCCAGCAAAGAGGTGGCTGGGTTGTGTGAAAGAAGATCTGCGGCAGTCAGGCATGAGTGTTGAAGAAGACAGGAGTGTGTCATTGAATAGAGAGAGAGATGAAAGATAACATGATACCCTGACCCTGTATAGAAAAATGGAAAAAAAGGGGGGGGGGGGCTGATGATGATAATGATGACTTTTTATAGCTGTATATACCTACTTAAAATTGCATTCCAATGCCTTTCTGTTTCTCTTCCTACTGTTTTTTCTCCAGTTCGTTGAGTCTGCCCCAGGCCCCACTAAGACATTAAGCTAAAAGTTTCTAAAATTATAACCATAGGACTTGAGCTCTGGTTTGAATTTTTTTTTCCAACTCTAACATTCTTCTAGTGCTGTGGTTTTAAAATGATGTATCACTGGCTTCCACCCCTTATGGTAATCTGACTTCCAAAGTCCCTCCCTCCCCTTCTCTCCCCTCTTTCATTACTATTGGCTGTTATGTAACCTATTTGAGTACTATCACACCATTATTTTCAGTATATCCACAATACTAACTGCCCACCCAGCAAACCAGTACTGAACTTGAATAAATCTCCCTGACTACAAATTGTCTCCTGCTCATTTTCCCAGAGTTCCCATCTGCCTGGTGCCCTTGGCAAACTCTGGGGGTGTCCTAAATTAATCTGGCAGATAAGAGATTTATTGTATTGCTTCACACTTCAGCTAACTGTTTAGAGTGCTACTGCCTAATGCTTGCTTTGTTGATGTTGCCTTTAAATCATTCTAAAGATGCCCGATATTTGAAATTGCCTTGTCAAGGTAGTTTGTTTAAGTTGTTTTGTTGTACCATTAAATTTGCAAGCAATCTTTGCTGATGTTTTTGCATCAAGAGGTTAGCAGTGCTTTGTACAGATGCAAACACCCAGAAATTAAATTTTATTTTTACAACTTCCCTTAGAACTAAAATTTGTAACTTGGTGAGGCTAAAACAAAATCATTGCATGAAGACAAGCTCAGAGCAGATACTTTGTGCATTAAACAGATCTTACCACAATCTAACCTAGAAGGAGACCTCTGTATAACCCAATCCACAACCTACAGTAGACCACCCAAATACAGGTCCGGACAACATGGATATGCAATTTCCAAATTGTTTCCATAGCCAGCTTCGTAGATATGGGTATCTTGAGACAATGTAACAATTGTCTCATGTTCACAGACAACAATTTAATCCTTAAGGAAACACACACAATATGTGAGACATGCACATAAACAATTGCAGTAGAGATGAAAACTCTCACAAGCAAACAAGGTTGCCAAGAACACACACACTGCATTCACCACACACACAAACAAACTTATGCTAAGGCACTAAAAAGCAATCTTCCTAAACCTCAAAGGCCTTCTGCATCTATAAACAGCAGCTCCTATCTGCAGCAGTCTGTAAAGCACTCACCAGCATCAACACTAAACATAACACATACATCTACAACCAGTGGAGCCCCAAAAGCAAAGCTCATAAGGCAAGCAAATACATTACCCAGGAATCTCATCATAGATTACTCCATTGTATGACACAATGACGTCCTACTCTCCAGTCTGAACAAGGAAAAGTTAATGGTTAGTTGCTTATCTGGAGCCAGGGTCCACAAAGTTATGCATACACTCAAGTCACAATACCACAGACACCAGTGTGATTCTATCATAGTCCATGTCAGTGTGTTAATGACATGAGATTTACTTCCCTGGACTATATGAAGAGAGACATCGTTGACTTTTCTGAATATGTGTCTCAGGCAGGTATCTGCCTCGCATTGAGCAGCACTCTACCTTCTCCAAGGATGATGCCGCAGTATGAAGAAAAGACAACTGACTTCAATAACTGGCTTAGTTTCTGGTGTCTTTCCAGGGGGATTCAATATTTGTCAGCATTGGAGGACATGGTTAACAAATAGGGATGCCACCTTTTGTTGTGGAGAAAAACAGACTAAGGCCATACCCCTACTACCTCTCCTCTGCCCACCCACTTTCCACCCATTTTGTGATGCCATTGCCATATCAGATAAGGAGGAATGCCTTTTTTTTAACCCATTTCAGATGCTTTTTTTCCTGTGGATTTACTATGCTTTTCTGTAAAAAAACATAGTAAATACACAGATTTAACAAACTCTGATAATCTGTTTCTTTTTTAAACAGAATACCAAACTTTGTACAGTGTTTGATGGACTACCAGACAATTGGTTTGATTTCCAGATAGTTCTGGAAAAAAAACAGATAGGTGGCAATGCTATTAACAAGCCTTGTTGCTTTGAAAAGGATGGTTTGCACCTGCCTCCCCTAGGCTTCCAAATGTTGGCTAAAACTCTACCCTCCTCCTTAGAGCCTTTTTTAGGCAATTCTAAATTGATAAGTCTACCAACATAGCAAATAAAACCCAACGAAACCTAAAGGTGTTACTGTTCAGTACCAGGACCCTAAACAAGACACTTGACACCCTACAAGCTCTCCGCACTCTGGAGAATGTAGACATCTGTGCAGTTACCTAGACATAGGTTCATAGGTGTATACTAGGCTAATTTCCCTGGGGCCTTTACAAGTCTAGCCCAAAAAAGTGCCCTGGCATTGTGCCTCCTGTCGTTAGTTCCCAGTTCCTCTATCAAGTAGAGCTACTGGAGTGATCCCAGGGTGAACTTTCTATTTCCCATCCACTCATCAAGATTTCTGTTGAAGAGGGCTAGTGAGTGCTCTGCTTGACATGTATGGGAAATTTATTCCAGAGCATGGGAAGTCTCTGGGTTATGAACCTCTCCCTCCAGCATGTTCTGTTGATTGTGATAATGAGGTTGAGGTCTGTGGAGCGTGTGGCGTGGAGGGATTGGGATTTGTTTAGATGTAGCATTTCTAACAGAGCTGGGTCAGACATGGCTTTGTAAGTCAAGCGGAAATCGCCTCTTAGTAGATGATATGAGGCAGAGAATAGCTGGAGTTTTTTGTCCATGTAGAACATGTGTTTAAGGCCTAGGATCCTCTTAGTGAGTTACTTTTGTGGCCTCTCCAGCTGTTGCAGATATCTAGTGAGGTTCATGCCAAATGGGGCATTATACTCTATGACTGGTCTAATGAAGGAAGAGTAGAGAGAAATGATGACCTCTTTCTTCCTGGATGCAAAACTCTTGGTAATGAGATGTGCCACATAGAAGGACTTTCTGACCACAGTGGCAATGTAGTGGTCGAAGGAGAGGTTACTGTATACCTTTGTTCCCCAGATCTCTTATAATGCCTTCAGTGTTCAGTGGGCTCCCATTGATGTGGTAATTAGTGGGAAATGAGTTTTTCCCAAAGGGGATGACGACGCATTTTTTGGAATTAAGCTTAAGGCCATGGTTTCGACACCAGTCATTGGTTTCAGTAAGGCCTTTCTGTAGGATGTCTGCATCACTTGGGGAGTTAATAATGGTTCCCAGCTTGCAGTTGTCTGTGAATTTGGTTAGCCAGAGTCCCTCTGTGTTGGCCTGGACTTCTGAGAAGTAGATGCAAAACAGGAGAGGACCCAGGACTGATCACTGTGAGACTCCACTGGTGACTGGTTGGCAGTCTGACTTGGAGTCCGCTACTTTCACACTGCGTGTTCTATCTGTGAGCCAATTTGCAACCCACCTAACAATATAGGGGTTGATACCTAGTTTGGTGAGTTTATCAATAATTCCTGAGTGAGGAATGGTATCAAAGGCCTTAGCCAGATCGAGGTAGGCTGGATAAACTGCCTTACCTTCATCTGATGACTCAATCAAAGAAGACAACCAGGGTGAGCAGGCATGATCTACCTTTCACAAAACCAAACTGCATGGGATCTAGAGTTTGGAGATTCCCTACATCCTTGTTAATTAGGTCCTTGATGACGCACTCCATAGCCTTACATATCAGACTCATCAGGCTAATGGGGCGATAATTTCCAGGGTCTGTAGTCGCTCCTCCTTTATGGAGTGGGATGACTGTAGCAGTGCGCCATTTGGTAGGGACAAAGCCTGAGGTGAGACTGTGAGTAAACAGAGCACACAAATGTGGTGCCAGTTCATTTTGTAATTCATGAAGAACACAGCCAGGGATATTGTTGAGTCTCATGGAAGCTATATTCTTGGCCTTAGACAATGCAGCTTTATCCTGTGCTGCAGTAATGCAGGGTGCCTGGCATTCTTATGGTATTGAGATGGGTCCTTTAGGGTAGGAGAGAGGAGTAAAGTTGGCACTGAATCTGTCAGCCAGTATGTTGGCAATATCTGCTGGCTCAGTATAGGCAGTACCACTGTGCCCTTTAGGGGAGGAGAGAGGGGTAAGGTTGGCACAGAATCTGTCAGCCAGTATGTTGGCAATACCTGTGGCTCAGTATAGGAGATACCATTGTGCAGTAACTCAGAGCATAATTAAAGAAGGCTTTGTGGTTGTTTTTAGTGTCTGCCACAATTCTGCCTTCATAGCTGGCTTTGGAGGTTTTGATGAGAGATCTCAACTTTTTGTTGAGGCTAATCAGGTAATTTTTCCAGTCTTGGGACTTCACCTTTTTCTGCAACAGTTTCTTCCTTCTGTCGTAGAGTGTATTAATGGCAGGGGACCACCAGACTGGCTTCCTTTTTTGGAAGAGAGCATCTTGGTTCTGTTGGGTATGACTAGTTCCATGCATTTATGTACATGTTTGTACAGTGCATTGGTGTATGATTTGGCAGTCGTGCATCTATTTTCCATTGACATGGGTATTGAGAAGTTAGCCACCTCTGTTTTTAGGAGTCCAAAGTCAGCTTTAGAGAAGTTTTTCATGGTGGATACCTTTGTGAGGAGTGTGGGTGAGATGTGGCTTTCCATGGTGATTAGTTTGTGGTCGGATCTTACAAGGGAGGAATTGACTATTGGTGTAGAGCAACGGTTTCCCATGTTAGTAATAACCAGGTCATGGATGTTGCTTCCTCTAGTGGGGGTAAGAATGAGCTGATCCAGGGCATTGGAACTGATGAATTTCAGGAAGTGTTGGGCCAGTGCATTGGTGCTTGAGTAATTTTCCCAGTTTATGGAGAGGTAGTTGAAGTCTCCTAGAATGAAAGTGTTGGGTTGGACCATGATAGATTCCATGGTGCTTAGGAACATGGAGTGAGAGTTTAGGGACATGGTTGGGGACCTATAGCAGGCTATTACCTGGATCGCTGTCTTACCCAATGTTAGTTGTACCCGAAGTATCTCAGATGCATTATGCTGGGCTACTAGTCGAGGTGTGCATATCCTTTATGAATATGGAGAGACCACTGCCTTTGGAGCTTCGGCCCATGTTTTGGGGCCAAAATGTGTGGAATGAGTTATAGCCTGGTAGCACAGGGGTGCTTTCTGCCACTTTAAACCAGGTCTCCATTACAGCACAAATGTCAATGTTCTCCATTTTAAGGGGTGCTTTGAGTGGGTGCATCTTGAGATTTAGACTTCTAGCGTTGAGCAGCATGACCCTCAGATTGCTTTTATTTATAGCTGTTACAGTGGTAATTTGGTCTTTGGAACTCCACCTAAAAAAGGCACTATAGGGGTGGCAAGGACCTTAGCCAGTACCCGGAAACCCAGGGGTGACAGATGCAGGCCATCTCTGGCAAAGCATCATGGTCTGTCAATCATGGTTTAAGTCTGAGGAAAGTACTCTGGTAGTGCAAAGCTTTGGCCTTTTCTACACATTTAGACCATCAGCTGCACAGGCAGGGACAAAAGGTGGAGGAGCCTCAGTCTGTATTAGCAACAAGCATAACTCTAGGTTGGTTAAACAGGATGATGCCTTGGAATTTATCCGCACGCAAATCACCATAGACAAAATCCCATACCATATCCTAGCAAGATGTAGTTCTCCCTGTATGTCCCTAGAATCCCATAGCTCATACATAGACCTACTGAAGACACTCACTATTAAATGAAATACCCTTATTCATGGGAGACTTTAACTACCCCTCTATACACTGGGAAGCATGTAATGCCTCATACTTGTAGGCACAATGATTCTTGGGCTTTATTAACACAAATACCCATGACTAGATAGTGCGTACACTCACTAAAGATTCAAACATACTGGACTTGGTACTCACCTATACAGAAGAGCACTGCACCCCCCCCCCCCCCTCTCCCAGTGACATGCCCTCACTGGCAAGGTCAGACCACAAAACTGTCTCCTTCAAAATAAAAATCAACTCAGTAATCCTAGAAAACCCTGTAACACTTAGGAAATATTCCAAAGCAAACTATACCCTATTAAAAGAAAGTTTGTCAAAATTCAATGCCCCTCCAACCCCAAGTTCATAGCAATTACCAAACACAGCGTCATTGGGCCCCATGGTTTGTTTTTGTGGCTTGTGTTGGGGTTATTTCTGGTTGGTACAGCAGTCTCTATGCAGCCATTTACATGGTTATGCAGGGTCTCTATGAACAGTTCTGCATAGGTGGCTGTGAGCTTGGAGTTCAGAGGTGTACTGAATTTTGACAAACCGTCACTTAATAGGATGTAGTTTGCTTTAGAATAGTTCCTGACTGTTACAGGTTTTACTGGGTTTTCCATGCTTATTTTTATTTTGAAGGTGAATGCTTTGTGATCCAACTTCACCAGTGAAGATGTGGCATGGGGAGGTGCAGCACTCTCCCACGTTGTGGAGTACTAGGTTCAGTATGTTTGAATCCGTGGTTAGGGTGGGCACCATCTGAGCAGACTATAATAAATAGTAGTGCATAGCAAAGATTATGCTGAGCTACAGACTTTACTGTTACATCATAATAATTTAGCCACAAAATAGCTTCCATTTTCCTAAGTGATACCTAGTACAAGCTAGTCAGATGGTTTTGTATTAGTTCGTTTATACTAACTGCATGTATTCTATGTGCTTAGAGTGGATTATCACTTTGTTTCACTCTGCCTCATATGCACTGTCTAATGTACTGCCCTTCAATAGACCGTACATTAGTCCTATGATACTAATGGCAGGCTGCTTTACAGTATCATATATATATATATATATATATATATATATATATATATATATATGTATATGTGCGTCTGTATGTCATTTCATCAAAAACTCAACTCACTAAATCTCAAATTAATCAAAAATCATTTCATCTAAACTAGCAAAACTAAAATACATTTATTTATTATTATTTATGTATTTTACATTTGTTGACTGGGTTTGTCCGACTGAGCTTAATATGCCTTTTTCAGCGGAGACCCGAGGAGAAAAGCTCCAACATAGTTTGATAAGCATAATATACAGAGTGATAGACAGTGACTTGTCACATATTACATACAATAATATTAAAAAAATACAAAAATTTACAAAAATATTTGCACTGTGATAATTAGGAGTAAGAAGTGGAATAGAGAAAATAGTTTGTAGGAGTAGAAAAGAGAAAGAGCTAAGGGAGACAGAGCATAGATTGGTAGTATGTTTAAGTGGGCTGATTGCATTGGCAGATCCATTTCTTCTGTAGGTATTACTTAGTAGCAGTTTTCAATTGCTTTGCTTGAGCAAGTGGCCTAATTTCAAGAGGAAGCCTATTCCAAGCCTGGGATTAAAGCTATAGAGATTGTGGCCAATTTTAGTTTTAGGTTTGTAGGTTTGCAAAAGGCCTCGCCTGGAGCTATGGAGGGAAGGATGAATGAATGAATGAATGAATGAATGAATAAATAAATAAATAAATAAATAGTTTCTGCAGGGGGGCACCCTCCCTGCATCCTCCTAAGTTATACTCGATGGTCACACTACAGTAGAAAAAAGGGACTGAAAGTGCACAACACCAGCTCACAAAGTCAAGCACTGTACTAAAGCAAACTGTAATATTATTTATACATTTTATTACTTACACATTTTTAAGAAAACTCATATCAGTGATCAAAAAATCATTTTACAATGTACAAAAACATCTGTTTTAGATAAATGATTTTCTATGAGTTGATTTTTTACATGTTGAGTTTTTGATGAAATTATATATATATATATATATATATATATGTGTGTGTGTGTGTAAATATTTATTTATTTTATTTATTGACATTTGTTTACTGGGCATGTCCACCTGGGCACTGGTGCCCTTTGTCAGCAGAAAAATGCAATCTCTGTTTACAATAACAAGTGTCATCATTCTGTTTCAGTGAATGTACAGCATAATAGTATAACAAAATTTGTTTTGATATTCACAGACATTAAATTTACAAGCCTTATATTGAGATTTTACAAATAGAAGAGTGGTGTATAAGATAGGTAGGAGGAGGAGCTCATTTCCAGATCATCTCCCATCTAACTTTCTAGTACTCTGCATATTCATTTCTCAATCATCAAAGTTTCATGCAAAGTGACAACAGTTTGATACCTCTCTACTGCCTGCAATTGTGAATGTCCCCTTTGTTCTTGAACACTGGCACAAGTCCATAGGTTCATAGGTAGGTACTAGGCTATCGGTCCGAGGGCCTATGTAAGCCTAGCCAACAAGGTTCCCTGGCTTACTCCACTCAAGAAAGTTATTTTCCTGTGCCACTGTCAAGCAGAGACACAGAAGTGATCATCCCCGTGGTGTATTTATTATTTCCCATCCACTCATCAAGATTTTTCTTGAAGAGTGCTAATGAAGAACTTTGTTTGACATAGATGGGTAGCCTGTTCCAGAGTATGGGAAGTCTCTGGGACAGGAATCTATCCTTCCAGCATGTCCTGTTTATTGTGGTGACAAGGTTTAGGTCCCTAGATCATGTAGTTCAGAGGGATTGGGATTTCTTTAGTAGTAGCATGTCCAGCAGCTCTGGGCTTGACATAGCTTTATATGTTAGGCAGAGATCACCTCGGAGTAGGTATGTATAGATATGGGCCCTTTAGGGGGGTGAGGGGGGAGTAAAGTTAGCACTGAACCTATCTGCCAGGATGTTGGCAATATCAGTTGGTTCTGTAATTTTCATGCTGTTGAGATTCTTGACATAGCTATAGAATGCTTTGTGGTTGTCCTTAGAATAAGTGGCGATTTTGTTTTCGTAGCCAGCTTTGGAGGAACAAACACCTTATAACTAAGCAAACCAAAGCTACTATTGCAAGAACTCATCTCTTATCCATCCTTCTCTATGCCTCTCCCATTCTTATTAATCTCTGCCAGAGTGATCTGAACAAAATGGAATCTTGTTATAACAAAATAGCCAAGTTTGCTACTAAAACCTCATACAAATCCCACCACTGTCTTGCCCTTAACCAACTCAATTGGCTCAAGCTACCTCAACTACTTCTATTTAATCAACTCACAATAGCGCATAATCTCTTCTACCTTCCAGAAAAAAAACCTGCACTTCAAAATATAATTAAACGGTACCCCACATCCCTACCAGAGCCTTAAGATCTAGTTCTCAGAACCTAATAAGCGTTATCAGACACAAAAATGATGCTGGCAAATCTCTCGTTGCCTGCACTATTGCCAAAATCTGGAACTCACTACCTAGGCCAAATAACCTCCACTACCTCCACTATTCAATTTAAGAAACTCCTGAGAACCCACTTCTCAAACAATTGGCTTTATTCATGCTACTCCCCCAGGTTAATTTGCACCAATACCATGCTCAAGGATTTTACTAAAGGTCCCCTAATTCCTTTCACTGGTTATTTCTGTAAAAAAATATTGAGAGTACTCATAATTTAGAAAAACAAAAAAAAAAATGTTTTTCTTGTGTTTATATTTTATAATCTATATAAACCCTACTACTAGAATGCTGTATGCTGACTTTACTAAAGGAATTGTTAATCTATACATAACTTATGTTTCTATGGAACCTATATCTCTGTATGATATTCTTGTGTAATTACTTTATGACATGCTAGCGGAGCTTTTCTCCCCGGGCCTCTGCTGAAAATGGACATGTGTCCAGTCGGACTTTCCCGGTTAACAAATGTAAAATAAAAAAATTAAATAAAAAAATGATATTTTTACTTCTTGAATGGTGCGCTCCTCCTCTTCTTTCATTGTAGGCTGTGTTTGAGATAGTACAGCTTCTGTGGGGTTTTATTCATTCAGAAGTTGCTGGAAGTACTTCTTCAATCTACCTTTGATGTCCTGTGGACTGGTAAGTAGGTTGTTGCTGGCATCCCTTATGAAGGGTGTCTACCTGATATAGTTTCTTTGTGCCATCTACTGACTTACTTTCCAGAAGTTGGTAGAGTGCCTCTGATGCCTTGATCTTTGCTATTACAACTCCTTTCTTAGCTTCTTTGTTAGCCAACCAGTAGTCCTTCCTAGCCTGGTCAGTCTTTTCTATCTTCCACTTTTTCTGCACAACTTTTTTTCTTTTGATGACTTCCTGAACTTCTGCATTCCACCACCAGCTTTCCTTATGTACCTTACTTCCATACCTGGCTTAGCAACATATCTTTTCTATAGTTCTCACACATGCTATTTTGAGGCACTACCATTCTTCTTCAACTCCACCTATTTCCTCTACTTCTTGAGGTGCTAGATGCCTGAGAAATTCCTTGAACTGTAATGATATCTCTCCAGTCAACTTCCAGGTCTTCAGCCTGGTCTCTGTTGACTTTGGAGCCTTCTCCAACCACTGTCTAGAGCTGATTGTGGCAACTGTTGGTTTATGCTGTGGGCCAACTGTTTCACTGTGGATGACTTTGAAATCACTTATTCTACCCCAGTGCCTTTTCATTACCAGGAGGAAGTCGACCTGAGTTGCATGTTGGCCACTCTTGTATGTGATCTTGCAACTGTCTCTCTTTCTGAGCCATGTGTTGGCTACTATCAAGCCATATGCCAGACAGACGTCTAGAATGGCCTCTCCTTCGTTATTCCTATTGCCTCACCCGTGTGGACCAAGGTAGTCCTCATATCCTGCTCTGTCTGTCCCTATAAGGCACCATCTTTTGACTTAGCTTTTCTGCCCTTGCTTCATAGGAATCCCCAGTAGTGTGCTCGCATTCCCCCCAGCAAAATTTATTTTTATTTATTTTATTTTACATTTGTTGACTGGGATAGTCTAACTGGATTTATGTCCATTTTCAGTAGAAGTTTTATTCTGTGTCTTGGCCAACCTCCAATAAATCAAAGTCTGTTTGGTTACCCTCCACTGTGAGACCCTGCATCAGTGAAATGCTAAAGTGCTTTCAGCTACACTAGTTCCCCCCAGCAAAAGGTTTATTTTGTGCCTTGGCCAACCTCCAATAGATCAAAGGCTGTCTGGTTGCCCTGCACTGTGAGACCTTGCGTTGGTGGAACACTAAAATGCTTTCAGCTACACCAGTGTATGTTAGAGTTGTATTTAATCTGTCCTCTAAACTGAAGACTTTTTTCCATAGCCTTTTACTGTAAGCGTGCACACTACTGGTACCCCCCCCCCATTTTTTCTCTTCCTATTGTACTCATAGGTCAATTACTTAAGACTACTTTCTTTCTCTTGGAAAAGGTTTATCTATGTACCTGCAGCCCATACTTCAATTGCTTTTCCCTATAGAAGTGGTGGTCCTTTTCACCACACTGTACTAGATTAGTAGCACAAGATTTGTAGTTATTAGGAAGATACTGCACTACACTGACCTGGAATTGACTGAGCTTGGTTTCCCTGATTGTTTGTTTTCTTAGCAGCTGGCCTAGTCCAGTTTTTCTGGCTGACAACCTTTTATTACTTTGTGTCTATCTCCCTCCCCCAACTTGAACCTGCACACCTCCCTCCCACTCCTGCTTAATTACTGAGGAACCAAAAAACCTGATGTAGAAAGGCACCATCTTTTGACTTAGCTTTTCTGTCCTTGTTTCATAGGAATCCCCAGTAGTGTACTCACATGTACCATATTCCATTCCTTTTTAAATCGTACTCTGTTGACTTCTAATTTACTGCATGTCCCTTTCTAAAACACCTGGCATAGCTACATTATTTTCCAACTGCTCAGTGAACTGCAGCTCCCTGTTTTTAAAGAAAAATAAAAACAGAAAATAAAAGACCTTTTTTCTTTAGAATCTAGCTTGTCTAATTGCCCTTAAATCTGTCTGTTTAACTTCCTCAGACACTGGATTGTACTGGCTGATTATTTTATTTTTTTTTTTGCACTTTGTCCCTCCTTTACACCTGCTGAAATGCTAATAGCAAACTTCAAACTCAATGACTTTACTACCATCACAGTAGTAGCCATATACATTCCACCAGGGGACAACATCCCCTTGATGGAAAGTATACTGTCATATCTCTCCCTAAATTTCCCTAATGAAACTATCCTTCTTCGGGACGTAAACATTAATTAGCATAACCTTAATCATCCAAACCCTCCACAACACATAAACCTCCATGAATTTACACAACTAATCTCCAAACCTACCCATACTAATAACTCTCATTCTTCAAGCTCCTTGATAGATTGGATACTCGTTTCTAAACCCAGAAAATACCATAACCCTGAAACTCTACCTGATACCCTGAGCAATCACTCACCTATAAAAGTGCTATGATACATCACCCTCCTCCCCAAACCACACCGGCTTATCACCTGCCGCAAACTTTCAACCTTTAACCCATACACTTTTAAAACCCTTCTCTCTAGAATTAACTGGAATTTCCTTAGTCAGCTCCCACTCAGTGAAGCAGTAAATGCCTTCAACTCAACTTTCCTAAATATTTTAAATTCTCTAGCCCCACTGAGAAAAGTTAGATTAAAGGCAAACATTTCACCCTGGCTAACTAAAACCACCTGTACCCTTATGAAATCCAGAGATAGGGCATGGAAAACATGGGTACAAACCAAACTTCCAGCTGACCTCCTAAAGTATAAAGAACTTAGAAATCAGACAAAAAAACTTATCAACAAAGACAAAAAAGACTTATTACAATCGCCCAAAAACATTAAAATCGGATCCAAAAATTTCTGGAATGCTATAAACCAAATACTACATCCAGGTAACCCAACTTCACCACACCCATGTCCTGACAAGTCACCTGAAGAAACTGCCAATACCTTCAACACCTACTTTATCAAATCCATTTCCAAACTATTTAACCCCAACCTCTCAAACAACACTTCAAACCTCCCTATACACCCCTCAACCACTATCTCAGTAAACTCCTTCTCTCTCAAACCTGTCTCCACTGACTGTATCAGAACTCTACTCTCAAAGCTCAAATCATGCTCTGTATCAGCAGACAATATTCCTGCTTACTTTTTCTGGATTGCTGCACACACCCTTACTATGCCTGTATCTATACTAATCAATCGCTTCATCTGAGTCTAAAGTTCCTTCTATCTGGAAACAGTTTTACACTCTTCCTATTCATAAAGGAGGTAACTCCACAGAAATATCTAATTTCAGACCTATTGCTATCCTCTCCCCTACTCAGTCTCCTGCAGATTCCTCAGAGGTGACGTCTGTCTGGCATACAAAGCAGTCTAAGACCCTGTCCTGATGGGACTGCTGCATATCCGCAAGTCAAGCTCTACTCAAGTAACCTGCACGTGCGACCTCATCCTGGTCTGTGACATCAAAAGGACTTGTTGGCAGGACATATTTGTGTCCCAGAGACTCCCCCTTTTGTGGAATAGACTCCCTCTCCACATAAAGCAGAATACCTCATTAACCCTTTTTAAGCACAACCTGGATAATTGGATGGGAAACAGAAAAGACACTGCTGGGATTCCACCTTTGTCCCTGCTGGACAGTGGCATAGGGTGCTTCCTTGCTGGAACATGGGATAAATTCTTGGCTAGGCTTGTAAAGGCCTCGGGGCCAATAGCCTAGTAACTTCCTAGTCCTATGATCCTAAATGTATACACAAACAAGTTATGCATTATCTCTTACAAGGAAAAACTTCTCATTCCAACACAGCATAGCTTCCATCTCAAGCATAGTACAACCACAGCTCTGCTATCATTTCTCAACACCTTAGCCCTTGCTAAAGATGATCACAAACTCATATCCTGTCTATTCCTTGACCTTTCTAAGGCTTTTGACACTCTCACACACTCTGCTACTTAGTAAACTTCTAGACCTAAACTTCTCCCCTGATACAGTTGCATGGTTCTCTAGCTATCTCTCTCAAAGGCTGCAGTAAGTACGATGGGACTCAGCACTGGTGTTCCCCAAGGTTCCATTCTTGGACCTCTACTCTTTAATGTCTTCACCAACTCACTCCACTCATCTTGTCCTCATTCTAATATTGTCCAATACGCAGATGACGCTACAGTCATAACTATTGCTAATTCCCCCTTAGAACTCCTAACAAATACCCAGACATCTTTCAACTCAGTAGAGACATGGCTCACTAATAATCAACTCATCCTCAACCCTAAGAAAACAAAATTACTACTCGTTCTACCTAAATTTGCAAACCACATTAAACTTTCCTTCTCCATAAGGTCCCCAAACAATACTCCTATAGAAGTCGAAACTAGCACAAAACTCCTTGGCATTACCATTGACGACCAACTAAAATTCGATATTCACATTAACAATTTTATCAAAAAAAAACACCAAAAGCTAGGACTACTGTACAGGAACAACAAATTCCTAACAACTGAAGCTAGGATTTCTCTTACCCATGCCTACCTTCTACCATGCTTAACCTATTGTTCCCAAATACTCACAAATCTGAACTCCTCCCTACTTACCAAATTAGAGTCAACCTACCACAAAGTAGCTAGATTTGCAGCTCAACAAACATATAAATCTCACCACTGTCTCTCCCTAAAATACCTGAACTAGCCCGAACTACCTCACCTGTTCCTACAATCTCAACTCCAAATCATACACTCCATCCTATATAAGCTTGACTTCTGCCCAAGTCTATCTTCTCTCATCTCTTACTACTCCCTTACCAGACTTCTCTGAAGCTCAACCCAAGACTTACTAAAAATCCATAAACCTAAATCCAGCGCAGGGTGCAACTTATATAGCTACCATCCCTCTACTGCATGGAACAATCTCCCACTAGAAATAAGGTCCCTGACTTACCCCAAACAATGTAAGCTAGCAACCAAAGACCACTTTAAAAAACACTGGTCCTGCCATTGTACTCACCCTCTCTGATTATTACCTGCCTTTTATAGTACAGTCAAACTAACTTACTAAAACTTACCATTAACTACGTCATCCTATTACTAAAACTTACCATTAACTACTGCATCCTATACTTCCTAGGCAACCTCCAAAGCTTCTTCTGTACTCTGCTCCCTGAAATTCTTATGTAACCTTTTAAGTTTCTGCTACTCTGCATACAACACCTTATATTTACTCAACTCTCTCTTTAAACCAAAACATATAACTTATTCTACTTTTTAAACATTTTCCTTTTTGTTTATAGTACTGTTTTATCTGTCAACGATATACAACAATGTAGCTTACGTATTATAACCACCAAATTCTCTATTGCTATTTTTATTGCATTGTATATCTTTGGAGCTTTTCTTCCCGGGCCTCTGCTGAAAAAGGGCAATAGCTCAGCCGGACACTCCCAGTCAACAAATGTAAAATAAAATAATAAATAATGAAAATATGTGCATTCAGGTTACCCATTATCAATGCCAATTCATGTTGTCCTGCTCTGTCTAGTAAGTCCTGCAACTGCTGTCTGAATGGGGTCTATATTGAATCAGAGAATGCTTAAAAAAGCGAATGTTGATTCATCGACCCTATTTCAGTGAACGCTTAAAATGCCGAACACCTGGAACAGCAAATTTTTTCACAAGGAAAAAAATTTGCTGGGCCAGTTTCGAGAGTTTGCCGTTTCCTCCACCGTGGTGCGATCTCGGAGTTGGTATAGTTAAGTAGGGGGGGGTTTAAATACTGTTTTAAATTTTTTTTTTTTTTTTGTGGAACAGCGATTTTTTTCCCTGGGGAAAAAAATCACTGTTCCGAGTGTTCGGCATTTTCAGAGTTCGCTGAACTAGGGTTGATGAATAAGCGTTCGTTTATTTAATATAGACCCATCTGAATGCATTCTTTTCCTCACTATCACAACCCTGCTGTGGAGCATAGACTGAGATTATGAATACCCCCCTTTCATTAGGCTAGACTCTGATTGCCATGAGTCTGTCACTAATTCTGATGACATCCCTCACTGTCTTCTGAAGCTTCTCACTCATCACAATTCCCACACCATTTCTAGCCTGTTCTCTTCCTGAGTAGTAGACTCTGCATCCCGTGTCAAGTGGCTTTGCTGCACTGCCCTCCTCTCTTGTCTCCTGGATAAATAGAATATCCAGCCTCTTCCATACCCTCATGTCCTATACTTCCAAGCTCTGTCCTGCCAGTGAACCTACAATGAGTGTAGCAGTTCTTAGTTCATGTTTGGCAGGTTAATTGGTTTTACATCCAGCTTTCACTCAACAGATCTGTCCTAGTTAACCCAAACTGGACAACTGGCCACTGGCCAGCCAGTAGCTTATTGATCCAGGGCTGCTGGACCTTATGGTGAGCACTTACTGGCCAATGGGGGCACATACACCCCCTCCACTTTTAGCATGGGTCCCTGGTGTAGGTTGGGTCCTCGATCCACTTATCACCTGCAAATACCCATTTCCACTTGGCGACATTAGTCAACATGACCAAATCACCTTGCACCATATTTTACACTGTTGAGTGGCTAATCCTGCCACAGCAATATCGACAAATAGGTCTGTAGTAAGAAACCCATAATTTATGATACAATATATATTATCAGTGGAAGTGTATAATGCAGTCATTGTACTAAGGGCTTTACAAAAGCTATACTGTTGGTTATATAGTAGACTAGCAGTTAATGTGTTCAAAGATTTGCTTATATAGAATCTTTTCAAATATTTTTGTGAGAGAGCATAGGTTTGATAATATTCTAAAGTCTTTTCTGTCTTTAGATGAGGGGACGTATGGCAAGGGAAGTACGGTATAACGTTTGTGGACCATAGGGAATTCTGAGGTTAATGAAAAATTATAAATGTAGCTGAGTAGTTTGGCTATGGACTTCACTGTCATCTTGAGGGAAGCTGGATGTATTTTGTTAAATTTTGTCCCCAGTGATTTCTTTAGGTTTAGTGTCAGTTTCATAGTTTACTTAACAATCAGTCCTTTAAAGTAGAATAGGGGCTGCACAATGCAAGTGAATAAACCTGCTTGGCTCAAGAATCAACTACTTGTTGAGAGAGAGGGACTGACCTGGAAAAATACTTGTTTTGTATTCAGTGGATGTTAGATAGAAATTACTGAATTTCCAAGCAAAGGATGAATTTCTGTAAGTGATTTTGTCTGTTAAAAGTTGAGCGGTGTATGTAACTGAGCCTAAAATCCCTTTTATTTCCTTCTAAAATTGCTTAGAGGTGGAGGAGAGAGAGAATTTTCCCTTTTACTTGGCTAGGTGACTTTAGCTGAGTTGCTTACAGTTCTAGTAGTCCCTCTGTGCTCTAAATACATTTGATAGAATTTCCATTCCAAAATCATCCAGTCCCTCCAAGGTAAATGATTTTCACATAATCTCTGTATGTCCCACCTTTGGCAAAATATTTGAAAAGCTGACCTGTACCCAGCTCTCTAGAAACCCCATTGATACACAGAATTCTTTCCTCTATATAACATGAAATCTGGTCTGATAAAAGTCTTGTGACTGCTCTATACTCCTTACAGATGAACTACTTACCAAAACAAGCAAAGACAAGCTAACAGGGACCCTATTTGTACAGATAACTAAAGTCTTTGACACAGTGGACAACCAGCTACCAATAAACGCTACACTCTTTGCAGGAATTAACTCTACTCAGCAGCATAAATTGACTCATTTAAATCATTCTTTTTCCAACAAGCTATTTAAAATACAACTTGAACCTGCACCATTCCCCATAGGACTGCCATGTGGCTCATTTCCTGTTTATCAATATTTCCCAAGCCATTCACATAAGCCAATATTAATTTCTGCAGATGATGTGGACATATACAGAGCCAAGCCTTCTGCACTCAAAGATCAAATATCAGCTGGAAACAGACCTACACAACCCATCTGTTTAGTTACTTAGACTAATTTTAAACACAAATAAAATTAAAGTCACATTGTTTGGAACCTAGCAAGGGGTGGCCAAGGTATCATTAACTGGACCATTACTGTTAGGAAAATGCATAATAGCAATGTGCATGCTTAGTACATTAAAGGCTTAAAAGGGTTAATACATTTATTCTGTTCACACTGCATGAATCTGCACAGCTATTAGAAACTTAATAAAAGACACGTTATTCTGCTTATGCAATGAAAATATGTGCAGCTACCGGAAACTTAATAAGAGATATTCTATTTCTGCTTATGCCATGAATAATGTGCAGCTGCTAGAAGTCTTGATAAAGAAAACAATAGATGTTTGAAAGCTTAAACTATAGTCAGCACTACTTGTACCAAAGCTAGAAATGTACCTTGAATCTAGACAAAATGTATCGCATGTATTAGAATTGTACAATGGAAGAATTGAAAAGACAAGGTGGGCTAAAATAAGCCCAAGGCCAGGTTTTTTTTCTCAAATGTTTTTGCAAGACAGCAATAATCTGACCATGTCAGCAATAAGCCTGGTAACATTTTCTGTGTAACATACAGAAAGCTGTGTCCAACTACGCCAGCAGTAGATTAGTAACATTTTCTATGTGACATGAAGAGAACTGTATAAGAATAATATACTGACCACCAGAAAGTTAGACAAACCTTGTTCCTACATGCTTTGTCTCCTTGCTGCAAGTAATAAAGGGTGCCTTGCTTGAACCTAACGTGTATTGATCTTTGAAGTTTTTCCTTTTACAGATTGGTCCTTCGGACCGGAATCCTCTCTTCGCCTCGGATCAGACGGCCAGGTGGCTGAAACCGTATGGGGAAGAAACCAAATCGGTTCTTCTTATATGAAAAGTCCTCCGACTGAATTGTCGTCAAAAGAGGCCAGCCACTTTCTGATCTGTGACTGAAGGATGGGTCTCTGCGAATCGGTAATCAATCACATGGGCTCTTGTAAGGTGAATCTACTTTTTTCTGTTTTCTGTTTCAGATCAGGGACTAGATGTGTATTGTTTTTTATCAGATTGTATTTACTTACAGTCAGGGATAAAAAAAGAGTACTGTCTTGTCATAGATTAGGAGAAACAGAATAATAGGCAGTCATTCTGAAGAGACTACAACAAAATCCGTGGTACACGTTAAAAAATGAAGAGAAGTTACGTAACAATCAAAGGTAAAATAAAATGGGTAATAATTGCACAAAAACACCCCAGAACTCGCCGTTAACGGAAGACGCAAAATATATGCAGTCGCAACGCGCCGATAATATTAGATATTTTTCAAAATGGGTTAATAAATATGAATTTGATGGAAAATTAGAAAAATCCTTGCTTATCAAACTTATCAAACAACTCAAAAATGATTCCAAGGGTCAGGTAAAAAAGCAACAGCGGTTAGGAATTCCTCAAGCACACAGGTGGCTGGAGGAAGTAAACCGTAGGGACCAAAGGAACAAAGATTCAAAAGCAATGTTTTTAGATAAGGAGGATAATTACTTAGTAATAGCATCAGCACCTCCGCCTCCCTTACCAGAATATGAAGCGAGTGAACAGGTTAGTCCACCCCCACTATATCCTGTGGTCACTAAAGATAGAGATATTATAAAACTAAAACTAACTAAAATCAGAGATCCCATCGGGACCAGGTCCCGAACAAAGGCAAATAATTCAGGAGAAGATATTGAGTTATGGCAAATAGTTAAGAATTCATGACCTATAGGAGAAGAAGAAGAAATATACCCGCTTATAGAAGTACCTAATCCTCTGGCAGGTCAGGACAATCAGGACCCAACTATCTTAGTATATAGACCTTGGACTCCGGAACATATCCGGAAAGCCACTGAGGGAATTCCCCATCTGAAGATTAATTTTAGAAAATTCTCAGAAGACTTACAAGGAATGAGGTTAAGTTATAACTTAAATGGAGAAGAAGTAGAAAAAGTAGTTAGACAAATTGTAGGGCCAGATTGGTACATGATTTGTGGCAGCTGGAACCCTTGTGGCGCTGCACAAAGACCCCTCCCACATAGCAGCGCAGAATTAGACACAAGAGTAAAAGGTCTTACAGACAGCATCTCTGAAAAATGGAAACCTAGGGCAGACTGGACTTGCATTAATCAATGCATCCAACAAGAAGGTGAAACAATTGACCGGTACTATGCCAGATTGTTAGAATATTTTAATAAGCACTGTGGAATGCAGGTTCCTAAAGATCAAACGCAAGATTCCCCATATGAACAGCAATTAAAGAATGCATTTTTGAAAGGCAGTAGTGCGCCTATAAGCAGTTTTATTACAAAACACATGGTAGACCATCGTACCAGCAGGTTACAATCATTACTTGAATATGCTAGACATGCCAAAAGGCATTTTAATAGAAAAAAGAAAAAGAAAGCTCAAGTATTTTCTGTAGAAGATGGAGCAGAAGTTTATGTAGTGCAGTCCGGGAAAAAGGGCAAGAAAAATGCACAGGGAAACAAGCAGTCTCATCAGCGATCAGAGGACTTTGAAGGGCATAAGAAAAGGGGAGAATGTTTTAAATGTGATAAAAAGGGACATTTGGCAAGGGATTGCAGGAAAAATAAGAAGGCAACAACGGAAGACAAGGAGGATGAGGACTGACTATATGATAGTCAAGAATCACCAGAAGGGGCTAGTAAAGAAAGGACAAATGAGAATGTGAAAGAGGGAGTAGAGGAAGTGCAGGAAGTTGGTGGCAATGAAGAAAACAAAATATTAGATCTAACTTTATTGAGCCTGGAACTCTATTTAGCAGACACGAAACCAGAAGTTACACTCTTGGTAGAAGGAAGGGAAGTCAAATTTTTGTGTAATTCAGGGGCATCACGGACCTTGATGCACCCCTCCAAACTACCAGAAAACATAGAGTCACCTAATTACATACTGGTCAAAGCAGCTAATGGACAGCTGTATCGGGAGCCTCTCTCCCATAACATTGCAATAACTGATCCAGTTTCAGGATTAACACAAAAGCAAAATTATAGTTTCTGCAAAATGCCTAGTAAATCTCTTGGACAGAGACCTCATGCAGATATTTGGTATAGCAGTAGTCCCAACCATGCAGGGTATGGAAGCACAGTGACAAAATAATACCTTTGTGGTGCAATCAGAGGGTGAAATGTTTTACTGGTACAGCCAGGACTTGGTTACGACTGGTCCAGGGACTGTGACCGAGGAACTAATGAGCATAGCCATCAGTAAGTTTCCCTCCCTTGACATTGACAAGCAGCACCAGTTGCACTGTACCCTGTATTTTTGTAACACACCAGGACCTGATAAGGAATATGAGAAAGAATTATTTAAGAATCACACAGATAGATTGATACTGCGTAACCTGTACTGGGACACAGAAGGGAACAGTGTAGCCAGCTGTTCACTGCCCCAGGAGTTTTTTACACTTTATAAATGTAATCGATTACCACATGTTAGTTTAACTAAAAACAAAAATATAAAATGGGCAGACCTAGGAGAAAAAGCCACGAGATGGGAGAAACAGACAGAACTAGAACTGCCAGGACAGGGGGTACAAGTACAAAAATTGAATTGGATAACTCAGACCAACCCAGCTGTGCACTTACAATCTAGCAAAGACAGCTGATGGACACTCCTATTAAAGGAGGAAGAAAACGCCTTGCGAGGTATACCAGAGACTCTCTGGTCAACAGGGAAATCAGATGTAGGACTCATTCGTACAGTGGGGCCAGTCAATATCACACCAAAGTCAGCATTCAGACCACAAAAAAGACAGTATCCCTTAAGAAAAGATGCAGAGGCAGGGATAAAGCCTATTATAGCATCCTTACTTAAAGGAGGGATACTAATAGAATCTCCTGATTCACCATGTAACACACCCTTATTTCCAGTTAAAAAAGCAAATGGAGAATGGCATATGGTCCAGGATTTGCAAGCTGTTAATGACACGGTAATACCAAGTGCACCCATAGTGCCAGATCCACACACCCTGTTGAATGACTTAAAATCTCAACAAAAGTATTTTTCTGTGGTAGACATTAGCAACGCATTCTTTTCGATACCGATACACCCTGATAGCCAGTATTGGTTTGCATTTACATTTCAGGGGAAAAGATATACATATACACGCCTACCACAGGGATATTGTGAAAGTCCAATGATATTCTCACAAGAAATGGCAAGCAACTTGGCTGGATTCAACCCACCAAGAGGTAGCCAGGTTTTACTTTATGTTGATGACATTCTGCTGGCAGCCCCCACCCAGCAGGATTGTAAGGAAGATACCATAGCACTTCTACGATTTTTAGCTGCTGAAGGATATAAGGTAAACAAAGACAAACTGCAGCTCTGGAAAAAACAGGTTAAATACCTAGGATATGTAATATCCAAGGAAGGTAGAACGTTAGATGAGGACAGAAAAGTAGCAATTTTACAAGCACCAAAACCCACTACCAAGAAGGAAATGATGTCCTTCCTGGGTACAACTAATTTTTGCCAAAACTGGATTCCAAACTATGCATTGGAATCAGCACCCTTAACTGACCTTATATGTAAGACGCCTATGGCAGCGCAGGATTTGTTACAATGGACACCAGAGGCAGAGTCTGCCTTTTGTAAACTAAAGCAGTTAATAGCATCCTCACTAGTTCTGGGATTGCCAATCTATCATAAACATTTTTTCCAGACTGTAGATTGCAAGCAGGGTTACATGACATCAGTATTAACACAACAGCATGGGGATAAGCAGTGCCCCATCGCTTATTATTAATCACAACTGGACCCAGTGGCACGATCCTTACCCCACTGTGTACAAGCAGTAGTTGCAGCTGCAATGGCAGTGCACGCTTCAGCCTCAGTAGTCTTGTTCCACCCTCTCACTTTGAGAGTGCCCCATGCAGGCACGATCATTTTACTGCAAGAAAAAGTGGCATATCTCTCCCCTGCTAGGCATCTTTCCTGCATGACTATATTGTTGAGCCAACCTCATATGACAATTGAACGATGTACAACTTTGAACCCTTCTACGCTGCTCTCAACCCCTGCAGATGGCACACCCCACTGCTACCTGCAGGTAATTGAGCAAAAGACCCTACCTAGAAAAGATCTCACGGACGTCCCCTTGGACAATGCCGAGGTGACATATTATGTGGATGGCTCATGCAAAAGGGATCCTGCAGGAAAAAACCTAGTAGGATATGCAGTAGTCTCTGATACTGAGATTGTAGAAGCAAAATCTTTACCACAATATTTATCTGTACAGGCAGCAGAATTGATTGCCCTGACACGGGCATGTACCCTAGCAAAGGTTAAATGTGTAAACATTTTTACTGACAGCCAGTACGCTTTTTCCACTGTACATGTACTTGCACAACAGTGGAAAAACCAGAGAATGATAACATCTACTGGCAAACCTATAAATCATGCACAGTTTATTTTAGATCTTTTAGAATCTATTCAGTTACCTCAGAAAGTGGCCATTTGCAAATGTACAGCTCACACCAAGCAACAGGATAGGATTTCAAAAGGTAATGCGAGAGCTGATACAGCTGCAAAACAAGCAGCCACAGAAGTATTTCTTTTAAATAAGGAATTGCAACCATCTGAAACCTTAGATCTAGACATGTTAAAAACAATGCAGACACTCACTACGCAAGCTGAAAAACAGCGATGGATAAAACGAGGAGCAATCCTCGAAAAAGGGCTGTACATCTCTAAAGAAAGAAAACCGGTACTACCCTCTAATTTGTTTCGCTATGCAGCATTGTTGAGCCATGGGCAATGCCATGTCTCAACAGGGGGGATGGTACAGCTGGTGAACCAAGTGTACACAACGTACGGATTTACAAACTACTCTAAAAAATGTTGTTTGATGTGTCAGATTTGTAACAAACATCATGCACAGGGGGTGATAAAGCCCAAGCAAGGGAGTTTCCCCACACCACCATATCTGTTTCACACTATCTGTATGGATTTCATAGAATTGAACAAATGTGAAAATAAAAAGTATTGTCGTGTCATTATAGATATGTTTTCCAGGTGGGTGGAAGCCTTTCCAACCAAAAATCCGGATGCAGCTACAGTGACAAAAGTACTTGTCAAGGAAATTATTCCTAGGTTTGGCATTCCGGAAAGAATCTACAGTGACAATGGTACACATTTTGTAAATCAAACCATACAGCAGTTAAGTAAGCATTTTGGTATTTCTTTAAAAAAATCATTGTGCATACCATCCACAGTCTGCAGGGCTGGTTGAAAGGCATAATGGTATATTAAAAAGCAAACTGAGAAAATTAATTGTTGAGACAGGAAAAGCTTGGTTGTACTGTTTACCCCTGGCACTGTTGAGCATGAGAACTGTCCCTACAGCAAAAGGATTGACTCCTTTTGAAAAACTGTTTGGAAGAGCTTATTACACACCCCAGTGGAAACTTCTCATGTCATCAGACTAGGAAGACGATTTTACACTAGCTGAATATATGAAAAAGTTGTTGAGTTCTAAACATCTGTTGCAGTCAAATTCTGTTTTAGATAAAAAACAAACCAAAACATCGGAAGTGGCAGTGACGCCAGGAGACTGGGTATGGATTAAAATCAAGAAGTGAAAGAACTGGGCATCGCCAAGGTGGGAAGGTCCCTACCAGGTGCTTCTTTTGACACCTACTGCAGTCAAAATAGCAGAACGAGCTTCGTGGATACACGTGACGCACTGCAAGCTGGTAAAAAACTTTGAATTGGACAAAGATCTTACCTCTCCATCGGGACCCTAAGCACAAAGTCTGGCTACAAACGGGGGTCAGATCAATAGGACTGATCCGTCTCAAACCCAGTGAAGAAACCATAGGTGCTGAAGGTCCTATTAGGGCAGAGAGTAAGGTCACGTGTCCAAAATAAGATGACGGAATCCAGTAAGATCCAAATACACCTACTTGGAAGAACCGGAGAAAACGGAAATGCAGAACAACCGTTTCCACAAAAATATTACATGATCATTCTGTTGACTGTACTGGTGACAATAATCTTTTTATTGTGGCCATTTCTTTTCTCAGCCATGCAAGTAGAACTAAATAAGTGTGCAGAGTGGCACCCGAACTTTAATACTTACCAGGCAATTAAATATGTGTATGCTGAAACCTTCAATGTTTCGAATTGCTGGATTTGCACTGCTTTACCAACAGCATATGGGGGGCTATTGTTAACTGCAGTTCCCCTAGGGGCTAACAAGACCTGGGAAAACTTAATTCATGATACATCAGATGTCACATCAAAAGATAAGGTAGCATTACACTTGTCTATTCGACAGAAAGGAACTGTGTGTTTTTATAAGAATGATACGGTCAAGGTGGGTTGGAGCTATTGCAATGTAACTGTTCCCTATAGATGCTGCACTAAATCTGATAACATAAAATTCTATTGCAACACGAGCTATGATTCATTTGTTGAACTGATGCATAGGACAATTAAAGAAGTAAAACTTAATGCTGATCTCTACAAACAACTGTCTATAATCGACAGAAAAATGTTTCATGCAGAGCAAGGGTATAGTAAAGTTACTACTGAAGTGGAAGATTGTTACTTTATATGCAGAAGAAAAGCATATGAATGGCTATCCGAGAATTGGTCCAGCAATTGTTTTTTGGGATACCTGGTTCCAGCCATACGACACACAACAGTTTTACCTCAAGGGAAGATTCGGAATGTCCGAGAAATCAAGAAGCCTGTCAATCCAGTGGGACAAATCAATGCACCCTGGAAATACCATCATGACTTAGGCCCTGGAAATAACAAAGGACTATCACACATGGATCTGAGTGATACTGTCATATCGTGTGCAGGCGTATTACCAGCATATGGAGCAACAAAATCAATGTGGGAACTGAGAAAATTGTCTAAGCTTCTTGAAATAATGAGTAATGCAACTTTTTCTGCCCTAGAATTGGTAACCGATGAACTGACTGCCATGAGAACAGTGGTACTTCAAAATCGCATGGCTCTTGACTTCACCCTAGCGGCAAGAGGAGGTACATGCACTTTAATCCAGGAGGAGTGCTGTTCATATATTCCTGACCAAAAACACAAGATAGACAACCATCTTGAGGTAATCCAGCAGGTGTCAGCCATGACCAAACCAGGACCAAATCCATTGACGGACTTTTTCCAGAAATTGTTTGGGGGGTGGGGCAGTATCCTAATGAACATTCTGATTGCTATCTGTGTAGGGATAGCTCTACTGATGGTGTGTGGGTGCTGCTGCATCCCCTGCATAAAAGGACTAATCAAAAATGTTGTAGACATTTCAGTTTCGGAAACCTTATACCAAGATGCCGAACTCGAAGAGTTACTGAAAAATTGAAAATGCTTTCATGGGTTTAAACTAAATGACTTTCTTAACTGCAAATCCTGAGTAGGAAGAGGTTAAGGGAAGAAAAAACTGTTTATGCTTGTTTTGAAAGTAGAATAAAAGTATTAAAAGGGGGGAAATGTTAGGAAAATGCATAATAGCAATGTGCATGCTTAGTACATTAAAGGCTTAAAAGGGTTAATACATTTATTCTGTTCATACTGCATGAATCTGCATAGCTATTAGAAACTTAATAAAAGACACTTTATTCTGCTTATGAAATGAAAATATGCGCAGCTACCGTTAACTTAATAAGAGACATTCTATTTCTGCTTATGCCATGAAAAATGTGCAGCTGCTAGAAGTCTTGATAAAGAAAACAATAGATGTTTGAAAGCTTAAACTATAGTCAGCAATATTTGTACCAAAGCTAGAAATGTACCTTGAATCTAGACAAAATGTATCGCATGTATTAGAATTGTACAATGGAAGAATTGAAAAGACAAGGTGGGCTAAAATAAGCCCAAGGACAGGTTGTTTTTCCTCAAATGTTTTTGCAAGACAGCAATAATCTGACCATGTCAGCAATAAGCCTGGTAACATTTTCTGTGTAACATACAGAAAGCTGTGTCCAACTACGTCAGCAGTAGATTAGTAACATTTTCTATGTGACATGAAGAGAACTGTATAAGAATAATATACTGACCACCAGAAAGTTAGACAAACCTTGTACCTACATGCTTTGTCTCCTTGCTGCAAGTAATAAAGGTTGCCTTGCTTGAACCTAACATGTATTGATCTTTGAAGTTTTTCCTTTTACAATTACCTACTCCAATCAGGAGGCAATAAAAATAGTTCATCACTATAAATACTTTGGTATTTTGGTTGTTCCCCAATCGCAAAACAAAAATGTGCAAAACACTAAAACCAAAGTAAACACTTTGCTATACTAGTCCAATAAAATATTTTAACTCTCTAGTAAAATATTGAAATTTGGATTGCCAAGTTTTGGAATATCTTAAAAAAAAAGACTAAAAATACATGACCCCTTAGAGAATATGCTCATGGTTGCATGGTTGGTGAATATATGAAACAGAAATGTTGCTATATCTCTGACTTAAATATGAGAGTTCTTAAAATATGTGATTTATTCATTTCTCCTCAGAAATCAGTTTCAACACTAATTGCAAAGCTTATACAACTAGTACATTCTGGGGGGAAACTCCAAAAAAGTGTACCTGACAATATGCACATTCTGTACTGAACAAATGGAAATGGAATGCCTTTTCTTGTAATCTCTTCTGAATCTTAAAACAGCGAACACAAAAACAGGAAAGAGAAACTAAGATTGTCTTGATATAATGCATGAAAGAAAGAATAGCTATTTACTCACACTGATTGTTCTGCTGGATGACATGTTTAAATGTATATACAAAATTAACTGAAATGGCCTTACATAATCAGTTCATATATAAAAGAATTACTGTTATACTCATGAATATGCACTTATCTAATAAATTCTTATGATAAAACCACTCAGCCATAGATGACATAACACAATCTCACAGTTTACATAGACTCCTTGACAAACATATTCATGAGTACGTAATCATATATAAAATATAGTAAATATATAAGGTAAACATATTAACAAATGTTTCTAACTTAAATATAGCATTGGTCTTGAAATATGTAATTTCATAATTTCCATTCCAGATCTGTTACAACTGTGACGACCCTCCACTGGACCAGTAATCAAGGAGCCTCAATCCTCACCACTGGCAACAGTGGGACATTCACTGAGAGGATGACAAGTACAGACACAGTATTTCTAGATGCATCTCTCTGCATCAAATGCAATTTCCCTTAAGAGCACACAGAGACCACCCACAGTCAGTCCGGGGCTGGTTTCTCCCTTTTCCTCCAGATCCCCAATAAGACTCCCCACTGACACAGCTATAGAGTTGAGATCTCAGCTGAGTGACCAAGCCAAGACATCCAGCACTTTCTCTGTCCAACCAGTGCTTTGTGTCCATGCCCTATAGCTGACATACACTCTTTGAGGTTTGATTTTCACACACACACACACACACACACACACACACACACACACACACACACACGAAAGGCTGGCTCAGGTTTACTAGCTATACCCCCTTCTGCCCAGACTGTAAGGTAGTTTTCACTACCACCAGTCACTCCTTATCAGCTACTTTAAGGCCTTTAACAACGGGCAACCAATTTTACTGTGTAATATTAATACAAACGGTAGTTTGACCAAGAGCAAGGCTATTAATAGTGGCCCACACAGTGTCACCAAATAAGCATGCAAGTACTCTCAAAACTTAAATATCTCTACATAGATAGGCCACAATAAAAGGTTTAAATATATTTAATAATAAATAATAAAAGAAGAAGACAATACTAAATATATATCCGCAGTGACATCAGAGTTCAAAACCACAGGAAATATTTAAAGTAACATTGCAGTACAGGCTCACGCAAATAAAGAAAACCATCTAAACTAAGCTTTACTATTTATTTATTTTATTTTATTTTACATTTGTTGACTGGGATAGTCCGACTGGATACATATCCATTTTCAGTGGAGGCCCGGGGAGAAAAGCTCCAAGGTAGAACATACAGTAAAAATCAAAAAATGATTACAAGTTACACACAGTTTATAGGCTCCAGTTGAGCAAGCAGGTAATATAATCATACATTTTTATAACAGTGTTGACAAATTGACTAGACAATATAACATGATTACAGACTATAGAGGAGGATCTAGTCAGGTTTTGAACAAGGACATAGCCAGTGACTTTTAAAGTATAGCTTGAGGCTTTTTTTGAACTGAGTAAGAGAGGGTTCAAGAGTAAGATCAGCAGGAAGAGGGTTCCAAGTTTTGCCAACAGAGTTAGCAAACATACAGAACTATATTCCTGACTGTATATAAGAGAGTTATACTGCTCCTTTGAAACTTAGTTCATTAGAGCAAGGCAGATGTGGTGAATGGTTCTTATTGTTGTTGTCAGGTCCAAGACAGAATGCAGAATGCTCTATCTCACTAAGAGACTTCTCAAATTAATATCTAAAATATTACTGCTGGGACAGCTTGCAGAATTACATCATTTATGGTCATCTGACTTCTAGTTCCCAGGCCAATACCCCCATTGCTAGAAGCTGGAAGTCATAAAACAATTGCATGCCTTCATGCTTCAAAAGTAGCAATTAGTTCACTCCAAGGACAATACAGAAAGCTTTTTAGTACATACCTTGTGTCTCTAGCTGCATTGAAAACTTGAGAGCTAGCCTCTTTACTGCATAGCCTATAAAGTAATTTAATTTCAGATATTTTTCTAAAGTTTGCTGGACTGAGTTTAACCCTCTAGTTTCCTCTGTTAAGCATATACATTTAAACACTTACAATAGTGCAGGTACATTTCTGTTCTCTTCCAGTAGAGCAAGCTGTGGTTACATTTCAAACACAGCACTTTACAAGTACTTTTTTACAACACACATGTCTGTACAAGTAGTTTGATATACACATGACGTACACTTCTAATACATTTGTAACACAAGCATCTTGTATAAATCATTTCAGTATTCAACAATGACATATAATTATTTACAAAATTCCAGCTAGCTGTACTTTCATCACACTTCTTCCCCCCCTTGAAGACTCAAGCTAGGTTTTCAAGTGATGCTTGAGAAACATTGCTTGAGAGGGATCAGCCTATCTCAGAATGCATTACCCCATTCCCTGTCTTAAGATTCCAGCTGCCTTGGCATTGCTGACCCCAGTACAGTGCTGCTCTGTCATATCATATGCCTGCAGCCCTAGGCTCCACCATAACAACTTGGGATTTTGTTGGCTGGCTCCCTGTAGCCATAGATCCCCTTCAGACTGCTCCTGCATCCTACTGCAAATACTTAGCACCAGGACCTCCCTATCATGGTATGGTTGCATCATGTTAAAAAGGTATAGTTTGTGTCCCAGCCTCCTGCCTAGAAGTCCTACCATGTAGTTAACATCACTGACCTTCCTTACCACTTTGAAGGATCCCTTTCAAGCTGTCTGCAGCTTGTTGTGTCTGACAGAAATGAGAACTATAACCTGCTGCCCCACAGCATGCTTTTTACTCGAGCATTCCTGTCATACTAGACCTTTTTCTGCTGTTGGACTTCTGCCAGGTTCTCCTGGGTGAAATCCATGAGTTTCCTGAGCCTTGTCCTGAGGCTTAGGACATATGCCACAACATACTCCTTGTGGGATTCACACTCACCCTCCTACTCTTCACAAATCAAATCTAGAGGTCTCCTGACCCTATGCCAATACAACTAATTCAAAAAGTGAGAAACCTGTGGATTCTTGGGGCACCTCTCTGTAAGCAAACAACAGATGGGGCAAATATTTGTCCCACTCCCTCTTGAACTGGTCTGCAAATGCCCATATCATGGTCTTTAGTGTAGAGTTTAACCTCTCCACCAGACCATTAGTCTGGGGAAGGTAGGGGTTGGTCTTTAGGTGCTTCATCCCACAGTGCTTCCACAGACAAGCCAGCAGGTCTGACATGAAATTGGCACCTCTATCAGTCAGTATTTCTTTTGGGAAACCTACCCTGCTGGAAATCTCTAACAAAGCATTTGCAACCTTTTTTGCCTCAATGGAGGAAAGGGCCAACTCTTAAGGGTATCTTGTAGCATAATCTACTACCACTGGGATATACTTCTTCCCTGTGGAACTCGGGGTATTCAGAGGCCCCACAATATCCATAGCTACCCTCTGAAATGGCTCCTCAATCACAGGCAAAGGCATCAAAGGAGCTTTGACCTTGTCTCATGTCTTGCCTACTTTTTGGCACTGCTCACAGGTCCTGGAGTACCCTGTTACATCCCTGGAAATCCCAGGCCAATAAAAGGTCTGCATAATACGTCTCTTTGTATGCTTTATGCACATATGACCTGCAAAGAGAATATCATGGGTTATGGCTAGAAGTACAAGACTGTAGGTTCTGGGCACTACCAACTGCTGTATTACCTCACCTTCTAGACCTCTCTCAGGGGTCCACTCTCTATACAGTAACCCTTTGTCCCAGTATACAGATTCCCCTTTTCCTTGAGAATCAGGCACTTCCCTGGCTACCTCCCTGAAGCCTTGTAATGTAGGGTCTGAGAAGTGAGCCTGTCTCATATCTCTTTTTGTAACCCTTCCCAGCTCCCCTTCCACAGGAAGTCTGGTATCCTATGACTGTCATCCTGGGAACTACTCACCTCTGCCCTTGCAGTCACTCTGTCCAAGGGAACATCAGTACCAACAAGCAGCAATGGGTCACCTTCAGTCTCACTGCTACAGTGTAGCTCCTTCCTTTAAGTAGCCACCTCAACAGTCCTGGCTTCAAGTGTGTGGTCTGTCTGGCTTCACCCCAGGCTACTAGACCCACATGCCTGTTTCCAAGGCTGACTGCATGTCACTGCATGCACACAAGGTACTGCATTATCAAAATCATTCCCTATCAGGACATCTGCAGGGATATCCTCAAACACACCTACTTGCTTGCTTCCTTTTCCACCCTCACAGTCAAGGTGATCCCTAGACAAAGGTATTTGGAATGGGGTCCCCTCCTAAAGCTCTGACTGCAGTAGACTGCACAAGCAAGTAGTGCTCCTCTTTAACCATTGCAGGCTTCACAACGATTAGGTCAGAGGCTGTGTCTCTCCTAGCAGTGGCCTGTTTCCATCTACTAAGATAGGATATTACCCCTTGTGGTAGCTTGATACCCTTGTTGTCTCCAGACAACTTACCACTAGTATTCTGTCAATCCCACTTGCTGGCTGTACTACATTTTGCTCCCCACCTTGCCTCTGTGGACATCTATATGCTACATGCCCCCACTGGTTACATTTAAAACATTTAACCTTTGATCTTGGCAGTGTACCTGAACTAGTGGCTTACCCTGTTACTGGTGGACTCTGTTGGGGCAGTTTTGGCTACCCACCATGGGTTCCCTTATACCCATGTGCAGCAACAGGTATTCCTTTCCTGTGCAGTGATGCCCTGCTTGCTAGGTATAGGTCTCCTTTTTTGCCCAACTCATCTGTGGTGTTACATTCTCTATCTGCCAAACAGGATCTCATGTCCTCAGGCAAATGACTAAGGGCTTGTTCCCTCACCAGAAGGTCTGCTAGCCCTTCAAAAGTAGTGACCTGACACCCACTTACCCACCTATGAAAATAAGTGCTTAACTCAGCAACATAATCACACACACTTTCACCTGCCTTGTGTCTATGCTCACAAAACGTTTTTCTATAAGCTTCGGGTGTTAACTTAAAACACTCTAATAAATAAATTTTAACTGCATTATAACTTATGCAATCAGTATCAGACAATTTAGAAACAGCAGTAATAGCTTTACCATGGAGTAAGGGGGTCAGCAACCATACCCAGAGCCCTTGGATAACATTACACTGTTTACATATCCTTTCAAACATATGAATAAAACTATCAAAGTTATCACCCTCTGTAAATCATGGAAGAAATTTAGTGACCTTTATTGCTTCTGGGGTTTAGTTACTCCCTTCCCAGAAACCTCCATGACTCCAGCAAAGAGTCAGCATTTCCTTTTCATGTTGCCTCTGCCTCTCATTTTTTCTGGCTTCCAGATGTCTCAGTCTCTCTGCTTATTCTAATTCCATTCATTTCTGTTTCTCCTTTTATTCAGCCTCCAAATGCCACAGTTTCTCATTTTCTTCAGCCTCTAAATAGCACAGTCTCTCTGCTGATTCTATTTCTAAACATTTGGCCACCAGTTCAAGTTTATTTAACTCCAGATGGATTTTTAAATCCTCTGAGGCAAAGTTGAACTATGCTGTGACTAAGGCTGCAATCATTTCCACTTTATTCAGGTGGGTCTATATTAAAACATCTAAGTTTTGAAACTTCAAATGTTCTAATATTGACCCCTATTCAGTGAACGCTGAAAATGGCGAAGTTGCAGAACACCAAATTTTTTCCTAGGGAAAGAATTTGGTTGGCCGTTTCTGTGGCTTTGCTATTTTCAGCACTGTGATGGAAAGTTACGGGTCGAGTTCAGGTAAGTGTGCGATTGTGTGGACGTGAGGGTTAGGGCACAGGTTAGGTGAGTTAGGGTTAGGAAGTGGGTCAGGTAAGTGTGCGATTGTGACAGAGCTTAGGGTTAGGGTTTGGGTTAAGGTAAGTGGATAAACAGTAGTGTATGTACAGTTTAGTGTAGGATTTTAAGTGTATGTGTGTGGATTGTTGCTGTTTTGGTGTGCTTGTGTTGTGTGTATGTGTTTCGGAACAGCAATTTTTTTCCCTTGGAAAAAATTTGCTGTTCTATATGTTCGATATTGTAAGTGTTTGCTGAATAGGGGTCAATATTAGAACATTCGAAGTTTTAAAATTTTGGTGTTCTAATATAGACCCAGTCAGGTTGACGTGCACCAGTCTTCTGGCTTGACACATCTCAGCCAATTGTCTCCTTGTCAGCTTGCCATAATCCTCTGATGACATCCTTGCCTGCTCTCCCTGACTAACTAAGCTAAAAAACATAAATAAAATTATTGTTATATGAAACTCTGAATGACTACCGTGTGGCTGCTTGAGAATACAAACATCTTCTTTAGTGACCACTGTTTACAGGCTACAGGAGTTCAATTTCCACACCACTGAATCCCAATATGTGATGTGGTGAGCCCACCACTGCCACCAAATGTGACAACCCTCAACTGGAGCAGTAATCAAGGAGCCTCAATCCTCACCACTGGCAACAGTGGGGGACGTTTACTGAGAGGATGACAAGTACACACACAGTATTTCCAGATGCAGTTCTCTGCATCAAGTGCAATTTCCCTTAAGAGCACACAGAGATCACAGTTAGTTTGAGATTATTTTCTCCCTCTTCATCCAGATCTCCAATAAGACTCCCCACTGGCATAGCTATAGAGTTGAAATCTCAGCTGAGTGACCAAGACAAGACCTCCAGCACCTTCTCTGTCCAACCAGTGCTTCATGTCCCTGCCTATGTAGATGACACACACACACACACACACACACACACACACACACACACACACACACACACACACACACACACACACCTAGGAGAGGCTGGCACAGGTTTACTAGCTATGCCCTCTTCTGGCCAGACTATAAGGTAGTTTTCATTGCGACCAGTCTCTCTTTATCAGATTCTTTAAGGCCCTTAACAAAGGGTGACCAATTTTACTGTGTAATATTAATACAAATGGTAGTTTGACCAAGTGCAAGGCTATTAATAGTGGCCCATACAGTGTCACCAAATAAATATGCAAGTACTCTCAAAACTTAAATATCTCTACACAGATCAACCACAATTAAAGGTTTAAATATATTTAATAATAAATAATAAAAGAACAAGACAATACTAAATATATATTCACAGTGACATCAGAGTTCAAAACCACAGGAAATGTTTAAAATAACATTGCAGTACAGGCTCACACAAATAAAGAAAAACATCTAAACTAAGCATTACTATATTCCAGATTGTATCTAACAGAGTTATACTGTTCCCTAGAAACTTACTGCATTAGAGCAAGGCAGATGTGGTGAATGGTTCTTGTTGTTGTCAGGTCTAAGACAGAATGCAGAATGCTCTGTCTCACTAAGAGACTTCTCAAATTAATATCTAAAATATTACTGTTTGGATAGCTTACAGATTGACATCATTTCTGAACAACTGACTTTTAGTTCCCAGGCCAAAACCCCCATTGCTAGAAGCTGGCAGCATTTAGCATCTACCTGTAAAAATAAACAGACAAGGGCTTTTACTCAGATCTTTGGCAAATGCTGAAAGTCATAAAATAATGCATTTCCTTCATGCTTCAAAAGTAGCAATTAGTTCACTCCAAGGACAATACAGAAAGCTTTCTAGTAAATAACTTATGTCTGTAGCTGCATTGAAAACTTGACTTAATGTCATCATGACATTAATTGGAAGGTTAATACATGCAGTACATTCTGAAAAGAAAACATAATTTTGAGCCTGATACCCTGAACATTCCATATAGAACAGATGCGATGTGAATGTTTTCTCATAAGCTGCACTATATATCAAAGGGCAGGAAACACGCAGGCAAAAAAGATAAACTCCAAATATATTTTGAAATGCTGTGATTTTCTTGGTATGCACAAAAAAGTACAAATATGTTATATAAATTAATTATTCTGCTTGTTGACATGTTTTAAAATATATACACTATAATAAAATAAATAATAGGTAAATAAAATAATAAAAATATATAAACTAAACTTCCTTCCCACCTGATTAAGTATAAAGAACTCAGAAACCTGGTTAAAAAACACATTATTAAAGACAAGAAGGACTGAAAAATTATATGGTGCTGCATGCTGTGATGGATTTGAAGTCTTCTTAAGACACTCAGTCTTTCTGGCTGGATTCCGCTAAAATCAAAGTCTGGTTATATTTGCATTCACAGTCTGTTGCATACAGAAACTTGCAGAATATACACTGATGAAAGAATATACTTTGCAGCATCAACTTAGGGCAGTAACAAATAACTTTTTATAATACACCAAACGGACTAACATTGCAGCTTAAAGTACTGTTCCACTTTACTTCTCATATAGTACAGATGATGTGAGAGATATAACATTTACCTCGAGACAAATGTGTCTCTATCAATACCCCTAACATAACTGGATTCATACAGATCTTTATATACAATTTTAGTCATGCACATACATAAGGGAAAAATATCCATTTAGCAGATTCCTAGTTATCCAAGCCACAGTAATTTAGTATGGATGCTGATCACATATTACTAAACTCTGTTTCTGCATTTAAGCAAGCTTTATTTTATACCTTATTTATGTTACATATTTGTAACAAAATTACTTTCAACCTTAAAACCCTGTTGAGCATAATCTTACAATTCCTTCTTTTTATTTTAATGTACTCAAAACACTTTATACTGTTATGTATTTTTGATCACATTATATAGAAAACACATTAAGAAACAAAACCTTTAGTCTTCTTTTGATACAAGTCAAAATGCAATTTTACACAGTTAATACAATGATATTAAGTATTACTACCAAAACTGAATGTATTTAAAACTTTTTCTTTTGCAGACCATTCTGTGAAAATATTTTATCAATTATGAGCTGTGTCTGCTTTAGTTTAACTTGAATAATTTATTATTTTGCAATTACAGAATTTAATTTATGACTTAGAACTGTTTCATTTACTCTTTGCAACTGTTGAATTAACTATAAGAGACAATAACTATGTGCTACTGCAAGCATTTATACACTGCTGAAAATATACAGTTTCAATGTCATTTTAACCATCACATTGTGTTTATGTCTCTGAACTGCCCATTAACACCTTGGTAAAATATTGAACTGGGCTTAGATACTAAATATTTGAAAGCAATTATTTTAGTATATTTACACTAAATAATGTTATGTACATATTATTCCATTAGCTGTATGAGTACAATATTTTAATATAATTTTCTTCTAACTGGGGTAAAACCAGTGATATTACAACTTGACAAATTACTTTTGAACTTATTACAATGTATCCTGTACAGTATGTATTTACACAGACTGTTTCCTATTCATGCATTTCAATCTAGTAGGTACCCTGGACCCATTTTTAAACATAGTTTTTTACACATATTCATTACTAGACATTAATTTCATTTGTACTGAATTCTTCTGCATTTGTACATACAAAGACTATCATTTGTACTGAATTCTTCTGCATTTGTACATACAAAGATTATAAAGTACATTTAGTCTAATCTTACAAATTTAATAACATTAATATTAAGCAAAATATTGGAAAATGTTAATGTCTCTTTAGAAATATTTAGTGGAACTGGCACCAAAGGCATATGTCCTGTTTTTTTAAACTACATACTCAACAATTAAAAATATTCATGCTTTTTTATACCAACATTGTTTTGCCAAAAACATATTAAAAATAGTGACCAATCTTGTTCAATTTTTTTTACATATCTTTACTTTCTCTTGTATAGCTGTAACAAAGCAATTTTAAGCCATCTCTTTTTTTAAAACCATCTCTTGTATAGCTTTATAGTTTAACAAGTTGTAAATACAATTTAATACTAAGCAATACAATAATAACCATTATGATAGCTATTAACAACTTGTAAAATATCTTATCCTGTCAGGTTTAATCCAGTTTACCAGTATTTCTAATACATTAATACCTGTTTTTCCCTCCCCTCTAAAAGAGTATTGTCAAGAAGGAATGAAATATTTCTTCCTGTAGCTTTATTTTAGACCCTTGTTGTTTATTTTTTCTGTAGCTTTATTTCAGACCCTTGTGCAGTACTGCTTATACAGTCAGTGTAAAACTGAGAAAGTGCAGTATTGTTTATTTGCTTTAGAATGTACACCAGCCCAGTACTTTGGGCACACATCTGCTCCACTAGGCTACCAAACTATAGACCCCTGTCTGATTTGATCATTTTTTATAAAGCTTTTGTTGTTTATTACTACTAGTAGGCATTTACACTCTTCTGCACAATTGATTTGAACTGTATGTATACTATAGCCCATTTGCTGGCTGTACTTGATGCAACTGGGTTTTTTTTAACATTTACTTGCAAACAGATTATCAGTGACATCTATGCACACTTGTGACATTTTATTACAATTACCAAATAGTGTTGCCTGTAAACATTTTAACAATTATGTTTTAATAACAATAATGTTTTAGAAAAACTCAAGCTACTTGTCTGGCAATCAGTCTTGTTGTTTATCTTATCTTTCCAACATTTCCTGTAACTATTTATTCAGTCTAGGAAGTTCTGAGCTCACAAACTATACTCTATAAACTATAGTTTTTTTGGCATTTTTCCTTTAATTTGATTGTGATTTGCATAACTATGCATTTATACTACATTACAATTAGCTTACATGGATTTCAGTATTTTTTATTTATTTATATGTTTAACTGTCCTGTCATTAATTTTACAAAAACTGTTTGACTAATACCATCTGTGATTTTCTTTTTAAAATTCAGAACTTTAACTGTTTGGTGTTACTATACAATTATATACAATTGTAAAAAACAAAATAGATATTAGTTTAACTAACACATGTTTATATTTACATTATTTGTATTTGCTGTTGTCTGCCTTTTGCTTTTGTGCATTGTAAACAAATGTACTCTAGATGAAAAGAACATACACGCATATCTGTCTGGTATCTTTATACCTTTATTTAAGCATGTCAATCTTGTGACTTTAATCTTTATTCCTATTAACTATTTTTATTTAATTTTATGCACTAGAACTGTTTAGTGTAACTATTTTTATTTAATTTTTATACACTAAAACTGTTGTGTACCTCTTGACTATGCTATTAGCTTAGCAGTTATATACTGTACTACTAATAAATGTCTTGCTTTAACTGAATGAAAGTAAAACATTTGAGAATGATTTTTCTAGATTCAGATCCTGCCATCCTACCATGTATGTTTAACCATTTTCCACAGATTAGCTGTGTATGCAGGAAGTTCCCAATCTCTGTCAGTTCAGCTAATTTATTTCCTTTATTCTGCAACTGCTGTTGAGTTTTATGTAATGTTGCATGGTCTTTCTGACATTCAAAGCTGTTCTACTGAATTTGAAACTCATATGCACTTTTGAAAAGATGTATGTATAACTTGTCTAAGCTTCCTGAACTCGTGTCTCTCTTTTAGAAGTTTATTACATTTTTTTGTAACAAAATGTACTAGAGGTGTTATCAGTAACTGATTTGACTGTTGTTGCAACTCTGAAATAAACATTTTACATCTGGTGACAGAACATAACAGAACATAACTGTCCAACATTTTAATATAATATAAACACTTTACCCTTAGTTAATTCTTTATCATGAACAGATCTGTCTTCACAGTCTATTTTTTAGCAATATGATGCAATACTTTTTTATGGCATAATACACAAAATGCAGTTTTTGTTGAAGCACACAATAAACATTTGTCATATTCCACATGGTTTTCTTTGAGATACCAGTCAAATATTGTAATATATTTGCATAATGCCTTACTATCAACCTGCCCTAATAAGGTTTTACATTTGCTAATGTGCTGTGTATACCAACATTGCAATTTACTAAAGCTTGGTTTACTCCTGCATGAATTATAAATAGTATCCACACTGTCTAATAACATCCAAACTGTCTAATAATATACAAACTGTCTAATAGCATCCACACTAAAAATGTGACGCAGAAAAAAGTCTTACCAGTTAGCAAGAAAACAGGTGATCAGGCTGTTGTTGCTGATGGCTGGAAATTTTTCAGAGTCACTTGAGAAGCTGGTGATGCACAACAGGCAGCGGACTGCTGTACAAGTGGATATCCACCTTTTCTTGGAGAATATATGGCACTGCGACTTGAACTTCAGTCTCACTCCAGATGTAGACGTCTAATAAACTTTACTACTGCAAGCTGCATAAAATGGAATACTTCTGTTTAGAATTTGCACATACGTACAAATGTTAGTTACTACAATTTGACAGAAGTGACCGTCTGCAGGGCTTACCATCATTCCCCCTGTGTTTGAATGCAGATTTTAGGATGAAATGCAGGCTAGCTTGCCATTGAAAAATTATATGGTGCTGCTTACTGTGTTGGATTTGAAGTCTTCTTAAGACACTCAGTCTTGCTGGCTGGATTCTGCTAAATTCAAAGTCTGGTTATATTTGCATTCACAGTCTGTTGCATACAGAAACTTGCAGAATATACACTGATGAGAGAATATACTTTGCAGCATCAACTTAGAGCAGTAACAAATAACTTTTTATAATAAACCAAACGGACTAATGTTTCAGCTTAAAGTACTGTTCCACTTTACTTTTCATATAGTACAGATGATGTGAGAGATATAACATTTACCTCGAGACAAATGTGTCTCTACCAATACCCCTAACATAACTGGATTCATACAGATCTATAATTTTAGTCATGCACATACATAAGGGAAAAATGTCCATTTAGCAGATTCCTTATTTTCCAAGCCACAGTCATTTAGTATGGATGCTGATCACGTATTTCTAAACTCTGTTTCAGCATTTAAGCAAGCTTTATTTTATATCTTATTTACGTCACATATTTGTAACAAAATTGCTTTCAATCTTAAAACCTTGTTGAGCATAATCTTACAAGGACTTCTATCTCAACCCCCCCCAGTCACTCAGAAGTCCAACCCCCAAAAATTATGGAACTCAATAAATCAAATTCTACACCCAGGGCACCCTTCTCCCCCCAACCCATACCCTAATAACACCGCTATAGAAACTGCCACCATTTTTACACCTACTTCATTTAATCCATATCAAAGATGGTAAAACCTATCCCCTCCCCTACTAGCCTAAACAACCACTCATCAACATCCCCCTACCTAAATTCTTCTAACTCTTTCTCCCTGGAACCTATTCCCACCAACTATATTAAGTCTCTACTCTCCAAACTTAAACCCTGTTCATCTTCTGCTGATAATCTTCCACCTTACTTCCTACAAATAGCTGCTGAATCCATTGCAATCCCTGTATCTATCTTAATAAACCACTCCATCTCTGAATCAAATATCCAATCTATTTGGAAAGAATTCTACAAATTGCCCATACACAAAGGAGGTAACGGTAATGAAATTTCTAGCTTTAGACCAATTGCCATACTCTCTCCTCTCTCTAAAATATTAGAAAAATGCATTCACAGGCAAGTCATGCAACACCTAATACAGGAAAACTTACTCACCCCAACCCAGCATGGCTTTCGCCCACAACACAGCACAACTACTGTCCTACTATCCTTCACCCATACTATCTCTCTGGCAAGAGACAATAATAAACATGTCTCCTCTCTTTTCCTCAACCTCTCTAAAGCCTTTGATACTGTCTCCCACTCTCTCCTGCTAGACAAACTGTCTAACTTCAACTTCTCCACTGCCACCATTGACTGGTTTTCCAGCTATCTCTCTGAGCATAAGCAATCAGTGACATGACTTTCAGCACTCTCCCCCTTCTACCCATTAAGATGGGGGTCCCACAAGGATCCATCCTTGGCCCTCTACTCTTTAATATATTCACTAATCTTCTCTATACCTCCTGCCCTCAGTCATCCCTCATTCAATATGCAGATGACTCTACAGTCATCACCATCTCGGACTCTCCTCAAGAGCTCATCTCTGCTACCCAAGAATCATTCAACTTCGTAGAAACCTGGCTCTCTCAAAATCAGCTCATTCTTAACCCTAAAAAAACTAAACTCCTTCTTTTTCTTCCCAAAAACCTCACCCACCTCAAAACTAATTTTTCTATACTATCCCTTGATAACACCTCCATCACTGGTGAAAATAACACAAAACTTTTAGGAGTTATAATTGATGATCAACTTAAATTCAATATGCATATAAACAATTGTATCAAAACAACATCAAAAACTTGGGCTACTCTATAGAAACAAAAAGTTCCTCGCTACCAAAGCTAAAATTACCCTCTCACATGCCTACCTCCTACCTAGCCTACTCTACAGCTCCCAAATCCTTACAAATCTTAACTCTACATTACAAGCCAAAATAGTGACAACGTATAACAAGGTAGCTAGATTCACAGCACAACATACTTTCAAATCTCATCATTGTTCATAGGTTCATAGGTTCATACTAGGCTATCTGCCCTAGGGCATTTATAAGCCTAGCCAGAGTGTGTTTGGCTTTCGCCACCCATTTTAAATTAATTTTGCTATGCCCTTTTTCGAGGTTAGTATACTGTGGCTCTGTCTAACAGTGACACAGAAGTGATACCCGGGGTAAACCTACGATCTCCCATCCACTCATCAAGATTCCTCTTGAAGAGAGTCAATGAGGGACTCTGCCTAACCTGGACTGGGATTTTATTCCAGTGTGAAGGGAGCCTCTGGGTTATGAATCTGTCCCTCCAGCATGTCCTATTTATTTCAGTGCTGAGGTTCAAGTCTCTCAAGCGCGTAGCTCAATGGGATTTGGATTTTCTGAGGTGTAGCATGTCCATTAATTCATTCCAGGTTGGACATGGCTTTATACATCAGGCACAGATCGCCTCTGAGCAAGCGGTATGCCACTGAGTAGAGCTGGAGTTTCTTTAACCGGGCAGCATATGGCATCTGTTTGAGCCCTTTGATCCTCTTGGTGAGGTACTTTTGGGGTCTTTCCAGTTGCTGCAGGTGTCTGGTAAGGTACATCCCAAAAGGGGCATTGTACTCAATTATGAGCCTGATGAGGGATGAGTAAAGAGGCACGATGACCTCCCCTGATCTAGATGTGAATCCCTTCATGATTAGGTGGGCTATATAAAATGTTTTTCTAACCACTTTGGCTATGTGGTTGTCAAATGAGAGATTGCTATCAACTTGGGTCCTCAGGTCCCTAATTACTTCTTCTGTACTTAATGGATTACCACCTATGTGGTAATTTGTGGGCACTTTGTTTTTGCCAAAGGGGATGACTATACACTTTTTGGCGTTTAGCTTGAGGCCATGGCTCTGGCACCAGTTGTCTGTTTCTATGAGGCCCTTTTGGAGGATGCTTGTGTCAGCTGGAGAGTCGATTATGGCGTACAGTTTGCAGTCATCTGCGACCTTGGTCAGCCACGGTCCTTCCATGTTGGTCTGTTCCTCCGAGAAATATATACCGAACAAGAGAGGTCCCAGGACTGAGCCTTGTGGGATGCCACTTGTAACTGGTTTGGAGTCTGACATGGCTCCAGCAATTCTAACCATGTGGGTTCTGTCCTTGAGCCAGTTTGCAACCCATCTAGTGACATAGGGGTTTATATTTAATCTGGTGAGCTTATCTATAATGCCCAAGTGGGGTATTGTATCGAAGGCTTTTGCAAGGTCCAGGTAGGCTGTGTGGACCACCTTCTCCTCGTCAATGGCCTTGGTGACTGTTTCAAAGAAATCAACCAGGTTTAAGAGGCAAGATCTTCCCTTAACAAAGCCGAACTGGGTAGGATCCAGTGTCTGTAGGTCCCCAATATCTTTATTTATGAGGTCCATGGTGATCCTTTCCATAGCTTTGCAGACTAGGCTAGTCAGGCTTATGGGGCGATAGTTTCCAGGATCCGTTGAGGCACCACCTTTGTGGAGAGGGACCACTGTTGCTGTACGCCACTCTTTGGGTACATATCCTGTAGTAAGGCTGAGATTGAACAGTAGTTTTATGTTTGGGTTTAGCTCTTCTTGGAGTTCATGTAGGACACAGCCCGGGACACCGTCTGGTCCCATTGATGCTGTGTTTTTTGCTTTGGAGAGGGCAGCTCTTACCTGAGCATCTGAGATGTCAGGGGGGCAGCACGCTGCTGGGATAGATATTTGCCCTTTTGGTGGGGGGGGGGCTGCGCTGAACCTGTTAGCTAGGATGTTAGCAATGTCTGTGGGTTCGGTGTATTTTTTGAATTTTGGACTAATTCTCAGCATATCTGGGAATTCCCACCCAGGTTCCTAACATAACTACAGAAAGCCTTGTGATTACCCTTAGTGTCCTGTGCAATTTTTCTCTCGAAGCTGGCCTTAGACAATTTTATGAGTGCCCGTAGTTTTTTGCTAATACTGATCAGAGATGCCTTCCCTTTTTGGGATTTTGCTCTATCATGTAGTAGCTTCCTCCTTCTATTGTATAGTTTGTTTATGACTGGGGTCCACCAGACAGGACGTCTGCCTTTGGAGGATTGGGTCTTGGTTTTATTTGGGATTGCATGATCCATGCATTCCTGAAGGTGTTCATAGAATGCATTTATAAAGGATTCTGCGGTCTGGGCCATATTTTCCACAGGCCCGGGGGCTTTGAAGGATTCCACCTTGGTTTTGAGGAGTGTGAAATTTGCTTTAGAGAAGTTTTTCACTGTGGTTTTCATGGCAGGGGGTGGAGTCAGGATGTGAATATCCAGTGAGATTAGTTTAGGGTCTGATCTTACCAGTGAGGGATACACTTCTGGTCTGGAGCACAGAGTCCCCATGTTGGTGATGATCAGGTCCAGTATGTTTTCCCCTCTTGTGGGAGTGGTAACAAGTTGCTCCATAGTATTTGAGTTTATAAATTCTAGGAACCTTTGGGCTAGGGTGTTGGAGCTAGAGTAATGCTCCCAGTCTATGTTTGGGTAGTTAAAGTCGCCCAATATAATGGTGTTTGGAGAGACCTTCATATTTTCCAGTGTTCTCAGGAAGGCCGAGTGGGGTTCCTGGGTTTGGGAGGGTGGTCTGTAGCAGGCTATAAACTGGAAGGCAGTTTTACTCACTGTTAGTTGCACATGGATAGTCTCTGATGCTTCGTGCTGTGCCACCAACCTGGAGGTGTGGGTATCTTTGATGAATATTGATACTCCCCCTCCTTTTGTGGTTCGGTCCACGTTTTGGGGCCGAAAAGCATGGTATGAGGTATAACCTGGTAGTGCTGGAGTGCTCTCGGGAGCCTTGAACCAGGTTTCTGTTACTGCACAGATATCGATGTTCTCCATACTAAGGAGAGTTTCGAGTGCATGCATCTTGAGGTTTAGACTTCTGGTGTTGAGTAGCATTACTCTTAGTTTCTTATCCCTTGTGATACCTATGGAGGTGGGTTTGCCTTTTGAGCCTTGCCTAAAAAAGGCACTATGGGGTAGCAAGAGCCTTTGCCAATATCCGAAAGCCCAGGGGTGACAGGTGCAAGCCGTCCCTAGCGATGCATCGTGGCTTGTCGAGCATGTCATCCCAGGCTGACAGGCATTGGATCCCCCTTGAATGACACCAATACTTAAGCCAATTGTTGAAATTGATCATCTTGTCTTCATATTGTGGCATCATTCTTGGTGAGGGTAAGATGCTACTCAAGGTCAGGGTCATACCGGCCTGGGCTACATGCTCAGAGAGCTCCTCTATGTCTCTTTTCATGTAGTCCAGGGAGGTACATCTCAGGTCATTCACACCAGCATGGACAATGACTGAGTCATATTTGTACTTGCCATCGAGTGACCTGAGTGCTTGTGTTATGTGGCGGATCCTAGCTCCCGACAGGCAGCTCACCGTGACCTTCTCCTTGTTCAGCCTGGTGAGCGGGACATCAGTGTGCCTGATGATAGAGTCACCTATTACAAGTGTATCAGGTGTGTTGTTTAGCCTTAAGGGCTGTGGTTGTTTGGCACACTGGCTTTGTGAGCTATGTGTTGCACGTGTTTTGTTTTGGGGTAGCGGTTGCTTGGGTGTTTGCTTTGGAGGTCTCTGCTGCTTAGGCAGATTTTTATTTAGAGCCTCTGAGTATGTTTTTGTGTGTTTATGTGTTTGGTTTGCTGTCGTGGTAGGTCTATGTGGGACTGGAATTGTAGTGAGTGTGGTTTCCTTCTCCTCCTGACTGGTTTCGCCAGTACTGAGTTGAGAGAGCTTAGCCTCTAGTATGGCTATATGGTTGCATCTCTCACATGTGTTGGAATTTGTTGGGAGGAGGAGAGGGTTGTCTGTGTACATGAGGCAGTTGTAACATTGCCTCAAGATTCCTAGATTCACCAGCTGGACCAGAGAGGAGATTGACAACTGACCTTCGGACATGCTAGAATAGTATTGGGAATTCCTTTATAATTGAAAAAAAGGGCCAATGTGGAACAAGGTACTCAAGGAGAGTTTGTGAGGGTGTAGTGCTTTTAATTTTTTAGTGCTGATTTATATAATTGCTTTAGTGAGCAAGTGCCAGGTATCTTAAATGCAATGTGTTACAGGTAACTTAAATGCAAAAATGACAGACAGTAACTTTCTTTCAAGTGAAAAAAGGAAATAAGTACAGTAAGCAATGCAGATATCACTAGGGATCCACAGAAGCGCTGAAAAGCCGCATTTTAGGTGGAATTAGCGTTTCAGGGAAATAACAAGCAAACAAACAACAAGCATACAAACAAAGCTAGATTCAGCAGGCCTGGATCTAGTCTATGCTACAGCAAATGAGGTATACCAATTTCAGTAAGAAACAGTTCAAATATGCAGGCACTATAAGCCTTTAACCAGAAATGCCCAGCTCAGAAGGGCAGAGTCCAGCCTCTCCTCCCACAAGAGTGCAGACCACAAACCTTCTTAATGTAAAATAACTGGCCTGAAGCCCAAGTGCTTAAACCAGAACTAATACACTTTTAGAATAACAGACACTGAGCCCTCAATCAGCAGTTCCCAACTTAGAAGGATGTAAGCTACCTGTCCTGCCACCACAGTGCAGGCCACAAACCTTCCTAATGTAAAACAACTGGTGTGAAGCCCAAGTGCTTAATCCAAAAGACTTAGAATGATAGCTACACTTTAATCAAGTTACTACCAAGCAGTAATAAATACAGTTGAATACTTTAAAGAATGCCTGGATTAGTGCTCAAGTTATACAAACAAAGCTAGATTCAACAGGCCTGGATCTAGTCTATACTACAGCAAACAAGGTGTACCAATTTCAGTAAGAAGCAGTTTAAATATGCAGGCAGTATAAGCCTTTAACCAGAAATTCCCAGCTCAGAAGGGCAGAGTCCAGCCTCTCCTCCCACAAGAGTGCAGACCACGAACCATTTTAATGTAAAATAACTGGCCTGAAGCCCAAGTGCTTAAACCAGAATTAATACACTTTTAGAATAAAAGACACTGAGCCCTCAGTCAGCAGTTCCCAACTTAGAAGGATGTAAGCTACCTGTTCTGCCACCACAGTGCAGACCACAAACCTTCTTAATGTAAAACAACTGGTCTGAAGCCCAAGTGCTTAAACTAAAAGGCTTAGAATGAGTTACACCAAGCAGTAATAAATACAACTGAGTACTTTTAAGATGACGCAAAAGCAAAATAAAGTAGGAAGAAACACAAATACAGTAAAAGCAGATAATTTTTTTTTTTTTTTGAGTGAGCAAATGAGATGGGCCCAGGAGTTACAGGACAGAAACAAGTGCAAATGCAGGCCTTCAAATCAGAAAGTTGAGAGAGATGGAAGACCACCCAAGCGGCCAATAACTACAAATTCTGGGCCAGAACCACTCCTTATGTGGCAGACAGGTTACCTAGTGCTTACCACTCCCACTGATAAGCTAGAAGACTTCCCTCCAACACAGAAAGGCTTGGGGGGCTCAGAAGCTTACAAATAGTCCTGGATACAGCAAATCTGTATCTGCAACACTAATTACAGGAAAGGTAGGAAACAGGCTTACAATTTTTTTTTTTTCAGAAAAGTAGCAAAAACAGTAGTAAAAACAATTCAGATGCAGTGCAAGCTGGCACACTTGAGTGTGTAGCAATATTAGTCCACACACAGTTTGAAAAAATGTAATTAAATTAAAAAGGACTAAAAGCAAGTGCAGAAAGGGTTTATTAGGTAGAATGCGGTAAAGAGATGGGACTGGGGGAGTGTCCTAGATCAAATCTACAGTGGGGCGGGCACTGCAAAAGCAACCAAATTTAAACTACAACCAAGAACAGGGAGGGGGTGGGGAAAAGTTTCAACAGAGATGTGAGGAATCAGAGTGCAAATTATAAAACCAAAAAAAATATATACTGATCTCTGTATATTTGCAGAACAGTAAGACAACAGATATCTAAGCAACAATTTAGCTCTATAATACAGAATAATACAGAAAAATATACTCAGCTCTATATATTTGCAGATAGTCTTATAAGGCTGTCTCTCAACACACAGGTTCCACTTTAAATGTCTTACCCTAAAACATCTACAATGGCTTGAGCTACCCCATCAGCTACTTCTCTCCCAACTCCTCATAGTGCACTCAATCCTCTACCACAAATCTTACTATCCCAGCCTATCTCCTCTCATCTCACATTACAACCCCACCAGGCCACTACGCAGCTCTCACCAAGATCGGCTTTAAATACACAAACCCAACACCAAAATTGGTTATAGCCTCTATAGCTACCATCCTTCTGGTACAAAGAACAAACTCCTGCTAGAAATCAGGTCCCTTAAAATGTTAATCAGTTCAAAGCTGCAGTAAGAGATTATCTAACATCTCAGTGGTCCTGCCTCTGTTTGAAACCTCCTTAAACCCTAGACAATCCAACTATAACCCTTGTGTATCTCTACTGCCATGTCCTTTATATTATAAATTTCTCCAACCAGGATATCATATTGCTACTGTAAAACACTACAGCAGACTTAAAAGAAACTGTGATATATAAATGTTTGGCTTAGGTTGACTATCTTCTATAATAAGATTCTGAAGATTTGTATTTCTCTAATTGTCTCTGTGCTGAATATCCTCTCTATAACCTATTTTGAATCAATTATCTTTAATTCTGGAACTTAATGTGATAATGTGGAGCTTTTCTCCCCGGGTCTCTGCTGAAAAAAGGTTACTCAGTTCAGTCAGACAAACCCGGTCAACAGATGTGAAATAAATAATAAATAAAAATAAATAAAATACAAGTGAGCTGAGATGACTGAACATAATCAGTCAATTCATGTATGCAAGAATTGTTGGTGCTGGAAGATCAGAAGGCTATATCTTCTATTCCAACCCCAGGTACTTTAATTAAGTTAACACCCTAAATAGTTCTCTTTTGTTTTATAGGCATATGGTATTTCTGAAAAAAAAACACACTGGGCTAACAGATTAATAATTTCATTTCACCAGCAAGTAATAAACCTTCTTATTGCAATCAGTTTGAGAAAATGAGAAGGCATTCTTAATGGTAAAGTATTGCTGATAATAAATGTAAGCATTACAGTGCAAAAAAAAGAAGAAAAGCTGGATGAAAAGTGATTTTGTGTTGTTGAGGTACATTCTTTTGTTGGGGACTTTAACACATTACTAGAAGTTAAAGAACTAAGGTGGCAGCTCTTGATGGTGGTGGAGACTGCACCAGGTATCAATGATAACCTGAAACTAAAATGTGCACTAAGGTGAAAATAACTTAGCTGTGCCTTATCTGGTCCCCGGATTTCATAGGTTCATAGGTTCATACTAGGCTATCTGCCCTGGGGCATTTATAAGCCTAGTCCGATTGTGTTTGGCTTACGCCACCCCTTGATTTGAGTATACTGTGCCCTTTTTAAAGTTTAGCTTACTGTGCCTCTGTCTAATAGTGACACAGAAGTAAACCCCGGGACAAACCTATGATCCCCCATCCACTCATCAAGATTCTTCTTGAAGAGAGTCAGTGAGGTGCTCTGCCTAACATGAATTGGAATTCTATTCCAGAGCAAAGGGAGCCTCTGGGTTATGAATCTGTCCCTCCAGCATGTTCTATTTATTTCTGTGCTGAGGTTTAAGTCCCTCGAGCGCGTGGCTCTAAGGGATTTAGATTTACTGAGGTGGAGTATGTCCATTAATTCTGGGTTGGACATAGCTTTATATGTCAGGCATAGATCGCCTCGAAGTAGGCGGTATGCAACTGAGTAGAGCTGGAGTTTTTTTTAACCGAGCAGCATATGGCATCTGTTTGAGTCCCTTGATCCTCCTGGTGAGGTACTTTTGGGGTCTTTCTAATTGCTGCAGGTGTCGGGAAAGGTACATCCCAAAGGGGGCATTGTATTCTATGATGTTCTATGATGGACCTGATGAGGGATGTATAAAGGGGCACGATTACCTCTCTTGATCTAGATGTGAATCCTTTCATGATGAGGTGGGCTATGTAGAAGGTCTTTCTAACCACTTTGGCAATGTGGTTGTCAAAGGAGAGATTGCTATCAACTTGGGTCCCCAGATCCCTAATTACTTTCTCTGTACTTAATGGGTTACCACCTATGTGGTAATTTGTGGGCACATTGTTTTTGCCAAAGGGTATGACTATACACTTTTTGGCATTTAGCTTTAGACCATGGCTCTGGCACCAGTTATCCGTCTCTGTAGACCTTTTGAAGGATGTTTGTGTCAGCTGGAGAGTCGATTATGACGCCCAGTTTGCAGTCATCTGCGAACTTGGTGAGCCATAGTCCTCCCACGTTGGCCTGTACCTCAGAAAAGTAAATACCGAACAAGAGAGGTCCCAGGACAGAACCTTGTGGGATGCCACTTGTGACCGGTTTCGAGTCTGACATGGCTCCAGCAACTCTGACTCTGTGGGTTCTGTCTTTGAGCCAGTTTGCGACCCATCTTGTGACATAGGGGTTTATATTTAGGCTGGATAGCTTATCAATGATGCCCGAGTGGGGTATTGTGTCAAATGCCTTTGCGAGGTCCAGATAGGCTGTGTAGACTACCTTCCCTTCATCTATGGCCTTGGTGACTGTTTCGAAGAAGTCGACCAGGTTCAAAAGGCAGGATCTGCCCTTGGCGAAGCCAAATTGGGTAGGACCTAGTGTCTGTAGGTCCCCAATGTCTTTGTTTATGAGTTCCATGATGATCCTCTCCATAGCCTTGCATACTAGGCTAGTCAGGCTTATGGGGCGATAGTTTCCAGGGTCCGCAGAGGCGGCACCTTTGTGGAGTGGGACCACTGTTGCTGTACGCCATTCTTTGGGCACATATCCTGTAGTGAGGCTGAGATTGTACAGCAGTTTTACTTGAGGGATTAGTTCTTCTTGGAGTTCGTGTAGGACACAACCCGGGACGCCATCTGGTCCCATGGAAGCAGTGTTTTTTGCTTTGGAGAGGGCGGCCTTCACCTGAGCATCAGAGATGTTTGGGAGGCTGCACTCTGCCGGGATAGATACTTGCTCTTTTGGGGTGGAGAAGTTTGCACTGAACCTGTCTGCCAGGATATTGGCGATGTCTGTGGGTTCAGTGTATTTTTTGTCGTTTGGAATCAACTCAGAACAGTTACATCCCAGGTTCCTAACATAACTGAAAAAAGCCTTATGATTGTCTTTAGTGTCCTGTGCAATTTTTCTCTCGAAGCTGGCCTTGGAGGATTTTATGAGGGATCGTAATTTTTTGCTAGTACTGATCAGAGATGCCTTCCCTTTTAGGGATTTTGCTCTATCATGTAGTAGCTTCTTCCTTCTGTTGTACAGTTTATTTATGGCTGGGGTCCAACAGACTGGACGCCTGCCTTTGGATGATTGGGTCTTGATTTTGTTTGGGATAGCATGATCCATGCATTCCTGGAGATGTCAGCAGAATGTGTTTATATAGGATTCTGCAGTTTGGGTCGTAGATTTCCACTGGCCCTGGGGCCTTGAAGGATTCCACTTCAGTTTTGAGAAGTGTGAAGTTCGCTTTTGAGAAGTTTTTCACTGTGGTTTTCTGGGCTGGGGGTGGGGTTGGGGTGTGGATATCCAGTGAAATTAATTTATGGTCTGATCTTACCAATGAGGGATATACTTCTGGTATGGAGCATAGAGTCCCCATGTTGGTAATGATCAGGGCTAGTATGTTTTCCCCTCTTGTGGGAGTGGTGACTAGTTGTTCCATAGCATTTGAGTTTATAAATTCCAGGAACCTTTGGGCTAAGGTGCTGGGGCTTGACTAATGCTCCCAGTCTATGTTTGGGTAGTTGAAGTTGCCCAATATAATGGTGTTCGGAGAGATCTTAGTGTTCTCCAATGTTTTCAGGAAAGCCGAGTGGGATTCCTGACTTTGAGAGGGTGGTCTGTAGGATGCTATAAACTGAAAAGCAGTCTTGCCCACTGTCAGTTGCACATGGATGGTCTCCAATACTTCGTGCACTGCCACTAACCTGGAGGTGTGGATATCCTTGATAAATATGGAAACTCCCCCCTCCTTTTGTGGTTTGGTCCGGGTTTTGGGGCCGAAAAGCATGATATGAGGTATAACCTTGTAGTGCTGGGGTGCTCCCTGGAGCCTTGAACCAGGTTTCTGTCACTGCACAGATATCGATGTTCTCCATACTGAGGAGAGCTTCGAGTGCATGCATCTTGAGGTTAAGACTTCTGGCGTTTAGCAGCATTACCCTTAGTTTCTTGTTCCTTGTGCTGTCTATGGAGGTGGGTTTGACTTTTGAGCCTTGCCTAAAAAAGGCACTATGGGGTGGCAAGAGCCTTTGCCAATATCCGAAAGCCCAGGGGTGACAGGTGCAAGCCGTCCCTAGTGAAGCAACGTGGCTTGTCGAGCATGTCATCCCAGGCTGACAGACACTGGATCCCCTTTGAATTACACCAAAATTTTAGCCAATTGTTAAAATCGATCATTTTGTCTTTATACTGTGGCATAATTCTAGGTGAGGGTAAGATGCTGCTCAAGGTCAGGGTCATACCAGCCTGGGCTACATGATCAGAGAGCTCCTCTATGTCTCTTTTCATGTAGTCGAGGGAGGTACGTCTCAGGTCATTCACGCCAGCATGTACAATGACTGAATCATATTTGTATTTGCTTTGGAGTGACCTGAGTGCTTGCATTATGTGGCGGATCCTAGCGCCCTACAGGCAGCTCACTGTGACCTTCTCTTTATTCAGCCTGGTGAGCGGAACGTCAGTGTGTCTGATAATAGAGTCACCTATTACAAGGGTATCAGGTGTGTTATTCAGCCTTAAGGGCTGTGACTGCCTGGCACACTGACTTTGTGTGCTATGTGTTGTACGTGTTTTGTTTTGGGGTAGCGTTTGCTTGGATGTCTGCTTTGGAGGTCTCTGTTGCTTAGGTAGATTATTATTTAGAGCCTCCGAGTATGTTTTTGTGTTTTTATGTGTTTGGTTCACTGTTGTGGTGGGACTATGTGATACTGGAATTGTGTTGTGTGAGGTTACCTTCTCCTCCTGACTGGTTACACCAGTTTTGAGATGAGAGAGCTCAGCCTCCAGTTTGGCTATATGGTGGCATCTCTCACATATATTTGAACCTGTCTGGAGGAGGAGAGGGCTGTCCGTGTACATGAGACAGTTGAAACATTGCCTCAAAATTCCCAGATTCGCCAGCTGGACTGGAGAGGAAACCATTGACTGACCTTTGGACATGCTAGAGTAATATAGGGAACTGAATTAAAATGGACCAATAGGGGACAAGGTAATCGTAGAAAGTATAAGAGTAAGTAGTGCTTATCGTTTATTACTGCTAACTTGTAAGATTACTTATTTGGAGCAGTGAGGGGCCTTAGAATGAGAATATGGTGTTTAATTTGAGAGATAGAGCAGTTCTAAGGGAAAAAGTGAAGAGCAGACTTTGTGGAGCCAGGAATAGTTTAAACCCAATTAGGTGGCGCTGCCCGATGTTGCGCTATGCGCAAAAATGCGCAAAACCGTGCAAAAGAGGGTTTTAAGAGAGGGAGATTAAGGAGTTTGGAATTGACCCAAAATGGCCAATAAAACTACAGTTTCAAGGCAGTAACCACTCCCACAGGGGCAGGCAGGCTGCTCAATGTTTATCACTGCCACTGATGAACACAGAGACTTCCCTTTAGCCCAAGCAAACAATGGCCTCCAAGAAACTTACAAACAGTTCAGAACAGCAAATCTGTAACTGAACTTTTTTAAATCTCAGAAAAGTGGGAAAAAGCAAGATTTTTTTGTTTTTTTGTTTTTTTAAGGAAAGCAGAGGTTCACAAGTATCAACAAGTTAGAACAGTGCAGTAAATGACCCCACACTTGAGTGCTAGGCCAGAGACAGATAAAATACAAGTTTTAAGGGAAAAAAAATGATTTTAAAAATAAGTACAGGCAGGAAATTCAGTAATCAGCTCTAGGTTGTGTTCTAAATACAGTTACCAACACAGAAATCAAGTTTAACAAGCCAGAAAATGCTCAAAAGTAGGTGGCAATGCAGAAAAACTTAACAAATAATCTGAAGCAACATACTTAAAATCTCAAAAGTGGCTCCTTTCTTCTCTCAGCGTTTTCTCCTCTTGGTGGGTGTTTCACCAACAGCCAACAAGTCCAAAAAGACGCCAAAACCACGAGGCAATTGGGTTTTAAGAGAGGGAGATCAGGGAGTTTGGAATTGACCCAAAATGGCCAATAAAACTACAGTTTCAAGGCAGTAACCACTCCCACAGGGGCAGGCAGGCTGCTCAATGTTTATCGCTGCCACCGATGAACACAGAGACTTCCCTTTAGTCCAAGCAAACAATGGCCTCCAAGAAACTTACAAACAGTTCAGAACAGCAAATCTGTAACTGAACTTTTTTAAATCTCAGAAAAGTGGGAAAAAAGCAAGATTTTTTTGTTTTTTTGTTTTTTTTTTAAGGAAAGCAGCTTCAACCTGCTTTGACCCTGCCCAGCAGCCTGCTACACGATGCCCCACTATCTCCTACAGATCAGTCATTCACTATAAAGGATAGCCTCAGGTCTCACTGAACTTAACTTTTAGAAACAAAGACAATATCACAATTTAATCTTTGTGTTATCAGCCATATCCACTCTGCCTCTCTGTAGGGATCACGCTGTAGTTTGTAACCCACCAGAACCTGCTTCACACCTTCTCTCTTTCTTACATTATCTTTCCTGTGTTTCTTATACTCCACTCTTCAGTACTTGTTAACAACTATCATCACACTCTCTAACTATTCTCTTTCCTACTCTGTCCTTAACAACTCGCTAATTAAACTCTGTCAGAGCTTCTTTTGTATCACCCATTACTAACCTTTTTATCCACTGATTGCTTTTTTCCTTGCTTTGTTCTTCCAGCCCAGAAAAGAGGCTATTGTATGACTAACCCAGTCAACAAAGTGTAAAAAAAAATCCTGGTTTTACTCATGAATATGCAATTATCTAAAGAATATTTATGATAAGACTGCTCGGGCATAGGTAGGTTTTACATACTGTCACAGCTTGCATAGACTTTATGTGGAATATATTGATGTCTACATAATTGATTAATTGGTAAATGAATTTATAAGGCAATTTTTTCCCTGTATTTCTGACTTGAACAGAACAATTCTTGAAAGATGTACTTTAATACTTTTTCCTTAAAAAATCAGTTGGGGCTTCAACTGAAATTTTAATAAAAGTAGCACATTCTGAGGGGTAAAAATCTCCACAAAAAAATGTGCCTGACTGCATGAGCATTCCATTCAGAAAAGATGTGAACAGAATGTCTTCTTTTCTAAGCTGCACTGTATCGAAAGGTGGGAAGCACACAAACAGGCATGGTAAACTCCAAATATACTCTGAAGCTCTTGAGTTTTTCTTGGTAGCATAAAGAAAGTATAGCCATTTCACACACTCTAACTGTTCTATTAGATTATCTGTTTTTAAGTATATACAAATGAGCTTGAATGACACTACAAAATCAATTAATTCAGCTATGCAGGAACTACTTCCTGTACTATGAATGTGTGGTTATTTAAGAGATATCTACGATGAGACTGGTTAGACAAGTATTTAATTTAACATGGTTCTGATCAATGCATATGCTTTATATAAGCCTATACTTAAAGCTAAATCACATCTTTATTTGGAATATTGTTGTATAGTTACTCTCCCGAAAGAGATTTGATTGAGGGGGAGTGCAGTGAGTAGTACAAATTTTCAAGAATATAAATAAATGAAAAGAATATCAGTGCTTGTGTGTAACGCTGTGATAATATGCTGAAAGAGCATGGAAGGATGTCATTATAATTACCACTTCTGAAAAGTCACCTAGAATGTTATTTATTTAATTTACATTTGTTGACCAGGCTAGTCTTCTCTCTCTCTCTCTCTCTCTCTCTCTCTCTCTCTCTCTCTCTCTCTCTCTCTATTTTACACTCACTAAACAGCAAAAGCACTGCTTGGTGACTGTAAATTAATAGCTCAATTGATCTCACTGCCCCCTTTCTCTCATATACACAGTCTCTTCTTCTTTCACACACACATACATTCTACTTTCATGCATGCATTCACTCACATATGCAGACAGACAAATAAACACACTCATACACATACATGCACACATTCACTTTTCCATTTCACTCCATGCCTAGAGGCCCGGTACCAAATGATCCACAGCCCAGTGGTTGGGGACTGCTGCTCAATAACTATCCCTTCTCTCTGTACCCCCCATGGCCTTCATTACCTGTTTCCTCAGTAACAGATACAGCCACAGCAACTTCTGGTTGGTTTCCTACTTCAGGCATAGCTTTGTCTGTTTTATGTGATTTTCATATGGATCCAGTCGATCGCCCTCTCTTACACCCAGCTGAGACCAGGCTGTCCTCTGACTCTAATTCATGGAAACGTTCTTCTGCTTCTGCAGTTATTCTCACCCATCTAGAATTCAACAACTGTAAGTTTATCATTCCCATGAAAGAGAATAAATAAGTGCCATAAAATTCAACTTCCAAATCCACTTAATAAGGATGACTTAATGTAAAGAACACTGAAGAATGAGCCACACCCATAGAATCCACTACTGCATACCAAGCTAGTTCCTATTGCCGCTCTTGTTTTCTCCTACTTGTGTCCATATAAAATAGTTTCTTTATATATATTTCTGTGGTAAGATCTTGGGGGTGGGGGGGCAGAGGGGGATGAATAACGCCAACCTATTTCATATTCTCTCTTTTTTATATCTACATCTATATCTACAGCTGGGTGTCCTTCAGAGTATTGAAATTGCAGAACATCAAACCTCTGATCATCGAGGACCAGAGGATCGAAGTTCTGCAATATCGAACTCAAAAAAACCCCCCAAAAAAACATGAAAACTTCTTATTTCACGTTTTTGCAGGGAGGTAAGTCTCCTTGCACCCCCCCACCTACAAAAATATACCAACTCCGAGATCATACTACAGTGAATGTCATGGAACGGAAAATTTACCGTTCTCTTCATTGTAGTGCGATCTCGGAGTTGGTATATTTAAGTAGCAGGGGGTGTGGTGGGTGCAGGGGGGTTTGCCCCCCTGCAAAAACTTATGAGCAAAGTTTTATCTTTTTTTAAATTTAATCTACTTGCATGTTTGATGTTGTAGAACATCGATCATCTCATCCTCGATTATGTGTGGTTCAATATTCTGTAACTTCGAGCATTTGAAGTAGACCCCTACAGCTATATCTATATCTATATCTATATCTATATCTATATCTATATCCATTACATCTATATATACATACCTATGTCTGATGTTTGTCTAATTCATTAATAAATTTATGCAAATTATGTCTTTTAATATATTTGTTTTGCTCTTATTTATAAGATAAAAACATTTCTGTCCATGACTTTAGGACTAGCATGAACATTCCGCGTTTCCTTGGCTGCCTTTATAACCTACTCACTAGATCTCATTTATACAAATAGAAGTGCATTTTGGCCCCAGTCACCACACTGACAAATTTCTTCCTGAGGAAAATATTATCCACAGAACAGAACAATGCTTGTGTTTCTATTGCCAAATTAATACACTCACCCATAGCCGGTTTTAGGCACCAGTGAACCCTGCAATCGCTGGGGGCCCCCAACCACAGCAAGTTATCTTATCCTGATATTTTGTCACGTCTGTAAAACCAACAAAAGCTTGTACAGCAGTCTTGTATACTTAATAAACCACAAGGGTAATAACTCTTATGTATATCTCCCTTAAGATATTTCTGTTTGTAGTAACAGTGTTTTATCAAGTAACAGGCATCATAATTCCATTAAATATTTTACCACTGACATAGTGTCTTTGGCTTACTTAAACCCTGCTTTTGGACATTTTCTCCACTAAAACTATCTACATAGCCAGCTTTTGGTCCCTGCAAAACCATGGCTGCAGAAGACCCCCCCCCCTTAATCATCTTTGACTGTGTGGGGGCCCCACAAAAGCTGTTGCTGTTTTGGGGAAAAATCAGGAAGAAAAAATGTATTAATTTCCTAATTATGCTCTTTAACATGAACGGGGCTGTAATATGACCCTGTTAGGATGAAGCTGATAATGAACATGAACAATATAAGCACTAGAGGGATCAGCAACCCAGAGTGACTTACCTCAGTGCAAACTTTGGATTTTAAGAAGAGCTGATGCTTCTGATCATCAGGGATAGTTTCTCTTTCAGGTAGTTTTATAAATAACACCAGAACACTAGATACTATAATTTTCAGTTTCTTTGCTTAAAAATTCAGTACAATCCCAAAAATAATAGAATAAAGGCTCAGAATCAGGAATATGTTTAAATATTACTCTAATTCACTTAAAATGTTACTAGAATAACACCTTTTGCATCAACATGCATTGTTGGACAATAAGTATAAAACCCATATTTCTGGCTTGATTGACTGTAATCCTGAATGATTTACCAGCAAATCAGACTTTTGCCAAAGGATAAAGCAAAAGTATGAACAAAATCAGGGAAGGTCTGTGAAAGTAGGGACAGTGACAGGTATGCATTACTCCTCAATGAAATAAATCTTACCACTTCTGCTGCCTGACGACTGCTAAACAGCAGTGACTGATCTGATGTGGCAGTACCAGTGTTGCACAAGGCATTGCTGTTCGCTGAAATTAAGTGCAAAACTAGTACTGATGTGGCTTATGCATGTGTGTGTGTGTGTGTCTGTGTGTGTGTGTGTGTGTGTGTGTGTGTGTGTGTGTGTGTGTGTGTGTGTGTGTGTGTGTGTGTGTGTGTGTGTGTGTGTGTGTGTGTGTAAAATATCACTGATTTTTATCTGTGCATGCACCCAATAATGCCAGGACACAGACATTATTCTTCTGTGTATCAGTAAAAATGTACATAACAAGTAATTATATTTCTAAAGTAAGACATAACATATATCACAGAACATTCAGACACTTAGATATTCTTAGAGTCTGACGGCCCCCACTTACCCCACTCACCAGACTGTCTAAATGGATAATGGGGACTCCCTTAATCATCGTTGACTCTGTGGGGGCCCCCAACAAAGCTACTGTTTGTTGGAGAAAAATGTATCAATTTTCTGAATACGCTGTTTAACCTGAATGGTGCTGAGATATGACCCTTTTAGGATAAAGCTAATAGCCTCTGTTTACAATCACACCCATTCTAAAACCAGCCCTGCTCAAATGTGTGTGCATAAAGCTGCTACGGGTTATGAGGGGCTGGAGATTGTGTGGTTATTACATCTTTAATTTTCATCACAGTCAAACCTTAGATGTGCACACATGAAGTCATTATAGCTTGTGTTTGAGTTGAGGGCAGTGTTTCTCACAGACTTCAGAGGTGTTAAAAGAAGGTTACTACAGCTTGTGTAAGAGAGGTGTATTGTCAAGGAGCAACACATTCTAATATAGTACTGAAATCATTCTCACAATCACATATTAGGCACATGTGGCTGCCTTTGAGGTCTAGGGGTGAAGAACATGCTATGTATATGTATATCAGCAGTCACTTGAAATATATGACTAAGGCAATTTAAATCTCTGCTTTCATCCCAGTCTAACTCCAGAGGGATGCATAGGCAGTGACTGTCTTTTGTAGGGGGTTAGGGAGGTAGGCAGTATTTCCAGATAAGACTTAAATATTCTCGCAACTACTGGCTTGTTAGTTTACTGTAAGGTACAATTTTGTCAGCTTTGGAAATTAAGCCTTGGGCAAGACTTATGTCTTCCTTGAAAGAAAAAAATAAGATTGACATTCTTTTTTTTTTTCATGATTTTTGTTTAGGCCACCATTGGAGTAAAATCTTGAGAAAATGCTCTAAAATGCATTCCAGACCATCTGTAAACCTGTGGCTTCTTGGGTCCTCGCTTGAGTTATTTCCTAAATGGTTATTACTGGGCTGTCTTGTTCAGGAAAGGTGTGTTGAAAGGATGCAAGGAAAACTAAAGCTGAACTGCAGCAGTGAATTTCTTTCCTTAATCATAATTTATGTTCAAGCCATTATTGGATGAAAAGGTTGTGTAAAATGCACTTCAGAGCATATAGAAAGTTATGGCTTCTTGAAAAAGCTGAGAGTAAGGCAAAATGTGAGAAAAAGGAAGAAAAAAGTAACGTGCATGGTATGGGGAGCCCAAAAGGAGTGGGAATCAGAGGAGAGGACTGGAGTGTGTGTGTGTGTGTGTGTGTGTGTGTGTGTGTGTGTGTGTGTGTGTGTGTGTGTGTGTGTGTGTGTGTGTGTGTGTGTGTGTGTGTGTGTGTGTGTGTGTAGGGAGGGGGGTGTTGAAATGTAGGCCCAGTCATCATTTCACTTTAAGTCCAGACCTGTACATAGACATGTTGCAATGTATCATTGTTGCAACTAAGTGGCAGTAACTGTAACTGCCCTTTTGTTAGACAGTTCAACATAGTGATAGTGTAGTACATAAGCCTGTTGTAATGAAAGAGCTTGTAGCTGCAGGTCTGTCTGTGGATACTATTCCTAAAAGTTTGCAGCACGAAATAAAAGGTTGCTTAGGATGGATGGCATTGATAGGATGATACTTATACTGGAAGTGCCTAGGGGGGGCCCCCAACTTGACATTTGCTGGGGGCCCCCAAAATGTTAACACCGGCCCTGACTCACCAGAACTTTACCAACAGATAAACCCTCCTAAAACTTAGTAGATGTTGACTGTGTACACAACTCTCTTCTTACAGCTCCAGCACCTAACTGGTATAAAAAATTATTAACCATGATCTAGTAAAAATGTTTAAACAACGAAACCATAGATGGTATGCCCAACACATACACGCCTCACTAAGAACTAACATGTAGTCCTTCATAACTAACAATTGTCTAAAATAAAAGCTAAACTGTAAACCTTTTATTGTGATGAAGTCCTCAATGGGAACGTAAAGTGACAAGAACCTTCCAGTTCTGATATGGTAGCAAATCACTGCAAATAAAGTTCCAGAAATTAACCTTTTATCTGTGAGTAAGTTACCAAGGCTATAGATGAGGGAAAGGTGGTCCACACAGCCTACCTAGCCCTCACAAAGGCCTTCGACGCCATTCCCCATTCTGGTATTATAGACAAGCTCACCAGCCTGAACATAAATCCCTACATCACGAGATGGGTTGCCAGCTGGCTCATGGACATAACCCACATGGTAAGAGTTGCGTGAGCTAGATCTGACTCTAAACTGGTTACAAGTGGCGTTCCCCAGGGCTCAGTCCTAGGACCCCTCCTGTTCGGCATATACTTCTCAGAGGTACAGGCAAGCACAGGAGGACTATGGCTGACCAAATTCGCAGACAACTGCAAACTAGGGGCTATAACTGACTCTCCGGCTGACACAGACATCCTCCAAAAGGGTCTCACTGAGACAGATGCCTGGTGTCAAAACCATGGCCTCAAGATAAATGCCAAAAAGTGCATAGTCATCCCCTTTGTTAACAAAGTTACATGTCATATGATTCTGCAGTCAAATGTGCCTTGAAGTGAACATATTTCCTTATATTTTAATATACTCTCATCTGTAAAATCTATCATGTATAAAATAGCTTAATCTTGTATTGTACTTGTACCTGCAAAATATTGTTTTTTATATATAATTTTTTACTGTGTTTTCGAAGAGCTTTTCTCCCCGGGCCTCTGCTGAAAATGGACATATATCCAGCTGGACTAGCCCGGTCAACAAATGTAAAATAAAAATAAATAAATAAAATAAATAAATAAATAAAAAACAAAGTACCCACAAACTACCACATAGGTGGTAGCCCCCTAACTACGGAAGATGTAATAAGGGATCTGGGGACCTAAGTAGATAGTAATCTCTCCTTTGATAATCACATTGCCAAAGTGGTTAGAAAATCCTTCTATGTGGCCCACCTAATCACAAAAGGGTTTGCATCCAGATCAAAAGAGGTCATTGTATCCCTCTATGCATCACTCATCAGACCCATCATGAAGTACAACGCCCCATTTGGGATGTACCTTACAAGACACCTGCAACAGCTGGGAAGATCACAGAAGTACCTCACCAAGAGGATCACTGGCCTCAAACAGATGCCCTATGCAACTCAACTGAAGAAACTCCAGCTGTACTTGGTTGCATACCGCCTACTCAGAGGTGATCTCTGCCTGACATACAAGGCCATGTCCAACCCAGAATTAATGGACATGCTCCACCTAAAGAAAACCATATCCCGTCAAGCCACACACTCTAGGGATCTAAACCTCACCACAACAATAAATAGGATGTGCTGGAGGGATAGATTCCTGTCGCAGAGACTTCCCATGCTCTGGAACAAGATTCCAATCTACATTAGGCAGAGCTCCTCACTAACACTCTTCAAGAGAAACCTTGACGAGTGGATGGGAAACAGAAAGTTTACCCTGGTATCACTTCAGTGGCTCTGCTGGACAGAGAGGGCGGTGAAAGCCAACACATTCTGGCTAGGCTTATAAATGCCTTTGGGCAGATAGCCAAGTACCTACCTATGAACAAAGAGGAACTCCAAGGGTCAGACATTCGACTAGTACCCTGAATGAAAGCTGATCACAATGAATGGCTGTAGGTGGATGTTGGGGTAAACCAAACAAGCCTGACCCTTTCAGTAACATTAGTCAACTGCAGTTGTTACTGCAAATGCTATACTAACAATTGTATACAATGTTAACTAATGTATTTTCAAAGAAATTGGAAGTTGTGTCAGGGTTCACAAAAGCAGAAGTCAGGTAATATTTGGAAGTATAGAAGCAGGTACAGTTTGCATCTTTTAGACAAGATTTTTTTTTTTTATTTTGATCTGACTTCAGATTATTGAAATATTAACTGGATGGAGGTAGGTGCTTGTATTGAGGGTGCAGAAAAGAAAATTGATCTAATAACTAGTGAATATAGGTTTTAAGCAGCCAGCTAGGAAGGGAAGAACTTCAGTTTTAGCAGTCTGAAAATAATGGAGCCTAGTAGTTGGGATTGCTGTTTTATGGGGAGCCAGTTTGCCTTGGCTAGACTAAGACAGCAGTATTCTGTTCTGGGGGCTAGTAACCTGCAAATGCAGTTGCTAACTGCTTGTAAGGTTTAAAGGCTCTCCTTCAATGTTGTAGTGAATATACAGACTGTATATTCTAGCTGTACTTTCAGGATACTTTAACCAATTGCACATCTGCTTTCCAGTGAGATAAAATGAGAAATTGCTGCTGACCAGAAAAGTAGTCTGTTAATTTTGGCCCTAGATATATTAAAGTGAAACTGAAAGTCTAACGGGTGATCAAGCCATATACCTAGACACTGGAATTTGCTTGTAGTTTCTAGTCTATCATAGTTACTAGTAATGTATTTCGGTTTTTACCGGTTAGGGGTCGCCACAGCAGAACTCCGGTCTGGTCATGATTGGCAGTGGATTTTTACGGTGCTGAGTTGCCAGCCCAACTTCCAGCCTTCAAAGAAAGCACACCCATTCATGCATGCACCTACCTGCATGTCTTTAAACATCACTCAACCACAGGGAGGACACGCAGACTCCACACAGAAGGAGCTCCAGCTGAGAATCGAACGGGAGAACCTCTTGCTGTAAGGTAACAACGCTAACCGCTGCACCACTGCAACTCAGTTTATCATAGTTACTACACATTGAATATTTTGTGGGTTTCAAATATTTCCTTTTTAAGAAGCAGGAGCATTTTCTGTAGTAAGGTAGAAAATAGAAACGTGTTTTTCTAACTCCTTTTTTTTTTATTGTGTTGCGGGAAGAGCTGGATTTATAGATAACAATATTATCTGTGTATTGGATGAGTGCCACGTGGAATTTTGGTGGGAAACGTGTTAGTAAAAATAGAAAATATAAGTGTTGATAAAATGGATCCTTGCGTACACTTTCTAAGAGAAATACACTAGGTGACAAATTTGAATGTTATTTTAGTGAAGGTTCTGTTAGAAAACCTTCAAATCATTCATGGACTTTAGGATTTGTTCCTATAGCAGTGAGGGTTTGAAGTAATAGGTTCTAATTAACCATATCAAAGGCTTTTGTGTGGTTAATAAAGACCTGAGTCTTTAAAATTTCCTTTGTCATGGGGGGGGGGGGTTAGATAATATTTTGTATTTCTGATTACAGATAGATAAGTGCATGTAAACTGACTTTTCAAAAAGTTTTACAAGGATTGGAAATAAGGAGATGAGCCTGAAATCACTGGAGTAGTAGGGTTTTTGAACTTTTTGGAGGGAGATAAACTATGGCTTGCTTCCAAATAAGTGACCTACTGTTGTTCCAGAGGCACAGATTATAGATACAACATAAGGGGAAGCATAGACAATCACTACATAGATGTTCACTGCATAATTTAATCTATCAGGTGTGAAGTCCATCACAACCCGTGGTGAGTCACCAGATATATGGTATTTTCAATTTCTTTGTTATTATGGCTAAAAGGGGAGTAAATAGAGGTGGTTCTGTGGGAGGAGGATATGGGTCAACAAGAAAGAAAGGGGTGAATGAGATAACTCATGTAGAAGGTCTGTTGGAGAAACATTGCTGGTGGAGCATATAAAGCCATGATATTCTACTTGTTCTTTGTTTGAGGTCTGTCTGGTTATTTGCCTGAAGAATTCCCACTACTGCTTCGGACAGGCTTTAATGAAGGTTTTCTTCTCATAGCCTTTTTTTAAGTTCTTTGGGTAGTAAATTTGCTTCTGTTATTGTGGTTGGAGATTTTTTCCCATTCCTGATAAGCAGTGTTCCTAGTTTTAACCAAGGCTTTTAGATATTAAGTAATCCAATATGTGGGCTTTGGTTTATACAGCCTGAAGACAAGAAAAAATGTATCTTCTGTATGTACACAGTTTTTTCTGTCAGCATTTTGGTAGCCTTGGTGGAGTTACCACAGTTAAGGATGGAGACCATTCAATGGAGGTTAGTTCAACCTTTAGTGCAACTCTACTTTGGTAAGAAATTTTTTGGCTGGATAATTATGACTTTTGGTGGGAGCTTTTTTTTTTTTTTTCATATGGCCCACAGTAGTAGAAAGTTATAGGTGAGTGGTCACTAAGGGAAAGTGGAAGGCTGCCAATGACTGAGATATGTTTTTGGGAGTTTGTAGTAAAGAAATCAAATAAGAAGCATTTTTTGAAGTTTGACCTTCTTGAGGCATGCATTATTTGTGAAAAGTTTTGTACAATAAATGAATAATCAATGTAATAATACTTTATCTAATGAATCTCTGATTAGTAAAGAAGTCCTCCAAGACTCAGTCCATGGCCCTCTGTTATTCAACAAGTTTTTAAATTATATGTATTGTCACTGTGGTAACCTTTGACTAATACTGTTTGCAGATGGCGTCATCATCATAGATTTTGACCACTCATCATTTACTATTCAAGCCAACCTTCCTGAAAGACTGTATGAAAATGGAGTGTGGCTGAACAGATCAGGACTTTAACCTTACACTTATGAGACTAAACTGATCATCATCTAGAACAATGAGCAGAGAAAGACTCTGTGTATCATCTAGAACAATGATCAGAGAAAAAGACTGGGTCCATATTTAAAGGGAACCACACTTATATGCTTGGCTCAATTAAACATCTTGGAGTTCAATATGATAGTGCACTGGGTTTTGAGGATCAGGTTACATGTACTGCTGGGAAACCAAACCAAATCCCAGGATTCCCAGGATGCCTTTATCATATAAAGTCATTTCTAACTCAAGAGTCCAAACACAAGCTTGTTAATTCTCAGTCTCTTCCTAGGGCCTGCTATGAATTTATGTTCTATTTGATGGGCTCTCAGGGTGCATTACAGCTGGCCTCCCTCAAGGCACAGAATAGCTAATGAGACTTCTTAAAAATGTAGTTTAGGACTCCCCACGCATAAAAATATATATTGCAGAGAAGCAAAGTGATATTTTACACACACACACACACACACACACATACACACACATTCTCTCGATCATTAGATCATATTGACAACCTTGAAATAAGAAACATTTTGCTTGCTACATTGTTTTTCTTTAACACTGATATACTATTCCACTTTAACATTTAACCATATAAAATGATACAGATGAGGTTGTATCTTAAGGGCAGAACATTTTTAGACATACTTGAGCCATTGCCACAACAGCAGGATGGTAATTGGCCTCAACCATAGGTGGGTGACACTGGAAAGGCCAAAACTGGTCCACCAGACTACTCATCTTCTTCTTTGGATCCCACTGGTGTAGTCCATACAATCACCATGGACTGCGGATCAATCTTGTCCTCTGCAGCTATTTGGGTCCCTTCAGTGGGTAAAGGAGAGCCATTCTTGTAAGTCATGGGAGAAGGCGCAGGGAATGTGTGCTTGCTTAGCCAGAATGTTGGGCCTATCCCTGGAAAAGTGGTTGCTGGCAATACTGGACCTGCTTTCCCTTATTATCTTGTCAAAAAGAGACAGAGAACTAAACATGTGTCTTTTCCTTGTCAGTTACTCTGGATGGCAGTCATTTATTGGGTTCGGCTCAGGGTCTTATGCAGGCTCCTCACCATTCTTATAAGGTAGCTTCTTGTAAAAGAAAAAGGGATTCCTCTTTCCCTGAAGAAGTTAAAGAATTAGACTGTATAGGGGAATGTGAAGGGACGGATGCAGTTCTCCTCAGGTTTTTGATTCAGATTCAACTCCCTTTAACTTTTGCAAATGAATTCTGTGCAGCAGCAGGCCTCTTTTAGGTGAACATTCAGTTTTTGCCTTACTTCATTGGAAAGCAGCTAGATTTCTTAGATCATGGGAGATTGTTTCAGCTAGCACAGTCTTTCTAAAGCTGTAATAACTAGGCAGAAGGGAGGCCTGTGTTTTACCTGTCTAAAATATGGAACTTCCTATTGCATATAGTAAGAAGTGCTTCAAAACACAAAGGAAGAGATTACACCTGGTTCCTTAGCAAATGGTCCTGCAGTTGTTGCCTTGTAATAACCTGATGTCCCTCTTTCTTTTTACTCCTTTGTCTCCTTGAATTCTAACGTCTTGCAGCCATTTGTAAAACTGTAATTTATATTATAATTAAGGCTGTTTAATGTCTAATGGCAGTGGATGCTGATATTTTTTTTCTTTCTGTCTCTATATCTATATTTTTCTTTCTGTCTTTTTCCTGTTTTAAATGTATAGTTCTACATCTTAATAATGTTGTATAATGCACATTGCTATTTCATTATATTTTTCTTAATGCAATGTTTATTATGGTTGTCTTATATAAATTACCAAGTTTTTCCTCCGGAAACCATCCAGGTGCAATTAACCATAGGCAAAACTGCTCTACAATTTGTAGCATGCTACAGGCCACCCTCTCAAACTCAGGAAACCCACACAGCCTTCCTGAAGACACTGGAGGGTATAAATGTATCACCAAACACCATCATATTGGGTGACTTCAACTACCCGAATATAGACTGGGAACATTACTCAAGCCCCAACTTTCTAGCCCAAAGGTTCCTGGAGTTCATAAATTCAAATGCCATGGAACAACTAGTCACCATCCCCACAAGAGGAGAAAATATACTAGATCTCATCATCACAAACATGGGGACAAAATGCTCCACACCGGAAGTATATCCCTCTGACAACTGCTCTGCTCGGGTGAACATCCTGGTTAACTACATACATAAGATGGAGAGACGGACAAAAAGACAGACGCATAGATAGCAATGATTACATGGAGTGGCAGTGATATCAGCACAGTATACCGGAGATCTTTTCATCTCTGTTTCTAACAGTGTCTAAGCAAGGCTCTTTCCCTATATTTGTGTGTGTATCTGTTTGCAATTTAATACACACACATTAATGAATAAATAAATGCATTGATGTATTGTTTGTATAGATCACTAACTTTACTAATGCCCGGACACAGAGCATATAGCATCTGGGGTTACATAACATGTTGTCCTCAACATTTCAATCATATAGCTCATACCTGTCCAAACCATTGATTATTTTACTGCAGTGGAATTTGCACTAGCACTGATTACAGAAACATCATTATTTCTTTTAGCAAAGTATCTTTAATTAAATAAACACAGAAACATTTCTCCGTATTTGTGTATAGCTAAACTTCAGCTAAACTAAAGTTACAAGATCTTACATCTCCTACCTCCATCTGCAAATGGTACACTAGCAAGAAATGTTATTGTCTCCAAAATTGAGTATAGCCTGCCCTTGATAATTCCTTACTCCATTTCCAACACAGACATGCCAAAAATAAAATATGTAGATTTGTCATGCTAATGCCAGAACTCACTATTACAATCTTCTGAAAAAAAATCAACTGGCTACCAATTAGTAGCATAGCTACACAGCTGCCTAACCATATTTTATCAAAAAAGTCTCAGAAGATAAATATCCACCTTTAACAGCAAAATTATCTTTGAGGCAACAAACATTCTCTTCCAAATAACCAGAAAGAAAGCATTATGTTATTTAGATCTTGATTTAAAACAGTAATGTGTGAAAGGACCTTCACTTAGCTGGTTCCAGCAATGTATTAACTTCTAAATGAGGTAAGAGAACAACAAACTATAAGAACATCCAATCAATATTAATGTTTCCATGTTTCTGGATAAATGACTATTCCACTAGAATCTTCAACCATTTTCCATGTTGCTATTTGTTGCATTATGCTACTATAAGTTGGTTGATGTTTTACAGTCTTTATGTATCTCTTGTATAGTTCTTTTGTATAATCTATACTGTAATCACAGCTACTTCTTTATTCACTTTGCATATCTATTTTCTACAATGTGTTTGTTAACCTCTCATGTAAAATTTGTTTAATGTCTTCTGTAAAATTATATCCATTATCACTATTTTGGGGTTTGGGCCATGACTAAAAATGGTTAAATGATCAACTAACTTGCCTGGTCATCAAACTGAGATAAATAGACAGAGATTTATTTATTTTTATTTTTTTATTTTACATAGCAAGATAAATTGTTCATCGATACCCCTACCCAGACAACAAAATCAAGCAAATAATGAGTTAAATATTAAATCCAGGCATTCAACAGAGGGAGCTAAAAAACACTTATTGTTAAACACAACTTTAAAACCATCAGAGGAATTTGGAAAACAGATCAATGTTCTTAAGCACAGTGCAGCCAATACTTCTATTTTCTGTCATGAGGTGTGAAGTGAAAATGACTCTCACATAATATTAAATCCAGGCATTCAACAGAGGGAGCTAAAAAACACTTATTGTTAAACACAACTTTAAAACCATCAGAGGAATTTGGAAAACAGATCAATGTTCTTAAGCACAGTGCAGCCAATACTTCTATTTTCTGTCATGAGGTGTGAAGTGAAAATGACTCTCACATAATATTAAATCCAGGCATTCAACAGAGGGAACTAAAAAACACTTATTGTTAAACACAACTTTAAAACCATCAGAGGAATTTGGAAAACAGATCAATGTTCTTAAGCACAGTGCAGCCAATACTTCTATTTTCTGTCATGAGGTGTGAAGTGAAAATGACTCTCACATAATATTAAATCCAGGCATTCAACAGAGGGAGCTAAAAAACACTTTTTGTTAAACACAACTTTAAAACCATCAGAGGAATTTGGAAAACAGATCAATGTTCTTAAGCACAGTACAGCCAATACTTCTATTTTCTGTCATGAGGTGTGAAGTGAAAATGACTCTCACATAATATTAAATCCAGGCATTCAACAGAGGGAACTAAAAAACACTTATTGTTAAACACAACTTTAAAACCATCAGAGGAATTTGGAAAACAGATCAATGTTCTTAAGCACAGTGCAGTCAATACTTCTATTTTCTGTCATGAGGTGTGAAGTGAAAATGACTCTCACAAAGTCTTTTGATGAATTCCCTTTTACAACTGCCAGATAACTGCAGCTCTTAACAAGTTGTTAATCACATTATTTCTGTGAAACATCACATTAATTCTGTGAAACATTGAGAGATATTAGCATGAGAATTACTGTTTAAGGAAGTGGAGGTTTCTTAATTTCATTAAAAGCTGATGAATATATGCATTAGCCAGTATAGAGATGTCAGAAAATTACCTGCACTAAGCATAATAATTTGTGTAACATTCTCACTATCAGTAATGTTAAATCCAGACATAATTATAATAAGATATAGCAGAGTAACCACATTATTGAGCCTTGTGTGTGTCCTTCTGTTATTCATCTCACCCAAACCAGAAAGTTATTACATACCAACATCCCTGGAGACTTTGTCCCATTTTTGTTTCAATTCATTTTCACTGTTATTTATTTATTTATTTATTATATCTTTCTAACACTCCCATGACCTAGTTTGTTAACTAGGTTTGTAGCCTAGTACAGGGTCATTTTCAGCCACATTTGAAGATACATGACAAAGACAATGTCTGCAACTCACTGTCCTTCATTGTCTTCCTGGTTCTCTGGTGTGAGGTCCACAGTTACAGATGCCATGTCCACTTACTGGGAGGGATGGGGATCTGATTTCCACATTTATTGTATTCATTACAGATGCCGAACTCCCTGATTGTGGTAAATGTTGGCTGCCATCATTGTCAGAGTCTGAGTAATCTCCAACATCAGGCATCTGTATATTTACAATGAAGGAGCCAGGTAAAGCATCACCTGTGAAAACACCAGAGGGAAAACCCCCCAGTAAGTAAAACGTGTCACCATTACTTTAATCTGTTGAATAATGGTAGAAAGTAATAAGATAGATCTTACTTTGATCTTCTAATCTGAAGCCTTGATACTGTTACATAACAAATGGATACAACATGTAATCGTTTGTAGTACAATGCACATTTAACCAGTATGTAGTGATTTAATACTTAACAGGGACACACCTGGGACATGTCTAAGAAATTCTGGGATCCTGCTGTAGTTCTGCTCCAGTGTCTCAGACTCCAATACAGAGAAGCAAGGAACTCTTCCATCTCTGTTAATGGTGGTTCAGCTGATGGACTGCTTCACTCCACCTTAAGCTCCTGTACCAGGCACAGAAGTATAGCTAATTATTTTGGCACCCATTACCATCTCACAGTGCCTCCCCCAACATTAAGTTGAGGACCAAAAATAAAGGTCTGTTACCAAATCTGGCACTCCTTAACACATCCATTCTTTCAGAGCAACATTTGTCAACTTTGATGATCTGAAGAGCAAAAAAAAAAAAAAAAAAAGCTGTTCTGTCCTTTTTAAACTGCAGCAAGCAGCTTGCTACACTTGTAACAAGCAGCTGCTTCAGTTTATGCCATACACAAAGCCTTAAACTTCAGTTCTCACCACACATGCAATACCAGAATTCAGAAATGTAATGCATGTAAGACAACTTGACATCTGCCAGTCATGTTTGTGCCTGGGCTAACTGCCCCCCTTCACCCCCCCCCAGCTATGTCTCTTGCCAGGTGGACAGTATGTTCCACTGTTGCATGTATCATGTCAGTGGCTGGCATCTGACGTGATTGTAGTCTCTGCCTTGTCCACTGACAGCATTTATATCATTGATCACATCCCTCCAGGCAGAGTTGGTATAAGGCCAGCCAGATTTAAGTTGTCTGCTCATCTGTCAGCCATGAAGATGGATGACTTGCAACAAGATCTCATTTTCTGCATGGGAGACCTTGCATTTCCATACATTGTGCTTGGCAGACATAATGCATTGTGAAGAAAGAATAACTTAAACACAGATAGCACGCATCAGTACATTTCATACACAGACTTGAATACATTCTACTAGCCTGTGTGCTACTGGTAGGTGCCCACATACCAACAGCCACTGTTCATACAGTTTGGTGTGTTGTGTCTCCGCAGGAGTAAATGTAGCCAGTACACATGACATGTCCAGTCTGCAGGTAGCAACATCAGGCAATAGCCTTCCACAAAACAGTATCATCAAGTATCATGTGCGTGATGATTGACTGTGACTGGCCTTGTATGTGGCATGTCTTTGACTGCATAGGCAGCTAATCTGACTATAAATATGAATGGAGAAATTAGTTTCAGAAAGGAGTATAATCCATCTAAGGACACATTGCCTGCAGGCACAATAGAGGTACCTCCCCCAGTAGTAGAAAGTTTAGCATTTCAGCTGCAAGTTTTCACAAGGCGCTACACAGACATATTTTATGTTTTGTGTTGTACAGTGGTGTTGCTGCCCAAAGCGATGATATTATCTAGTTTATGTTCATAGGTTCATAGGTGTGTACTAGGCTAATGGCCCTGGAGCCTTTACAATCCTAGCCCATAGGATTACCCTGGTATCATGCCACCCAACCTTAGTTCCTAGTGCCTCTGTCAAGTAGAGCCACTGGAGTGATCCCCGGGGTGAATTTTATATTTCCCATCCACTCATCAAGATTTCTCTTGAAGAGGGTCAGTGAGGTGCTCTGCTTGACATGTATAGGAAGTCTATTCCATAGCATGGGCAGTCTCTGGGTTATGAACCTGTCCCTCCCGTATGTTTTGTTGATTGGGGTAATGAGGTTGAGGTCTCTGGAGCGTGTGGTGTGGAGGGATTGGGATTTCTTTAGATGTTCTAGATTTGCTGCAGTTTTAATTTTGTTTTTACTGATTGGTTTTACAGTGACCTTCTCACTCATTGTTTTAGTTTTTTGTTTGGGATATTTTTGCAGTGACCCTAATGATAATGGACATCAGCTGGGTATAACAGCCCTGTGTTTCTAAGCCTTAGTCAAACACTCTGCTTGTGCTGTGCTGATGAGGTCATAACAAGGCCGAAATATGCATATCCACAGCTAGTGGGGTTTGGCTGAACTGGCCTGCAATTGTCCAGTAAAATGACGAAACAAGTCATGGGCATTCAGAATCGCCAATGAGCTGAAACACATGATGTTCATAGGGATCATTTGCATATATCCCATGTGCCTCTGATACAAGAGGTTTGGGAGGTCACTCAGTGGAAGTTCTAGCTTTGCTGGAATTTTCATTTTGTTTTTACTGATTTCTTCAGATGTAGAATTTCTAACAGAGCTGGGTCAGACATGGCTTTGTAAGTCAAGCAGAGATCGCCTCTAAGTAGGTGATATGAAACAGAGCATACTTGGAATTTTTTGAGTCTGTCCATATAGGACAGGTGTTTAAGGTCTAGGATCCCCTTTGTGAGGTACTTTTGTGGCCTCTCCAGTTGTTGCAGCTGTCTAGTGAGGTACATGCCAAATGGGGCATTGTACTCGATGACTGGCCTAATGAGGGAAGAGTAGAGGGAGACAATGACCTCTTTCTTCCTGGATGCAAAACCCTTAGTAATGATATGTGCCATATAGAAGGACTTTCTGACCACAGTGGCAAAGTGGTTGTCAAAAGAGAGGTTGCTGTCAACCTGTGTTCCCAGATCTCTTATAATGCTTTCTGTGTTCAGTGGACTACCATCAATATGGTAATTCAAGAGAGCCGGGTTTTTCCCAAAGGGGATGAAGACACATTTTTTTGGCACTGAGCTTAAAGCCATGGTTCTGACACCAGTCGTTGGTCTCATTGAGGCCTTTCTGTAGGATGTCAACATCACTTGGTGAGTTAATAATAGCTCCCAACTTGCAATCATCTGCGAACTTTGTCAGCCAGAGTCCCTTCGTGTTGGCCTGGACTTCAGAGAAGTAGATACCAAACAGGAGAGGACCCATGACCGAACCCTGTGGGACTCCACTGGTGACTGGTTGGCAGTCTGACTTGGAGTCTGCTACTTTCACACTGTGGGTTCTATCTGTGAGCCAGTTTGCAACCCACCTAGTGATAAAGGGGTTGATGCCTAGCTTAGTGAGTTTTCTATGATTCCTGAATGGGGAATGGTATCAAACGCCTTGGCCAGATCAAGGTAGGCTGTATGAACCACATAGCCTTCATCCACAGCTCTGGTGACTGACTCAATGAAGTCGACCAAGTTGAGCAGGCATAATCTACCCTTCACAAAACCAAACTGTGTGGGATCCAGAGTTTGGAGATTTCCTATTGTTAGGAAAATGCATAATAGCAATGTGCATGCTTAGTACATTAAAGGCTTAAAAGGGTTAATACATTTATTCTGTTCATACTGCATGAATCTGCACAGCTATTAGAAACTTAATAAAAGACACTTTATTCTGCTTATGCAATGAAAATATGTGCAGTTGCCGGAAACTTAATAAGAGACATTCTATTTCTGCTTATGCCATGAGAAAATGTGCAGCTGCTAGAAGTCTTGATAAAGAAAACAATAGATGTTTGAAAGCTTAAACCATAGTCAGCACTACTTGTACCAAAGTTAGAAATGTACCTTGAATCTAGACAAAATGTATCGCATATATTAGAACTGTAAAATGGAAGAATTGAAGAAACAAGGTGGGCTAAAATAAGCCCAAGGCCAGGTTGTTTTTCTCAAATGTTTTTGCAAGACAGCAATAATCTGACCATGTCAGCAATAAGCCTGGTAACATTTTTTGTGTAACATACAGGAAGCTGTGTCCAACTATGTCAGCAGTAGATTAGTAACATTTTCTATGTGACATGAAGAGAACTCTATAAGAATAACATACTGACCACCAGAAAGTCAGACAAACCTTGTACCTACATGCTTTGTCTCCTTGCTGCAAGTAATAAAGGGTGCCTTCTTTGAACCTAACGTGTATTGATCTTTGAAGTTTTTCCTTTTACAGATTGGTCCCTCGAGCCGGAACCCTCTCTTCACCTTGGATCAGATGGCCAGGTGGCTGAACCCGTACAGGAAAGAAACCAAATCGGTTCTTCTTATATGGAAAGTCCTCCGACTGAATTGTCGTCAAAAGAGGCCAGCCACTTTCTGATCTGTGACTGAAGGACAGGTCTCCGCGAATCGGTGATCAATCATGTGGGCTCAGGTAAGGTGACTCTACTTTTTTCTGTTTTCTGTTTCAGATCAGGGACTAGATGTGTATTGTTTTTTTTCAGATTGTATTTTTCTTACAGTCAGGGATAAAAATAAGAGTACTGTCTTGTCATAGATCAGGAGAAACAAAATAAGTAGGCAGTCATTCTGAAGAGACTATAACAAAATCCGTGGTACACGTTAAAATTAAGAGAAGTTATGTAACAATCAAAGGTAAAATAAAATGGGTAATAATTGCACAAAAACACCCCAGAACCCGCCGTTAACGGAAGACGCAAAATATATGCAGTCGCAACGCGCCGATAATATTAGATATTTTTCAAAATGGGTTAATAAATATGAATTTGACGGAAAATTAGAAAAATCCTCGCTTATCAAACTTATCAAATAACTCAAAAATGATTCCAAAGGTCAGGTAAAAAAGCAACGGCGGTTAGGAATTCCTCAAGCACACAGGTGGCTGGAGGAAGTAAACCGTAGGGACCAAAGGAACAAAGATTCAAAAGCAATGTTTTTAGATAAGGAGGATAATAACTTAGTAATAGCATCAGCACCTCCGCCTCCCTTACCAGAATATGAAGCGAGTGAACAGGTTAGTCCACCCCCACTATATCCTGTGGTCACTGAAGATAGAGATATTATAAAACTAAAACTAACTAAAATCAGAGATCCCATCAGGACCAGGTCCCGAACAAAGGCAAGTAATTCAGAAGAAGGTATTGAGTTATGGCAAATAGTTAAGAATTCACGATCTATAGAAGAAGAAGAAGAAATATGCCCGCTTATAGAAGTACCTAATCCTCAGGCAGGTCAGGACAATCAGGACCCGACTATCTTTGTATATAGACCTTGGACTCCGGAAGATATCCGGAAAGCCACTGAGGGAATTCCCCATCCGAAGATTAATTTTAGAAAATTCTCAGAAGACTTACAAGGAATGAGGTTAAGTTATAACTTAAATGGAGAAGAAGTAGAAAAAGTAGTTAGACAAATTGTAGGGCCAGATTGGTACATGATTTGTGGCAACTGGAACCCTCGTGACACTGCACAAAGACCCCTCCCACATAGCAGCGCAGAATTAGACACAAGAGTAAAAGGTCTTACAGACCACATCTCTGAAAAATGGAAAACTAGGACAGACTGGACTTGCATTAATCAATGCATCCAACAAGAAGGTGAAACAACTGACCGGTACTATGCCAGATTGTTAGAACATTTTAATAACCACTGTGGAATGCAGGTTCCTGAAGATCAAACGCAAGATTCCCCATATGAACAGCAGTTAAAGAATGTATTTTTAAAAGGCAGTAGTGTGCCTATAAGCAGTTTTATTACAAAACACATGGCAGACCATCTTACCAGCAGGTTACAATCATTACTTGAATATGCTAGACATGCCGAAAGGCATTTTAATAGCAAAAAGAAAAAGAAAGCTCAAGTATTTTCTGTGGAAGACGGAGCAGAAGTTTATGTAGTGCAGTCTGGGAAGAAGGGCAAGAAAAATGCACAGGGAAACAAGTAGTCTGATTAAAGGGCGTAAGAAAAGGGGAGAGTGTTTTAAATGTGGTAAAAAGGGACATTTGGCAAGGGATTGCAGGAAAAATAAGAAGGCAACAACGGAAGACAAGGAGGATGAGGACTGACTATATGATAGTCAAGAATCACTAGAAGGGGCTAGCAAAGAAAGGACAAATGAGAATGTGAAAGAGGGAGTAGAGGAAGTGCAGGAAGTTGGTGGCAATGAAGAAAATGAGATATTAGACCTAGCTTTGTTGAGCCTGGAGCTCTATTTAGCAGACACAAAACCAGAAGTTACACTCTTGGTAGAAGGAAGGGAGGTCAAATTTTTGTGTGATTCAGGGGCATCACGGACCCTGATACACCCCTCCAAACTACCAGAAAACATAGAGTCACCTGATTACATACTGGTCAAAGCAGCTAATGGACAGCTGTATCGGGAGCCTCTCTCCCATAACATTGCAATAACTAATCCAGTTTCAGAATTAACACAGAAAAGCAAAATTGTAGTTTCTGCAAAATGCCCAGTAAATCTCTTGGGCAGAGACCTCATGCAGATATTTGGTGTAGCAGTAGTCCCAATCATGCAGGGTATGGAAGCACAGCGACAAAATAATACCTTTGTGGTGCAATCGGAGGGTGAAATGTTTTACTGGTACAGCCAGGACTTGGTTACTACTGGTCCAGGGACCGTGACCGAGGAACTAATGAGCATAGCCATCAGTAAGTTTCCCTCCTTTGACATTGACAAGCAGCACCTGTTGCACTGTACCCTGTATTTTTGTAACACACCAGGACCTGATAAGGAATATGAGAAAGAATTATTTAAGAATCATACAAATAGATTGATGCTGCGTAACCTGTACTGGGACACAGAAGGGAACAGTGTAGCCAGCTGTTCACTGCCCCAGGAGTTTTTTTTGCACTTTATAGATCGAATCAATTACCACGTTAGTTTAACTAAAAACAAAAATATAAAATGGGCAGACCTAGGAGAAAAAGCCACGAGATGGGAGAAACAGACAGAACTAGAACTGTCAGGACAGGGGATACGAGTACAAAAATTGAATTGGATAACTCAGACCAACCCAGCTGTGCACTTGCAATCTAGCAAAGACAGCTGATGGACACTCCTATTAAAGGATGAAGAAAATGCCTTGCGAGGTATACCAGAGACTCTCTGTTCAACAGGGAAATCAGATGTAGGACTCATTCGTACAGCGGGGCCAGTCACTATCACGCCAAAGTCAGCATTCAGACCACAAAAAAGACAGTATCCCTTAAGAAAAGATGCAGAGGCAGGGATAAAGCCTATTATAGCATCCTTACTTAAAGGAGGGATACTAATAGAATCTCCCGATTCACCATGTAACACACCCTTATTTCCAGTTAAAAAAGCCAATGGAGAATGGCGTATGGTCCAGGATTTGCAAGCTGTAAATGACGCGGTAATACCAAAGGCACCCATAGTGCCAGATCCACACACCCTGTTGAATGACTTAAAACCTCAACAAAATTATTTTTCTGTGGTAGACATTAGCAACGCATTCTTTTCGATACCGATACACCTTGATAGCCAGTATTGGTTTGCATTTACATTTCAGGGAAAAAGATATACATATACACAGCTACCACAGGGATATTGTGAATGTCCAACAATATTCTCACAAGAAATGGCAAGCAACTTGGCGGGATTCAACCCACCAAGAGGTAGCCAGGTTTTACTTTATGTTGATGACATTCTGCTGGCGGCCCCCACCCAGCAGGATTGTAAGGAAGATACCATAGCACTTCTACGATTTTTAGCTGCTGAGGGACATAAGGTAAACAAAGACAAACTGCAGCTCTGGAAAAAACAGGTTAAATACCTAGGATATGTAATATCCAAGGAAGGTAGAACGTTAGATGAGGACAGAAAAGTAGCAATTTTACAAGCACCAAAACCCACTACCAAGAAGGAAATGATGTCCTTCCTGGGTACAACTAATTTTTGCCGAAGCTGGATTCCAAACTATGCTTTGGAATCTGCACCTTTGATTGACCTTATATATAAGACGCCTATGGCAGCACAGGATTTGTTACAATGGACACCAGAGGCAGAGTTTGCCTTTTGTAAACTAAAGCAGTTAATAGCGTCCTCACTAATTCTGGGATTGCCAAACTATCATAAACATTTTTTCCAGACTGTAGATTGCAAGCAGGGTTACATGACATCAGTATTAACACAACAGCATGAGGATAAGCAATGCCTCATCGCTTACTATTCATCACAATTGGACCCAGTGGCATGATCCTTACCCCACTGTGTACAAGCAGTAGTTGAAGCTGCAATGGCAGTGCAGGCTTCAGCCTCAGTAGTCTTGTTCCACCCTCTCACTTTGAGAGTGCCCCATGCAGTCGTGATCATTTTACTGCAAGAAAAAGTGGCATATCTCTCTCCTGCTAGGCATCTTTCTTGCATGACTATATTGTTGAGCCAACCTCATATGACAATTGAATGATGTACAACTTTGAACCCTTCTACGCTGCTCCTAACCCCTGCAGATGGCACACCCCACCGCTGCCTGCAGGTTTAAAGGTTCATAGGTTCATAGGTTCATACTAGGCTATCTGCCCTAGGGCATTTATAAGCCTAGCCAGAACGTGTTTGGCTTTCGCCACCCATTTTAAATTTATTTTGCTATGCCCTTTTTCGAGGTTAGTATACTGTGCCTCTGTCTAACAGTGACACAGAAGTGATACCCGGGGTAAACTTACGATCTCCCATCCACTCATCAAGATTCCTCTTGAAGAGAGTCAATGAGGGACTCTGCCTAACCTGGACTGGGATTTTATTCCAGAGTGAAGGGAGCCTCTGGGTTATAAATCTGTCCCTCCAGCATGTCCTATTTATTTCAGTGCTGAGGTTCAAGTCTCTCGGCGTAGCTCGATGGGATTTGGATTTTCTGAGGTGCAGCATGTCCATTAATTCCGGGTTGGACATGGCTTTATCGTCAGGCACAGATCGCCTCTGAACAGGCGGTATGCCACTGAGTAGAGCTGGAGTTTCTTTAACCGGCAGCATATGGCATCTGTTTGAGCCCTTTGATCCTCTTGGTGAGGTACTTTTGGGGTCTTTCCAGTTGCTGCAGGTGTCTGGTAAGGTACATCCCAAAAGGGGCATTGTACTCAATTATGGGCCTGATGAGGGTTGAGTAAAGAGGCACGATGACCTCCCTGATCTAGATGTGAATCCCTTCATGATTAGGTGGGCTATATAAAATGTTTTTCTAACCACTTTGGCCATGTGGTTGTCAAATGAGAGATTGCTATCAACTTGGGTCCCCAGGTCCCTAATTACTTCTTCTGTACTTAATGGATTACCACCTATGTGGTAATTTGTGGGCACTTTGTTTTTGCCAAAGGGAATGACTATACACATTTTGGCATTTAGCTTGAGGCCATGGCTCTGGCACCAGTTGTCTGTTTCTATGAGGCCCTTTTGGAGGATGCTTGTGTCGGCTGGAGAGTCGATTATGGTGCCCAGTTTGCAGTCATCTGCGAACTTGGTCAGCCACAGTCCTTCCATGTTGGTCTGTACCTCCGAGAAATATATACCGAACAAGAGAGGTCCCAGGACTGAGCCTTGTGGGACACCACTTGTAACTGGTTTGGAGTCTGACATGGCTCCAGCAATTCTAACCATGTGGGTTCTGTCCTTGAGCCAGTTTGCAATCCATCTAGTGACATAGGGGTTTACATTTAAGCTGGTGAGCTTATCTATAATGCCCGAGTGGGGGTATTGTATCGAAGGCTTTTGTGAGGTCCAGGTAGGCTGTGTGGACCACCTTCCCCTCGTCAATGGCCTTGGTGACTGTTTCAAAGAAATCAACCAGGTTTAAGAGGCAGGATCTGCCCTTAACAAAGCTGAACTGGGTAGGATCCAGTGTCTGTAGGTCCCCAATATCTTTATTTATGAGGTCCATGATGATCCTTTCCATAGCTTTGCAGACCAAGCTAGTCAGGCTTGTGGGGCAATAGTTTCCAGGATCCGTTGAGGCACCACCTTTATGGAGAGGGACCACTGTTGCTGTACGCCACTCTTTGGGCACATATCCTGTAGTAAGGCTGAGATTGAACAGTAGTTTTATGTTTGGGTTTAGCTCTTCTTGGAGTTCATGTAGGACTCAGCCCGGGACATCGTCTGGTCCCATTGATGCTATGTTTTTTGCTTTGGAGAGGGTGGCTCTTACCTGAGCATCTGAGATGTCAGGGGGGCAGCACTCTGCTGGGATAGATATTTGCCCTTTGGTGGGAGGGGGAGTTTGCACTGAACCTGTCAGCTAGGATGTTGGCAATGTCTGTGGGTTCAGTGTATTTTTTGTCATTTTGGACTAATTCTGAGCATATCTGGGAATTACCACCCAGGTTCCTAACATAACTAAAGAAAGCCTTGTGATTATCCTTAGTGTCCTGTGCAATTTTTCTCTCGAAGCTGGCCTTAGACAATTTTATGAGTGCCGGTAGTTTTTGCTAATACTAATCAGTGATGCCTTCCTTTTTGGGATTTTGCTCTATCATTTAGTAGCTTCCTCCTTCTATTGTATAGTTTGTTTATGGCTGGGGTCCACCAGACAGGACGTCTGCCTTTGGAGGATTGAGTCTTGGTTTTATTTGGGATCGATGATCCATGCATTCCTGAAGGTGTTCATAGAATGCGTTTATAAAGGATTCTGCGGTCTGGGCCATATTTTCCACAGGCCCGGGGCTTTGAAGGATTCCACCTCGGTTTTGAGGAGTGTAAAATTTGCTTTAGAGAAGTTTTTCACTGTGGTTTTCTGGGCAGGGGGTGGGGTCAGGATGTGAATATCCAGTGAGATTAGTTTATGGTCTGATCTTACCAGTGAGGGATACACTTCTGGTCTGGAGCATAGAGTCCCCATGTTGGTGATGATCAGGTCCAGTATGTTTTCCCCTCTTGTGGGAGTGGTAACAAGTTGTTCCATAGCATTTGAGTTTATAAATTCTAGGTAATTGAGCAAAAGACTCTACCTAGAAAAGATCTCACAGACGTCCCCTTGGACAATGCCGAGGTGACATATTACGTGGATGGCTTGTGCAAAAGGGGTCCTGCAGGAAAAAACCTAATAGGATATGCAGTAGTCTCTGATACTGAGATTGTAGAAGCAAAATCTTTACCACACTATTTATCTGCACAGGTAGCAGAATTGATTGCCCTGACACAGGCATGTACCCTAGCAAAGGTTAAATGTGTAAACATTTTTACTGACAGCCAGTACGCTTTTTCCACTGTACATGTGTTTGCATAACAGTGGAAAAACCGGGGAATGATAACATCTACTGGCAAACCTATAAATCATGCACAGTTTATTTTAGATCTTTTAGAATCTATTCAGTTACCTTGGAAAGTGGCCATTTGCAAATGTACAGCTCACACCAAGCCACAGGACAGGATTTCAAAAGGTAATGTGAGAGCTGATACAGCTGCAAAACAAGTGGCCACATAAGTATTTCTTTTAAATAAGGAATTGCAACCATCTGAAACCTTAGATCTAGACATTTTAAAAACAATGCAGACACTCACTACGCAAGCTGAAAAACAGCGATGGATAAAACGAGGAGCGATCCTTGAAAAGGGGCTGTACATCTCTAAAGAAAGAAAACCGATACGACCCTCTAATTTGTTTCGCTATGCAGCATTGTTGAGCCATGGACAGTGCCATGTCTCAACAGGGGGGATGGTACAGCTGGTGAACCAAGTGTTCGCAACGTATGGATTTACAAACTACTCCAAAATATTTTGTTTGATGTGTCAGATTTGTAACAAACATCATGCACAGGGGGCAATAAAGCCCAAGCAAGGGAGTTTCCCCACACCACCATATCTGTTTCACACTATCTGTATGGATTTCATAGAATTGAACAAATGTGAAAATTAAAAGTATTGTCTTGTCATTGTAGATATGTTTTCCAGGTGGGTGGAAGCTTTTCCAACCAAAAATCCAGATGCAGCTACAGTGGCAAAAGTACTTGTCAAGGAAATTATTCCTAGGTTTGGCATTCCGGAAAGAATCTACAGTGACAATGATACACATTTTGTAAATCAAACCATACAGCAGTTAAGTAAGCATTTTGGTATTTCTTTAAAAAATCATTGTGCATACCATCCACAGTCTGCAGGGCTGGTTGAAAGGCATAATGGTATATTAAAAAGCAAATTGAGAAAATTAATAGCTGAAACAGGAAAAACTTGGTTGTACTGTTTATCCCTGGCACTGTTGAGCATGACAACTGTCCCTACAGCAAAAGGATTGACTCCTTTTGAAAAACTGTTTGGAAGAGCTTATTATACACCACAGTGGGAACTTCTCATGTCATCAGACCAGGAAGCCGATTTTACACTAGCTGAATATATGAAAAAGTTGTTGAGTTCTAAACATCTGTTGCAGTCAAATTCTGTTTCAGATAAAAAACAAACCGAAACATCGGAAGTGGCAGTGACGCCAGGAGACTGGGTATGGATTAAAATCGTGAAGCGAAAGAACTGGGCATTGCCAAGGTGGGAAGGTGCCTACCAGGTGCTTCTTTCGACACCTACTGCAGTCAAAATAGCAGAACGAGCTTCGTGCATACACCTGACGCACTGCAAGCTGGTAAAGAACTTTGAATTGGACAAAGATCTTACCTCTCCATCGGGACCCTAAGCACAAAGTCTGGCTACAAAGGGGGGGGGGGTCAGATCAATAGGACTGATCCGTCTCAAACCCAGTGAAGAAACCATCGGTGCTGAAGGTCCTATTAGGGCAGAGAGTAAGATCACGTGTCCAAAATAAGATTACGGAATCCAGTAAGATCCAAATACACCTACTTGGAAGAACCAGGGAAAACGGAAATGCAGAACAACTGTTTCCACAAAAATATTACATGACCATCCTGTTGACTGTACTGGTGACAATAATCTTTTTATTGTGGCCATTTCTTTTCTCAGCCACGCAAGTAGAACTAAATAAGCGTGCAGAGGGGCACCCGAACTTTAATACTTACCAGGCAATTAAATGTGTATGCTGAAACCTTCAATGTTTCAAATTGCTGGATTTGCACAGCTTTACCAACAGCATATGGGGGGGGGGGGGCTACTGTTAACTGCAGTTCCCCTAGGGGCTAACAAGAACTGGGAAAACTTAATTCATGATACATCAGATGTCACATCAAAAGATAAGGTAGCATTGCACTTGTCTATTCGACAGAAAGGAACTGTGTGTTTTTATAAGAATGATACAGTCAAGGTGGGTTGGAGCTATTGCAATGTAACTGTTCCCTATAGATGCTACACTAAATCCGATAACATCAGATTCTATTGCAACACGAGCTATGATTCATTTGTTAAACTGATGCATAGGACAATTGAAGAAGTAAAACTTAATGCTGATCTCTACAAACAACTGTCTATAATCAACAGAAAAATGTTTCATGCAGAGCAAGGGTATAGTAAAGTTACTACTAAAGTGGAAGATTGTTACTTTATATGCTGAAGAAAAGCATATAAATAGCTACCCGAGAATTGGTCCGGCAATTGTTTTTTGGGATACCTGGTCCCGGCCATACGACACACGACAGTTTTACCTCAAGGGAAGATTCGGAATGTCCGAGAAATCAAGAAGCCTGTCAATCCAGTGGGACAAATCAATGCACCCTGGAAATACCATCATGACTTAGGCCCTGGAAATAACAAAGGACTATCACACATGGATCTAAGTGATACTGTCATATCGTGGACAGGCGTATTACCAGCATATGGAGCAACAAAATCAATCTGGGAACTGAGAAAATTGTCTAAGCTTCTCAAAATAATGAGTAATGCAACCTTTTCTGCCCTAGAATTGGTAACCGATGAACTGAATGCCATGAGAACAGTGGTACTTCAAAATAGCATGGCTCTTGACTTCACCCTAGCGGTGAGAGGAGGTACATGCACTTTAATCCAGTAGGAGTGCTGTTCGTATATTCCTGACCACAAACACAAGATAGACAATCATCTTGAGGTAATCCAGCAGGTGTCGGCCATAACCAAACCAGGACCAAATCCATTGACAAACTTTTTCCAGAAATTGTTTGGGGGGGTGGGGCAGTATCCTGATGAACATTATGATTGCCATCTGTGTAGGGATAGCTGTACTGATGGTGTGTGGGTGCTGCTGCATCCCTGCATAAAAGGACTAATCAAAAATTTTGTAGACATTTCAGTTTCGGAAACCTTATACCAAGATGCCGAACTCGAAGAGTTACTGAAAAACTGAAAATGCTTTCATGGGTTTAAACTAAATGACTCTCTTAACTGCAAATCCTGAGTAGAAAGAGGTTAAGGGAAGAAAAAAGTGTTTATGCTTGTTTTGAAAGTAGAATAAAAGTATTAAAAAGGGGGGAAATGTTAGGAAAATGCATAATAGCAATGTGCATGCTTAGTACATTAAAGGCTTAAAAGGGTTAATACATTTATTCTGTTCATACTGCATGAATCTGCACAGCTATTAGAAACTTAATAAAAGACACTTTATTCTGCTTATGCAATGAAAATATGTGCAGCTGCCGGAAACTTAATAAGAGACATTCTATTTCTGCTTATGCCATGAGAAAATGTGCAGCTGCTAGAAGTCTTGATAAAGAAAACAATAGATGTTTGAAAGCTTAAACCATAGTCAGCACTACTTGTACCAAAGCTAGAAATGTACCTTGAATCTAGACAAAATGTATCGCATATATTAGAACTGTACAATGGAAGAATTGAAGAGACAAGGTGGGCTAAAATAAGCCCAAGGCCAGGTTGTTTTTCTCAAATGTTTTTGCAAGACAGCAATAATCTGACCATGTCAGCAATAAGCCTGGTAACATTTTTCATGTAACACACAGGAAGCTGTGTTCAACTACGTCAGCAGTAGATTAGTAACATTTTCTATGTGACATGAAGAGAACTGTATAAGAATAACATACTGACCACCAGAAAGTTAGACAAACCTTGTACCTACATGCTTTGTCTCCTTGCTGCAAGTAATAAAGGGTGCCTTGCTTGAACCTAACGTGTATTGATCTTTGAAGTTTTTCCTTTTACACCTATATCCTTGTTTATTAGGTCCATGATGATGCGTTCCATAGCTTTGCATATCAAACTCGTCAGGCTAATGGGGCGATAGTTCCCAGGGTCTGTAGTCATTCCTCCTTTGTGGAGAGGGATGACTGTAGCAGTGCCCCATTCGGTAGGGACAAAGCCTGAGGTGAGGCTATGATTGAACAGGGCACACAGGTGAGGTGCCAGTTCACTCTGTAATTCATGTAGAATACAGCCAGGGATATTGTCAGGTCCCATGGAAGCTGCATTCTTGGCCTTGGACAGTGCTGTTTTAACCTGTGCAGCAGTAATACTGGGTGCCTGGCAATCTACTAGTATTGTGATTGGTCCTTTGGGAGGGTATAGTTAGCATTGAATCTGTCGGCCAATATATTGGCAATATCTGTTGGCTTGGTATAGGAGGTATCATTGTGCAGTAGCTCAAAGCAAATTTGAGTATTGCCGTGGAGATTCTTTACATAACTATAGAAGGCCTTGTGGTTGTCTTTTCTGTCTGCTGCAATTCTGTTTTCATAGCTAGCTTTAGAGGATTTGATGAGGGATCTCAACTTTTTGTTGAGGCTGATAAGGGAGTTTTTCCAGTCTTCGTACTTCACCTTATTCCGCATCAGTTTTCTGTTGTAGAGTTTGTTTATGGCAGGGGAACCACCAGATTGGCTTCCTTTTTTTGGCAGAGATTTTCTTGGTTCTAGTGGGTATGGCGAGATCCATGCATTTGTGTACATGTTTGTACAGTGCACTGGTGTATGATTCGGCAGTCATGGAACTTTTCTCCATTTGCATGGGTGCCATGAAGTTAGCCACCTCTGTTTTTAGGAGCCCAAAGTTAGCTTTGGAAAAGTTTTTCATGGTGGTTACCTTTGTGGTGGGGGGGTGGATTTCTAGGGTGATTAGTTTGTGGTTGGATCTAACCAGGGAGGAGTTAACTATTGGTGTAGAGCAACGTCACCCATGTTAGTAATGACCAGGCCAAGGATGTTGCTACCTCTAGTGGGGGTAAGAATGAGCTGGTCCAGGGCATTTGAATTAATGAATTCTAGGAAACATTGGACAAGTGTATTGGTACATGAGTAGTTTTCCCAGTTGATGAAGGGGTAGTTGAAGTTGCCCAGTATGAGAGTGTTAGGTTGGACCCTAATATTCTCCAATGTGCTTAGGAACGTGGACTGTCAGTCTTGGGACATTGTTAGGGACCTATAGCAGGCTACAACTGGAATTGCTGTCTTACCCAATGTTAGTTGCACCTGAAGTATCTCTGATGCATAATGTTGGGCTACCAGTCTGGAGGTGTGCACATCCTTTATGAATATGGAAACACCACTGCCTTTGGAGCTTCAGTCCAAGTTCTGGGGCCAAAAGGTGTGAAATGAGTTATAGCCTGGTAGCGCACTTTCTGCTGCCTTGAACCAGGTCTCTGTTACAGCACAAATGTCGATGTTCTCCATTTTAAGGAGTGCTTCGAGCTAGTACATTTTCTGATTTAGACTTCTAGCATTGAGCAGCATGACCCTCAGAATGCATTTGTTTGTAGCTGTTACAGTGGTAATTTGGTCTTTGGAACACCACCTAAAAAGGCACTATACGGGTGGCAAGAGCCTTGGCCAGTATCTGGAAGCCTAGGGGTGACAGATGCAGGCCATCTCTGGCAAAGCATCGAGGTCTGTTAATCATGTCATCCCAGGCAGACAGATACTGCATCCCCTTAGAATGACACCAGAAACTTAGCCAATTGTTGAAATTGATCATGTTCTGCTTGTACAGTGGTATCATTCTGGGTGATGGTAGGATGCTAATCAGGGCTAGGGTCATACCCGGCTGGGCTACATAATCCGAGAGCTCCTCCGCATCTCGTTTCATTTCATTTAACATGTTCTTATTTCTCTTAGTTTAGCTACCACAAAGAGAAACTTGTATTCTAGTATTCTTTCTCATCTTTTTAAAACTTCTGTTAAGTCCCTAATAATAATACCTGGCAAAAATATCTAGAAATATTCTTATTGTTTATTCTGTATTAACATGGAGTTTTCGTATATGTCATCTACTTGTTATAATATCTGAAAAATGCTTATCGTTTTGTTTTGACTTGCTTTGCAATTTATGTTTAATTGTATTAACACATGACTAGCCCTTACTGCTTGCTTCTGTTTGTTCTAGAGCTTTCATCCCTGGGCCTCCACTAAAAATTGGCTCTTTTTGGTCCAGCTGGACTGTCCTGGTAAAGAAATGACAACAAATAAATAAATAAATACATACATACATACATACATACATTAATAAATATATATCTTGGGATGATTGCTGCTGGTCAATTTTAGCAAATAAGCAGA